>NC_084799.1:154032279-154349065 GCF_963169125.1 Humulus lupulus
CTAAGGTTACTAACAGCCACACAAGTTACCAAATCACCAGTTACCATTATCTAGTTTTCTAAGACCGTCTTGGCACGTGCATCACATCGGTATCACCACACCCACATGGTACGAATCGCGTATCATAATTATCACATAGCATAATTCACATAGTCATATAACATGCTTAAAATCATAATCATGCATCTTAATTATAAAAATCACACATAATTCCCATCATGCCCTCCTGGCACCCTAATCAAGGCCCTTAAGCCCTATTAGTGAATTTGGGTCGTTACACTGATACTTCCTACATACACTGGGAAGGAGGACCAAATATGACACATTGGAAAGTTTGAGGATCAGATGGATTTACTCGGTGTAGATAATAATTATAGGTGCAGGGTATTCCCTACCATTCTCTCTGACTGAGCCCAAGAATGGTATTGGAAATACAAACCTGGATCCATCACTTCCTGGGAGCAGTTCAGGAAGGAATTCTACAAGGTTTTCAGTGCCAGATGGATTCAACCAGTTTATGCCAATCAATTAGCTGACATCAACCAAGGGAATGATGAATCCCTGAAAGATTACATCCAAAGATTCATGAGAGAGGCAAACCGAGCATCCAAAATACGAGATGAAGGGAAGTTCGTTGCCATCTCGACAGGAATAATTTATCGTATCCCCTTGTGGGATGGCATACACAGGAACCCCATCAATACTTTCCAAGAGTTCCTGGACTGAGTAGACAAATACATGAAGCTAGATGATGCTATCATGAAGGAAGAAAAAGGCATAAACCATCTGACCACTGTCAAGGCAGATAAGAATGGCCCAAACCCTCAGGGTGGTAATGGGGGCAACGGTAAGAAGAGAGACACCTTAGGGGCCGAGCAGGGTGGAGAAAAGAAAGCTAAGTCAGCATCAGCCGACAAATAGCCTAAGCATCAGCCCTACCAGCCCAGGTTCACCAATTATACCATCCTTACTACATCAAGGGTTGAGCTTTACTTGGCAACATATCAGGAGGAACCATACTGAAAACCACCACCCTTGCGCTCAGAAGGAAAGAGAGACAGGAGGAAGTTTTGTCATTTCCATAATGGTTATGGGCACGACACAAACGAGTGCAAACATTTGAAGGATGAGATATAGTTTCTTCTTCGATTAGGAAAAATCTCGAAGTACCGAGTCAAGACCGAACCCCGAGCAGGAATCTAGAATTTCGAAGGCAGAGGAATCCACCACTGGAGCCAGCGGCCGTAGACTTCACACTAGATACCATATGTAGGGAGCCCCACATAGCAGGGAACCGTAACAATGCTCGTGAGCGATGTGCTAGGACCCTCAGACATGAGGTAGGGGAGTCTTCCTTGTGCATGGCAGTCGAGGAACGGTCTCCAAAAAATCTTAAGTATGAAAGTGAAACACTCACTTTTACAAAGGATGATGCCAGGCATATGAAATACCCCCACAATGAACCTCTGGTCCTTACCATTCAAATCGCCAATGCCCGAGTGAAGAGATGCTTGGTGGATACGTGAAGCTCAGTAGATATCATCTACAAATCATCCTCGAGAAGATGAAGCTCAAGGTCAAGGACTTGACACCATGTTCCCAAGTGATATTTGGGTTCATGGGAGAATGCCTAGCACCAGTAGGAACTATCAAACTACCGGTCATGGTGGGGGATGCACCCAGGCACGAAATGGTGATGACAGAGTTCTTGGTGGTAGATTGCTCATCGGCTTACAATGTAGTGCTCATGAGACCCCTCCAGATGGAGTTACACGTAGCAGTATCTACCTGGCATATATCTTAGAAGTTCCCCACAAGCGTAGGGAAATGATGCGTATAGGGTAACCAAAGGGAGGCACGAGAATGCTATAATGCATCAGTGGTCAAGGAAAATAAAGGACCCTGCGTAAACAACATGATAGTAACCTGCTACGAAAAGAAGGAAGGAACCGATGAGGTTGTCAAGGGCTCCTTTTAACAAAGATTTGTTATTATAGCCAATTTCCCAAAGCTAGGGAAACGACATCAATCCATGCTTTGGGGATGATGTCATGGGGGTAAGACCAGTCGAAGATCTTGACCATGTCCTACTAGATGAGGAGGACTCGACTAGAGTAATTACAGTTGGGAAGGAGCTAAAGGTGGAAATTAAGGCACGGTTGGTAGAATTTTTGAAGAAAAACTAGGACGTCTTTGCCTTGTCACATAAGGACATGGTTGGAATTATTCCATCCGTGATAAGTCATGTCCTCAATGTAGACAAGAACTACCCACTAGTGCAACAAAAAAGGAGACTGCTTGACAAAGACTGATCTCAAGCCCTGAAGGAGGAGGTCGAGCGGCTTAAGGAACATGGTTTTATAAGGAAGGCCTATTACCAAGATTGGGTATCAAACCCCGTGCTAGTCCCAAAGCCAAACAGGAAGTGGAGAACATGCGTGGACTTCACAAATCTGAAAAGGCCTGCCCAAAAGGCTGCTTCCCACTACCCAGAATAGACTAATTGGTCGATGCAATGGCAGGACATGAAATACTCTCATTCATGGATAAGTATTTTGGGTATAATCAAATAAGTATGCACCCTCCCGACGAGGAACATACCAGCTTCCGGACAGACAAGGGATTGTACTATTATAAGGCGATGCCATTAGGCTTGAAGAACGCAGGAGCCACCTACCAAAATTTAGTGAATGGCATGCTCCGAGACTTGATAGGCAAAAATATGGAGGTATATGTTGATGAAATGTTGGTCAATTCCAATGAAGCTGGAGGGCATGTTCGAGACTTGGAGGAATGATTTGCAATACTTTGAAAGTATAGCATGAAGTGAAACCCTCTTAAGTGCTTGTTTGGAGTTGGTTCTGGTAAGTTTCTCAGATACATAGTCAATTCACATGTAATCGAGGCTAACCCTGAGAAAATAAAAGCATAGATCGACATGAAGTCACCTACCACAATCAAAGAAGTGCAAAGCATAACAGGGAGAGTAGCTTCCCTCAGTAGGTTCATATCAAAGTCTACGGACAAGTGTGTCCCTTTCTTTAACTTACTGAGGGGTAGCAAGAAGATCCGATGGAACGAGGAATGTGAGGAAGCTTTCCAAGCCTTGAAGGAGCATCTCGCTCAACCTCCCATCGTAGCGAAGCCAATATATGGTGAAGTACTATTCATCTATTTGGCAATCACCGAGCATGCAATCAGCGCTGCTTTGGTAAAAGAAAAGAACAGGGTACAACACCCTGTGTACTATATCAGTTAAAGGGTAGTAGGCGCAGAGTCTAGGTATCCCTCTCTTGAAAAGCTAGCCTTCTGTTTAGTAATCGCCTCTTGAAAGCTATGTCCTTATTTCCAAGCTCACTCGATCTGAGTCCTAATCGATCAACCCCTTAGACAATTTCTTCAAAAACCAGAGGCCTCGGGATGATTACTCAAGTGGGCCATGGAACTAGGACAGTTTGATATCACTTATCATTCGAGGACGGGGATGAAAGGACAAGCATTGGCAGACTTCATAGTCGAAGGCACCAACCTTGAAGAGAATGGAGATATAGAGAAGGAAAGAGATGCTCATGTATGGAAGCTATATGTTTATGAAGCATTAAATGAACACAACTCAGGCTCAGGAATCATACTGATCACTCTGGAAAATCATCGAATAAATTACGCTCTCATATTGGGATTCAACGCTTCAAACAACGAAGCTGAGTACGAGGCATTATTAGCAGGATTACACTTGTATCGGGATGTGCGTGCACAGTCCCTGGAGATATTTAGTGATTCCCAGCTAGTGGTGTACCAAGTACTGGGGGAGTATCAAGCCAAGGGACTTAGGATGGTCTAGTACCTAAACAAGGTGAAGGACTTGTTGGCGCAGTTCAAGAAATACTCAATTATACAAGTCCCGAGAGAGCAGAATGCCAATGCTGATGCCTTAGCTAGGCTTGCCAGTGCCAAAGATGAGGACACCCTGAATGTTGTTCCCATTGAATACTTGGTGGAAAGAAGAATAACCGAGCAGGAGGCACTACCAATTGAGTTAGGAGATACATTGATGACCCCTATTATTAACTATCTCAACCAAGGAGTAGTACCCAAGGAGTAATACCCAGTGATCGAAATAAAGCAAGGAAGTTGGTGAGACAAGTCGCATGATATGTGATAGTCGAACGGGTCCTGTACTGATGAGGGTACTCCCTACCACTGCTAAGGTGTGTTACACCCGACCAGTCAAAGTTGTTAATGATCGAGGTACACGAGGGGTTTTGTGGAGATCACGCTGGGGGGTAGAGCCTATCAAAGAAAATCCTAAGACAAGGATACTTTTGGCCGATGATGAATGAAGACTCGATGGAGTATGTCAGAAGATGCCACAAGTGTCAGATGTTCTCCAAGATACCCTGGGCGGCACCTAACGAATTAACACAAATGCAAAGCCCTTGGACCTTCGATGTATGGGGGATCGACCTGATCGGAAAGCTACCTACGGGAAGAGGAGGAGTCCAATTTGTTGTTGTAGCCATGGACTACTTCACCAAGTTGACTGAAGCGGAACCGCTTGCCACCATAACCTCGAAGAAAGTCTTAAACTTTGTGGTCAAGAGTATCATATGTCGATTTGGCCTACCAAGAGATAGTCGTAGATAATGGGACTCAATTTGACAGTGATATGTTCACCGACTTTTGTATGAGGCATGGAATCACAAAGAGATTTTCCTTGGTAGCACACCCCAAGCAAATGGTCAAGTAGAAGCAGTGAACAAGACTATCAAATACACTATGAAGAAATGCCTTGAACAAGCCAAATGAGCCTGGAAAAAGTTACTTCCGGAGGTCCTATGGTCACATCGAACGATGACATGAATGGCGACAGGTCATACGCCATTCTCTTTGGCATTTGGGTATGAAGCCATGTTGTAAGTTAAACTCACTCTGCCATCGCATAGACGGGAGACATACGATCATGGGAGGAACCATCAACTGATAGAAGAGTCGCTCGATTTAATCAGAGAAAGACTAGGCAAGTCTCAAAGTAGCAGCACATCAACAAAAAGTTGCTAGATACTTCAACTCCAGAGTGAAAGATAAAAAATTCCAAGTTGTCAGGAGGGTGTTCCGAAACACTAAAGACACTACAGCAGGGGTACTAGGACCTAACTGGGAAGAGCCATACCTTGTGGAGGAAGTGATCCCACCAAGGACGTACAAGATAGAGCGACTGAATGGAGAACTAATAAAAAACTACTGGAATGGTGAACACCTTCGCTAATACAACCAGTGAAGCTGTTTAGCAACGACACAAGTTTTAATTTGCAAATGTAGTATTTTTCAAATTATCTATGTAACAGCCGTTGTGCTTCAATGAATGAATTTGATTGCTTAAGTTTCTCTTAATTCTTTAAATTACATTCAACAAGGACACAGGTTCTAGGACCTTGTCGCCAAATTAATGGATCATGTTCGATCTTGGTTCTTGAGGAGCTTATCAACCCATACGATCAAAAAGAGAGACAGGTTCTAGGACCTTGTCGTCAAATCATGGATCATGTTCGATATTGGTTCTTGAGGATCCTATCGACCCATAAGATCCAAATAAGAGAATGGTCTGAGAACCTTGTCGCCAAACTGTTTGATCGTGTTCAATCTTGGTTCTTAAGGAGCCTATCGACCCATACGATCCAAAAGAGAGACAGATCCTAACACCTTGTCGCCAAACTATTTGATCATGTTCGATCTTGGTTCTTGAGGAGCCTATCAGCCCCTACAATCAACGAGAGAGATAGGTCCTAGAACCTTGTCGTCAAATCATTGATCATGTTTGATATTTGTTCTTGAGGAGCCTATCGACCCATAAGATCCAAATAAGAGACTGGTCCGAGGACCTTGTCGCCAAACTATTTTATCATGTATGATTCTGGTTCTTGAGGAACCTATCGACCCACACGATCCACAAGAGAGACATGTCCTAGGACCTTGTCATCAAATTATGGATCATGTTCGGTATTGGTTGTTGAGGAGCCTATCAACCCATAAGATCAAAACAAAAGACTGGTTTGAGGACCTTGTCGCCAATTAATTTGGTCATGTTTGATCTTAAAGGGGGGTCAGCCTAGTGAAACTAAGCATGGGCCAACCACCCTAAGTCCCTAAGATTACAAAACATGAAACAAGGGGCATAGGTGGTCGGCCTACCACCTTAGGCCGACCACCCCAGAAAATGCCAGAGGACTAAAGTTCAAGTCTCCAATAGATTGTATAGTACAAGGAAGACCCCAAAGAGATCAGTAAGAGAAGAGGAAAAAAAAATTAGGGTCCCAGGTGATCGGCTTATGCTTGGGTCGACCACCCTGGATCCTTGGAAGTCACCCAAGGGTGTTGTGGTCAGCCCACGAGGTAAACACTGCTCAACCCATGAGGTAAACACTACTCAGCCCATGATGGAATGGACATTCCTGGAAATCGCATAAGGCAAGAAAAATGCAAGGGAAACCCTAGAGGTACTTGGCCCAAGATGGAAACCCTAGGGGTGGTAGGCCCATGAGAGAATAGACATCCCCGGAAATCGCCTATGATATGGTTTGGAATCCTAGAAATCACCAAGCTAATGGATCTCAAAGAGGTAGTCGGCCTAGGGTTTTACATCCCTGGAAATCGTATGTGCTAGGGCTTGTAACCCTGGAAATCGTCCAGGCTATGGAAATTCTAGGGAAATCGTAGACTTGATTCAAACAAGTCAATTATTTTGGATCAAAATAAAACAAAACAAGAAGATTCAGACAGATTCCTCAAAGATTCAAAGTATTTCTTCCAAATCTAACACATTTAAATTAAATGATGTAATGATCAGGAGAAAGTACTTACCCAAATAAAGATCTGAGTTTGATGAAGAATTGGAGAAATCAGGCTTGGAGACTCCTTTGGGTGAGGTGCACAGAGCAAGGAAGTGAGAAGTGAGGCCCTACTTATAGCCTCTAAGGCTAACCATATATTTATAGGAATTAAAATTTCCTTGAAAAATATCTGGTATGGTTAAAATTTCAAATTCCTTGAAAAATATATGGTATTCTTAGAAATTAAAATTCCTTGAAAAATATCTTATATTTTTAGGAATTAAAATTCCTTGAAAAATATTTTGTACTTTTAAGAATTAAAATTACTTGAAAAATATTTTGTATTTTTAGGAATTAATATCCTTTAAAAATATTTTATATTCTTAGGACTTCAAAATTCCTTGAAAAAGACACTAGATTTTTAGAAAATGAATTTTCCTTGAAAAATCTAGTTACTTTTAGGAATCAGCAATTATCTTTGAAAAATTCGTGCTGAGAAAATTATCGATAGTTGATAAAAGTACTACGTAATGTCCCAAGGAAATTTGCTAGTAAAGTACTGCTACGATATGTTTCTTGGGCCAAGATCATATTTACTGTAATGGATGGGGAAAATGTTATCCCTCAAAAATCCAGGGATGACGTGGCGAATGAGAAAGAGGCACATGGCATCACAAATCAGAGAAAAACTATGAAGTATTGAAAAAAGATCGATGAGCAAAAAAGATAGGTCCAGGACCTATAGGGAAGTCGACCAGGCCTAAACCCTCCATTGCTGGTCGGCCTGGCCCTAACCCTAGGGGTGGTCGGCCTGACCCCAACCCCTAGAGGTGGTCGGCCTGAGATGTTCAAAATTCCCCTAGGGGTGGTCGGCCTGGCCCTAACTCCTAGGGGTGGTCAGCCTGACCCCAACCCCTAGGGGTGGTCAGCCTAAGCATCCCCAAGAACCCTCGGGGTGGTCGGCCCATCCTATCCTCCATAGGGTGGTCAGCCTACACTCCTAAAAAACGAGTAAAACTTACGCTCGTTCAGCATCAAATCAACAGGCCTAGCACCCAAACTCTAAAGGGTCGTCAAGCCTAGCACCTAAGTCTCATAGACCAATTTAGACTTAGCATTTTTCCAGACGTTTCAATCGTGCATTGTCTACCACGATCCAAAGAAAGAATGAGAAGACCCACGATCTCATAATCATGGGGAGGTGGACACATATCTCCACTACCTAATAATCGTGTACCAAGCCACGATCCTAGTATTACTGATCATGTAACAGCCCCTGGGTACTATAAATAAAGGACCCAGGGCTTCATTGAAGGGGATCTGAGGAATATTTTGGGAGAAACTCTAGGCAAATTAGTAACGAGTGAATAATTTTGCTCATCAGTATAATTGTCTATCGAGTGATTCAATACTAAAAGCTAAGTGGATTTGGTTATTAATGTTCATCAGAACAAGGCTGAACCATTATAAAATTTACGTGTGTTTATTTAAGATATTCGTACTCTTTCGTTTATTTTATTTATTTTGTTCAAAAGGTGTCGTATATTGTACATACGAACGTTGGCTCGGATATCCTCATAGGTCAAGGCTTCATCCATTCTTAACTGAAAACATAAAGGCTAAAACGTTAGCTAATAACATAAACATAATAACCATAACGTAAATACTGACATTGCCAGTTAGATTCAGAGCTTGAGCATATGTATCAAGGAGAACTTCATGCATATGAACCGTTGCTCTGATACCAACTATAATGAAACAACTATTTCTAAGACATTGGACCATTAAAACTACTAGACATAGCTACTACTTTGATACAAACATAAGAAATAACATATATTTATTGAAAACCCAAAATATTGTATCAAATACGATAATATAAAAATATAAAATGTGATAGATATTGTATGGGATCCCGTTGATTATAAAAAATAAAACATAAACTTTAATTCAATTGTTCAAAAACTAAGTGCGAAATTACAAAAGAAAAATAATTCAAAAGACTAAATAACGTCATCCTCGATCGACACACAGTCCATTCATTCCATTCATCCTTAACACACAAGCCAAGCTGCCAAAAATCATTCCGCCTTCCATATTCATTTTCCTGCATCAAGCTAAAAATAAAGGAATGAGCCTAATGCCCATCAAGGAAAATATACTAACACATAAATCATAAATCATAAGACTAAATCATAAACGTATACTATAAAATATATGACTCTAAAAACATATATCATATAGGACTACAATATTAATGGCAATTAACTCATTAACATGGCATGTGATAAACCATCTAGGTACTCTGTCTACTAATCGAGGTAGGTTAGATCACATGGTAGTATATGATAACCCATATAGGTCCTCTACTAGTAAAGGTAGGGTAAATCATAACTCTAACCATGAAAATGATAAATAATCTTGGGGCTTGCGGTCTAAGCAAGTCAGACGCCCAAGCGACTAAAAAAAACATATTCATACATACACATATTATAGCATAAAATATATCATAACATAAACATATAAACACTTATAATCTATCCTATTATCCTTACCAACAGCCAGGATATTTGGGAACAAGAACAGGATTAGAACACTCCTAAAAACCAACAGTAAGAATGGTGAGTATCTCTAAAGAATAAAGATGAAATGAGAACTAAACCATCAAGAAGAAACTTACCAAGAAGAACCTTAAGTTTCAAGAAACTTAAATACCTAACCAAGAATCATAAACAAGAGTTGAGATCTGAATAAAAGAAAACTATAGAATCATAGAGAACTGAACTTAGGGATAAGAATACCTTGAATGATCTTATGAATTGATCTAAACCTCAATATCGAAATCTCACTATATCTCACTTCCCCAAGTGTTTAGAAAAGCTTAGAATGATAATGCTTTAATCCAAAACCCAAGTGTTTCTCTCTATAGTAACACTAGCAACTTGGAGGCTTTGAAGACTGCTTGAAGAATGAAGAAAATGGCTGAGGACTAGGTCCTATTTATAGATTTCAAGGAGTGAAACTAACCCCTTTTAATTTGAATAAGTAAATGATTATAAAATGAAAAATATTTGAATTTTCGTTCAACAGACGCCCAGAACTCAGTCAAAATCGTTCAAAGGCAGGTCCAAGTGGTTAAGGGTATTTTTAAATTAAAAATCATCAACATTCAAAAGTATATCACTAGGGGTGTGTTAGGAGTATGTCCTAAAAGCATGTAAAAGACATTTGTTATTTCTATGAATAAATAAATACAATGGTTAATTATTGTTATATTTGGATTATTAAATTATTGTTTGAATAATTTTGTAAATATCAGAAAAATTCCATATTCATTATTGAGGATGTGATCTTGTATTAGTACGAGAGAATTAAGATCACATGAATGACTAAAAATAGTCAACAACAACAAATTAAAGTTAAGGAATTCTTTAATTGGGGTTGTAAGTACGGTTTTCTGAATATAATGTTGATACAAATAATCTAGATTCGGATTATTGATGTGGTAAGACATCTCGGTAAATGTGATTTTTATAATATGATTATATATGGCATGGACCGATATGAATAAAAGTCTTTATCGAAAAACCATTTAACAATAAAGACTTGTAATTCATGTCATAACTGCTGATCATTTATAGATCAACCTAAATCCTAAGTGGTCATGAACTCTTGTTCATGTTTATTAAATCTTTCGATTCATTCGTTAAGGTCTCTTCATAGAATGAGGCTAATGACTTTTGTTTTGGAGATTTAATATCATGGATGGCTGGGAACATGTATCAACAATACGTAATCTAATCTTTCCTAACGAATCATATATTAGTTCCTTTAAGAGTTAATTCTGGAACTGAATGATTTTGAGCTCAAATCTATAATTAGATTATAGATTAATTATTCACTAGTGAATTAATGATACTTAAGGATTAAGAAGTAAATTAGAAAGGTAAAATGGTAATTCTTCCATTCTAATTTATGAACTAATTAATTAGAGGGTTGAACTATTGTAAGATGGTTATATCAATGGACGACTTAAGATAAGATTTCTGTAAAAGTATATATATATAACATAAAGAGTGCAATTATGAATTTATAGTGGAGAAATATCATAATTAATAAATTAACTATTGTAATTAAAGAGTTTAATTATTTAGTTTCAATTTATTAGAGCTTAACGTTTTAGGTCCATGGTCCCCGAAATGGCTCAAACAAACACTAACAAAGGTAAATACAAAAATGGGCAAAAAGACTTATTTGATAAGTAAAATATTTCTATGCACTAAACATAATTATTGTATAATTATGTGTAATTAATTAATTATTTGATTTAACGAAAATATAATTAATTTTGAATTAATTTATTTTTGGGAATTTTGGTATTTAAATAATAATAAAAATTGGGAAAAATCACATGCCTTCCCTAGCATGTGGTACACGTGTAGCACAGTGCACAGTCATTGTGCTACATGCATAAGAAGCTCTTGGTAGTTTCTTAGTTCCACAATTTTAGTTATTTAAATATTAAATAAATAATGAGATATTGTAATATGATTAAAATATTATTATTTAAACATAATCTGATAACTGATTAGTTATTTTCAAATTGTTTAAAATAACTAATATTTTATTTTTAATATATTGGATATATTAAATATAGGATATCAGTTTTTCAAAACAATACTTTTCAGGGATAGAAAAGATATCAGAATCACTCTCAGAGAAAGAAAATAGTGATACAAGCATATGTCACTGTTCTTCACAAACTTAGGTCCAAACTTTATCAGATCTCATGTGTTGAGAACATCTGATAAATAGATTTTGCCCATTATTTTGTATAGCGAGCCCACACTCGTTCTTTGTGTGCTGAGAACATTTTGGAAGATCTTGGTGTGAGACCTCAAGGATTTTTGCTGTACAAAAAGATAGTAGCAAAGAAGGACTTGAGGTAATTTTCTATTCATATCTTTGATTCAATATATATATGTATGTGAAGAAGTAGATCTAGAAATCTTGTGGGGTTAAACTAACAATTTTGATTATTGTTCCGCTGCGTATAATCTCTGATTTGATCTATAAAAACAAACAGGGAGATATATCGCCTACCCTGGGCGATATATCGGGTCCACCATAATCTTGAGCCTCGTTCAAACGTTCGTGCAAAGTCGACGTGTTTTCCATATCTTCTGTAGGCGATATATCAGCCCCTATAGTTTTGATATATCGGCATACGTTGATATATCAAACACGTATTTGCACTTTTTTAGCATATTTTGAATTGAATAAACAACTTTGGCTGAGTCTAAACGTGATCCTAACCGTTTCTGGAAGGTTCTAGAGCTTCTAGATCTTTCTTTTATAAAAAAAATTCATCAAAAATACTTAATTCCTTAATAAACATGATTATGACAAGTGTCATGCTCTTAATGGTTCTATCTAAACCTTAGGTTATAATAAAAAATATATCCAAGACCAACAATATTAATCAAACCTTATGTTATAATTAATATTCTTAAACTACAGGTTAAACTTATAAAATCCATAACTGTTGCTATGAGTTTCCAACTAATTCACGGAATCTATCATACTACAAACTACTACTACTATTACTATCTAGCTAGCTAAGTAAATATTCTGGGACACGACATGGGACGGAATATCTATCATTGTCGATCGAAATTTCCCAAAACGCACTTGAGAACATAATAATGAAAGTGTTTGACGAGATAAACCCCTCCAATCACTTGGGGGCATAGCGCTAGTAAGAAAAAGAAAGAAAAAAAAGAGCCCATGGTGATTATAAGTATTAGCTACCCTCATAGACGTCATAAAAATGAATTTTTTTTAAAAAGTGGCACGTTCATACAATGGTATTCACCCTAAAGGATGACTACCCCACACAATGCCCCAGCCTTAAGACCCTTGGCACCATGAGACACGTCTTTGCCTTATAGTCCTTGGCTCCTAGAAATATGCCTCGGTCCCATCAGCCTCATGACCCCTAGCTCCATGAGACATGAGTTGGCCTTATAGCCCTTTGCTCCACAAGATATACCTTGTTCCCATTAGCCTCATGGCCCCTAGCTCTATGAGACATTCCTCGGCCTTATAGCCATTGGATCTGTGAGATATGCCTCCGTCCCATCAGCCTCATGACCCGTGGCTCTGTGAGACACACCTCGACCTTATATCCCTTGGCTCTGTGAGATATGCCTCGATCCCATCACCCTCATATCCCTTGGCTCAAACCGATCCCATCAGCTTCATGACCCCTGGTTTCGCCAGACATGCCTTCGCCTTATAGCCCTTGCCTCTGCGAGATATGCTGCGGTCCTATCAACCTCATGACCCATGGCAGTGAAAGATACGCCTTGGCCTTATAGTCCTTTTATTAGCGAGATATGCCTCGACCCATCAGCCTCATGATCCCTGGCTCCATGAGACATGCCTTGGCTTTGGCTCTACGAAATATGCCTCGGTCTCGTAAGCCTCTTATCCCTTGGCTAAAATAAACAAGAAAAAGGAACCCTAAGAAGGGTCATTAATATAAGTCTAGATTGACTTGAGTCGACTAGCCAAAAAGGGTATCAAAGAAGACACTTGAAAAAATAGTAATATGCCTAATAACGAGAAGCACACTTATCGAACAAAAATAAAAAGCACGCGCAAAAATTATAAAAGGATGGAAATGTCCCGATGATCACGAATATATATATATATATATGCAAGTGCATGCAATTGATTCAAGTAATATATATAACAAGTAGAGTATCGTTCCCACGAAGACTATCTTCCTAGTACCACTAATTGTTCTTTTAATCTCTATTTGGAAACCAAAGTTTAGATGAATGAATTTACTTTAAAAATTATAAAAGAAAACTAAGAACAAGAATCACTAATTAAAATATTTAAATCACTATTAAAAAGAACTTGGGTGTTAATTTCATCAACTTTTCATTCTACTAATTTTATTAATCCATTCTAAATTTATTTCTTCCTATTCTAATAGCTAGTCAACATATTAGATTCCTATTCTTTTTCAAGATATAAGATCATAACCTATATGCCGGTTTTCTACATCGATGTGATAAAGTTAACATATAGAAGGCATTAAGCATGAAAACCTAATTACTACACAAGTCATACAGGTACTTTCGTCCAATATGCAACCTATGTCTATATAATGATATCATATTCCATTCTCATCTTTCGAATTTGTAATCAAAATCATAAAATCAAGCAAATATTGATCAAGTATTTACTAGCATTAAGCACACATTATATAGATTAGAATAGAGAAGAAAAATCAATAGAACATCATAATTAAATTAGATAGAAATCCAAGTGACTACATAAAACCCTAGATAAAATTGTTCAGTTCATATCAGACATGACTAAATCAACAAACAAATAATTAAAAAACATAAGATTCACAAACTTAAAGAAGAAAGAAATATATAAAAATGCAGAATAACTAGCCTAAGAATCAAAATTAGTCTCTAAAAACGTAATTAAAAACTGACCTCGTGACTTAATTAAACCCTAAATACGAATTTATAGTAAAAAAAACTACAATAGCATTGTCTTTTTGCTTCGCGGCCCGCGTCTATTTTTGAGCCCTCTTTCTTCCATGTAAGTCCTCAGGCACTGCGACTCAAGCATCATTAAGTCGCAGCCCATGTCTATAATTCCCCTTTTGCTGAGCATGTGACTTCCCATTGAGTCGCACCTTGTAAGTTCAAGTCACGACACTAATTGCCTCCAGCAACCATGCATCTCTAACATCGCCTTGAGTCGCGACTTATAAGCCCAAGTCACAACACTAATTCCATTTTTTCTCTAATTACTTCTTTCAACCCGTCTCTTCATCTAAAACTGGCTTTTAATCGTCCTTAGTGTCATTTTGGGTCCAACAACCGCCGAAAGCATATTTTTTCCACCATTTTCACTTCTTTTTACATTTTTCTTGTGATTCACTACACCAACCTACAACCAAGACAAACAAAAGCATAATCTTGCACAAAACACACATAGAGATTCAAGATTACCACAAATACACATTCTAAAATGACACTAAAATGAAGTTATCAAACTCCCCCAAACTTACTCTTTGTTTTCCCTCGAACAAAGGACTCAAACAAACCTAGACTCTAACAACATGAATTATACCAACAACAACAATTATGCCTCAAAATCATGAATATTAATCCTATTCTCAGAAAACTACTCAATAGTTTATTTAAACTGGAATTTTGATCAAAACACTCCATCAACACACCTTAGTCTACAACATTTTTGATTATCAACTCATGATCATTAAATAAACATATTCGAAATCAATTATGCTCGCCAAATTTCTTTCCAATCGATCCATTCAAACCAAGTAATTCCAAAAGCTCACTTACTTGCAATTCTCCACTAATATAAATCATGATATGCATAAGAATCAATAGGACTTCTATAGGCTTGTAATGATGGCTAAGGTAAAGGTAGATTATAAAGTAATTTTTAAGCTCACTTTACTATAAGCACATGACCAAAACTCACCAACTTTACTTCCATAATAATAAAATCTCATAATTCCCATTCCTGTATTTTTTCTTTAGATATATATATATATTCTTTTTTTTCAGTAATAACTACACTCCCCCAAACTTGATTTTTCTATATATTCATATTGGGAGTGTATAGAATGTTTTTCTTATTTTTTCTTTCAATATATATACTCTCTCTAAAAAAAAAATTCACTTTTCATTTTCTAAACCCACTCAAATCACAATTAAACCTCATTACACATCAATCCCCATAATTTTTTTCTCAATCATATGCTCATAGTATATTAGGGATGGATATATAGCCAAGTTTAAAGTATTATGCTTAAATGATGGTTTAGAACAAAAAGATACAAGATTAGGCTCAAAAGGGGTAAACAAAGGATTAAGTAATTTAAGGTTGGCAAGAAAAGCTCAAACAATCCAAATGATAGCCTAAATCATATTCCTACACATACATGATATATTATTTCACCTCAAATAACAAGTAAGCAAGTTCTAGAATTATAGAAAATAATTTCCACTTTCCATTCACCATTCCACTAACAAATTTCAGCAAGCATAACCAATTCCAAAAACATAAATTTAACATCATGACAATATATTCAAAAAATGTTATCTAAACTAAAATGAACTAACGGAGTGTTCAATAAAGCACACAGATTTTTTCAGATTTCATTTTCTTTGAAGTATACTCATAACATTCATTTTATTCTCATCGGCATTTGTTGTCAATCATTATTCATGTTGGAACTAAACACAATAAAAAAACTCTAAACACTACATAAACGAAACAAAACACTCAAAACAAAACTAACAGAAAAAGAAGCTCCCTCCCCCAAGCTTAAACTAAACATTGTCCCCAATGTTTAAAAATAAGTAAAGAAAGAAAACTTACCTGGTGCGAATCACGTCTAAAATTTTGGTGGATCTTATGAGGAAAGTACTAGCGGTCTGCCTCCTGGTTTAAAATCAAATTTGCTCTCTGGCTTGTACTGAAGTCACGACTTGGCATGCAGACTAATTGAAAAACATCCTATTCACGATTTGCATGATTTTTTTCTTTATACTATATACTAAAAATAAATAAACTTTATAAATAAAAGAATTAAATAAAATTTGTCCACTAATTAAAAACTAAAACTAAAACTAAAATAAAGTATAGGAATGCCTCTTGTACCACTGTCGGTAAGGTCATTTTGCCCGACACTTTTCTTCATTCAAATTCAACTTGGATCAAGTCCTCCCCTCACATCCTTGAGAGCCATATTTTAATGAGTTCACCATCATTTCTTGTGATTAAAAATTGGTGGAACTTTTCCCCACTCATATAACAATTGAATCCTTTAATTAAAGAACCTTTTTAACCGATGACGCCCCTTTCGCATTCCAGTTTTAACTATAGATATTTTCTTAGAGACTTCCACCTTGTTCTCTCCTTGGTTTACTACTTCAACTCTACAACACATTGGAATTTTTGTTGCTACAAAAACATTAAATATCACTTCCTCTTTTTGCACTCGCAGCTTTAACTCACCATTTTGTACATCAATTAAAGCCCTACCAGTAGCCAAGAATGGCCTTCCAAGTATTATTGGATCTTCCTCCATATCTAAAATAATAAAGTCCGCAGGAAAGATGAATTTACCTACTTTTACCAAAACGTCCTCTACAATACCTCTGGGATGTGTTAATGAACAATCAGCCAGTTGAAGAGTAACAATAGTGGGTCTAGATTCCTCCAAACCAAGTCTTTTAAATACAAACAACGACATTAAATTTATGCTTGCACCCAAATCACATAAAGCTCTCTCACAATGAAAGTTCCCAATAGTGCAAGGTATACTAAAGCTGCCCGGATCTCGTAACTTTTGAGGAAGCTTCTTTTGAATATTTGCACTACACTCTCCAGTTAATGCAATAATCCTCCATTTTTCCTTTATTAGACAATATCTCCTTCATAAACTTCACATAACTAGGCATTTTTCCTAGAGCCTCAGCAAAAGGAATGTTAATGTGAAGTTTCTTAAATACCTCAAGAAATTTGGAAAATTGTTTGTCAAAATTAGCCTTTCGAAACCGTTGAGGATATGGAATCTTTGGTGTAGGCTCAGTGTATTTTGGTTTTTCTATTTTTGGAAGGTCTTCAGTAACCTCCACTTGTATTGGACTAGTAACTTGTTGATCCTCTTTCTTCTTCCCCTTGTCATCCACTGTAGGTCCATCATATTTGTCCCACTACTCAAAATGATAGCTTGACATTGTCCTTTAGGATTTACCTCTGTGGAACTAGGAAAATTCCCTTCCTGCCTACTAGAAGACATTTGAGCCAATTGACCTATTTATGTCTCCAAACTCTGGATTGAAGACCTTGTCTCTGTCATGAATTGATTTAATTGGTCTGGCTGAATTGTTGGTGGATTCATTTTAGGATATGGTGGTGGATGAGATGGGCGTGGATTTGGATCATAATATGGTCTAGAATGTAATCCATAAGTTGGTTGATGAGGGGGTTGTTGAGGTAGGTATTGTGGATATTGTGGTTGTAACCCTTGATTATTTTTCGAAGACAAATTAGGGTGATTTTTCCAAGCAAGAGAATAGGAATGGGAATAAGTGTTAGGTGCAGGTCTTGAAAAATTACCAATAACTTGTGCTTGTTTCAAGGGCATATTATTCACATCAGTTGAGCAACTAGCTGTGCTCGAGAATTGTTCATAAGCATGTGGTCCCCCACAAATCTCACAACTTATAACATTTTGTACTTACATTTCTTGTGCGGCGAGATTAGTTTGCTGTAATTGCTTGGTTAGAGATGCCTCTGGAGCATTCAATAGCGCAATTGGATCAACTTCTAAGACTCCTGCTATTTTCTTGTTCTCACGCTCAGTATGCCAATTATACTTATTCATGCCCATCTCTTCCAATAATTCATATGCTTCGTTAGCAATTTTTCTCATAAACACTCCTCCTGATGCTGCATCTATAATTGTCCTTGTATTGCCCCCCAAACCATTGTAAAAAGTATGAACTAGCAGCCACTTCTCTATTAAATGATGTGGGCACTTCCTTTGCAACTCTTTAGATCATTCCCATGCATCATATAAAGACTCCCCATCTAGTTGATGGAAATTATTAATCTCTCCTCTTATTCTGGCTGACTTGGTAGGAGAAAAATATTTACCAAGGAATTTCTGAGCCAAATCTTCCCAAGTTAGTATAGAGTTGTCTTGTAAAGAATTAAACCAACTCTTAGCTCTGTCCCTTAATGAAAATGGGAATAATCTCAATCTTACAGCATCATTACTCACCCCACTAATTTTGAATGTCGCGCATAACTCTAAAAAGTTTGTGATATGGAGATTTGGATCCTCATTTGGAAACCCCCCCCCCCCCCAAATTGTACACAGATTTGCACCATCTGAATAATTGAGGGTTTTATCTCAAAATTATTTGCCTCAACACTTGGAGGATGAATGCTTGAATGTATCCCCGTAACAGTAGGGAGTACATAGTTTCTGTAGAGTCCAAGAACTTTACTTAGCTATTTAGATAGTAGTAGTAGTAGTAATAGCTAGTAGTAGTTATAATATGTTTATTACTATGGATTTTGGTTCAAGTCGGGACTTAGTTGGACACTCGTAGCAACACTTATAGAATTTATAAGTTTAACCTTGTTATCCCCATTTCCTGGAAGGGCCTTGGGCTTTCGCCCTGGCCCACGATCAGAGGTCCGGATTGGCGTATGGGCCTGGCCCATAGTCCCTTGGTTCGAATATCACCCAAGGGAATTGGTACTGACCAGGGACCCTAGACTGGGCCCGTCTGGAGGGGTCCGGGACGTACCTCCGAGTTAGTCTTCATCTTGAACGGTCCCGGCGATGTCCCGAGCTCCCGGACCGTCGCGGCCTACACGTCCCTATCCTGGAGCCTGGTATGGTCCGGGCATGAGGTAAACGGTGCGGGCCAACGGTAAACGGACCTGGATCACCTCCTCCCCAGTTGAAGGGCCAGGCGTCCAGGGTCCTGAAACCGCCTCATTTCGCGTGGGTATTGTCCCCCACTTTTCGCCTGCAGAAAAGGTCGCTTCGGGATTGCCCACTGGAGTGTCAGGACTGCGCAGCCAAGTACCCTGACCGGTCTTGTCTCCTGAATCAGCCTCGTGACTCGAAGTGGTCAGAGCCAAAGCGCCGTTTTTTCGGGCGAAGGCTTGTGTCACAGGTCAACTAATTGGGCCTTAGCTGGTTTGAATTTTGTGTATTGTATACCTTTTTATATTGGGCCTCCACTAGAAAGGCCCCTGGGGCACATTCCTCTAATGGGCCCAGGTCGAATCTGGCCCAGACCCGGTGTCCCCCACAGCTTATAAATACAAGTTGTAGAACAACGTAAAAGAGAGAGAAAAAAGGAGGGAGAAGGTAGAAACTCTGTTCAGATATAATGAGAAAACTCCATTATAAAAGCTTCTTCTAGCTCTAATATATGGACTCGTGGACTAAGGCTAGTTAACTCCCCAACCACGTAAAAACCTCGTGTCGATCTTCCACTTTCATTATTATTACTAGTAAATATCATTCATTAATACAGTTGCCGAAAATCTCGGTTAACAAACCTATAGTTTAAGAATATTAATTATAACAGAAGGTTTGATTAATATAATTGATTATGAAGATGATATTTATTATACTATAAGGTTTAGATAGACCCAATAAGAGAATGACACTTGTCGTGCGCATGTTTATTAAGAAATTAAGTATTTTGAGGAATAGTTTTATAAGAGGAATTTTTGAAAAGCCCAGAGTCTGCCAGCAGCTTTGAAATTGTATTAGGACTCAGTCAAAGCTGTTTACTCAATTCAAATTAGGCTGAAAAAGTGGAATTACGTGTATAATATTTTAGCGTATGCCTATATATCGCAGCTCTAGGGGGCGATATATCGCTACTTAGGGAGTACGAAAAACACGTAACTTCGCACGAACACTTATACGAGCCTCAGGAATATAAGCCCAGGCGATATATCGCCTACCATGGGTGATATATCGGCTCTAGGGCAAGGTTTTTGAATGATTTTGAAACCGAGCTCAATTCAACCCATAACCTCTTAGCAAGCCTCAGAATCTTTTGACCGAGTCTTAAGCCTCTACTGAATGAGTATTCAAATGTTTTTCAATTAAAAGTCATTATTTTTATTCAAGCTAAAAGAAAGATATTTTCATTATTGAACTCTATAAATAGGACCTAGTACCCAACCATTTCTTTCATTCTTTAAGCTGAGTTCAGAGCCTTCAAGCAGCTAGGTTTACTTTAGAGTGTTAAACACTTGGGTTGGGGTTATAAGCTTTATCATCTTATGCTTATTAAACACTTGGGAAGTATGGTTAATAGTGTGTTTTTCTATAAAGGTGTAGTTCGGTTCTAGTGCATTCAAAGGTATTCCTATCCCTAGTTCATTTCTGTTAGTTTTTATAGTTTTATCTACTCAAATCCTAATTCATTGTTTTCCCTTCATGGTTAGGCAATTAAGTTCTTTGAACTTGAGGTTTCATTTCAGTAAGCTCTTCTTCTCGGTGGTTTAGATTCATTTTTCATCTCCTTCTTTTAGAAATACTCACCTTCTCATTAATGGTTTTTAGGAGTGTTTCAAACTCCCGTCCTTATTCTCACATCCCGGTATTTGGTAAGGAAAATAGGATAGTTATTATATGCTTATATGATTATGCTATAATATGCTTTTATATGTTATGATATATATATATATTTTGGGGCTTATAGTTGCTTAAATAGCAAACCCAAACACTTTTATGTTCTTGGGGCTTATAGTTGCTTAGCTAGCAAACCTCATTGTATTTTGAGGCTTATAGTTGGTAAGTTAGCAAACGCCAATGTTTCCCATGTACATGGGTTAGAATTATGATATATGTTTATAGTATATGTTATATGTTTATAGTTTATGTTTATCTTTCATGCTTTTAGTAGATTTTCCTTGCTGGGCATTAGGCTCATTCCTTTGTTTTATATGTGCAGAAAAATAGTTATGGCGGCGGGAAGATTCTTGTCAGCTTGGGATTGTGTATTGAGGAAGAATGGATTCGATGGATTGCGTCAACAATTCTAGGACGAAGTTGTTTTTAGTCATTTCAATTATGTTTTCTATGTATTTTCCGCACCTGATTTTGTAAGAAATTTATTTAAGATTTAATTTATGTTTTATTTTCAAACAATGGGATCCCATATCATACTCTGAATTTTTATGTATTAAACCTTTCCTTTATAGTTTTTAATAAAGTTATGACTATTTGATAGGTATGTTTTTCTTAAGATCAGTGTCTATGTATAGTAGATTTAATGGTCCAAAGTCTAGAATTAGTTGGGTCATTACAATTTCTTAATGGCGGATCGGTTTCAGCTGCATTACCCATATTTGCATTGTTGATGTCAACATTATTTACGTTCTCAGCCATGGTGAAATCCAACCGTTTCTTTATCTTTTGATTCTTTTTGTACATTCTCTCAATTTCAAGATCTATTGGTATGATTTCCTTTTATCTACTTCCTCGCATATACCAACAATTCCCAAAACACAATAAAGCATTGATCCAAATAAATGTAAATAAAAAAGAACAATTAACGTTGATATTGGAAATTAAGTCCTTGGCAACGGCGCCAGGAACTTGATCGCAAAAATAAATATACGCAAGTGCACACAGTCAATTCAAGTAATATATATGATAAGTAGAGTATCGTTCACACAAAGACAATCTTCCAAGTACCACTAATTGTTCTTTTAATTTCTATTTGGAAACCAAAGTTTAGATGAATGAATTTAATTTTAAAATTATAAAAGAAAACTAAGTACAAGAATTACTAATTAAAAGATTTAAATCACTATTAAAAAGAACTAGGGTGTTAATTTCATCAACTTTTCATTCTACTAATATTATTAATCAATTATAAATTTCTTTCTTCCTATTATAATAGCAGGTCAACATAATTCGATTCCTATTTTTTTTCAAGATATAAGATCTCAACCTATATGCAGGTTTCTACATCTTTGTGATAAACTTAAACATATAGAAGGCATTAAGCATGGAAACCTAATTACTACACAAGTCATATAGGTACTTTTATCAAACATGCAACCTATGTCTATATAATGATATCATATTCAATTATCATCTTTTGAATTTTGAATCAAGATCATAAAATCAAGCAAATATTGATCAAGTATTTACTAGCAATAACACATTATATAGATTAGAATAGAGAAGAAAAATAAATAAAACATCATAATTAAATTAGAAAGAAATCCAAGTGACTACATTAAACACTAGATAAATTTTTTTAATTCATATCAGACATGACTAAATCCACAAAATAATAATTCAAAAACATAAGATTTTCAAACTTAAAGAAGAAAGAAAAATATAAAAAAGCAGAATAACTAGCCTAAGAATCAAAATTAGTCTCTACAAACGTAATTAAAAATTGACCTCATGACTTAATTAAACCCTAAATACGAATTTATAGTAAAAAAAAACTACAATAGCTGTGTTTTTCACATGTAGGCCGCAACTTGGCCTTCTCAGGGTCGCGACCCGTGTCTATTTTTGAGCCATCTCACTTCCGTGTAAGTCCTTCGGCGCCACGACTCAAGCATCATCAAGTCGCAGCCCGTGTATATAACTCCCCTTTTACTGAGCCTCCGACTTCCCCTTGAGTCGCGAATTATAAGCCCAAGTCGCGATTCTAATTCCATTTTTTTTTCTCAAATTACTTCTTTCAACCCGTCTCTTCATCCAAAATTTACTTTTAATCGTCCTTAGCGTCATTTTGAGTCCAACAACCGCCAAAAGCATTGTTTTTCCACCATTTTCACTGTTTTTTTTTTACATTTTTCTCGTGATTCACTGCACCAACCTACAACAAAGACAAACAAAAGCGTAATCTTGCACAAAACACACATAAAGACTCAAGATTACCACAAAAATACATTCTAAAATGATACTAAAATGAAGTTATCACCCGAAGGGTTAACATGTCCTTGTAAAAATAGTTAGGGTGCACCAATAAGACTATTGGAATTATGTCCATGAGGACTTGCAAAAGTTCCTCACAAAAAAAAGAAGGGCTTCTCAAAGTCCCATCCCTAAAAAAAAAAAAAAATGCCATCTCAAAGTCCCATACTAAGGAAAACAGGGATTCTCAAAGTCCCATACCAATGAAAACAAGGCTTCTCAATGTCCCATACAAAATAAAAAAATGGGTTTCTCAAAGTCTCATACCAATAAAAGAAAGGGAAAGGGATTTACACTTCACTTACACTTGTGTGAACATGTGAAATTATATTGTGAACATGTTTTATTTGAAAGAGTAGAGATAAAAGTGGACCTTGTGTTGTAGGCTATTGGCAGAATGCGCCTGCAATGTGAAGCCCCAATTCAATAGCCTTTAAATGGAATGCACACGCAATGTGAGATGCTCTCTCTATGCAAGATGCTCCTGCAATGTGAAATGCTCTTGCAATGTAACGCAGAAATGCTACGACCTTCAAGCAGGATGCCCCCGCAACGTGATTCCCTTGTGTATTCACCTCCTAGTTTAGATGCGCCTGGATCGCGAGGTCGCAATGCAAGGTATACTTTGGGATTTCTCTTTAGTAATATCCATATCACACAACAAGAGGCATCTCAACTCATACTTTATGAAGTATGAACATTGGAAAGCCTCCCTCGACCTTGGCTCCCAATTGAGTTCGCTTCCTATGAGGCCAAGAGGTCTCTCTTGCAAGATGGTTTCACACAGTGAGAGGGCCCTCACACAGCGAGACCAACTACAACCTAGTGCCTCTAGGAATGGTTTTCTAAGTGTTTAACTTACCCCTAAGCCCCATATAAGCCTTATCCTCGCCAGGAAGGTTTATGAAGGTCCCGACATGTCAACAAATGAAGCACGAAGAGAAGGTGGTAAGCCTCACCATGCGAGATATTCCTTGCCTAATCTTGTAGAATGACATCCTTCGTTGCCTTATATGCCTCCAAGCATCGTGCAAGTATCGTATTCACAAAAAATGTAATAAGCAAGGCCTTTATGTATTGATGGATGAAGCTTGAAGACTCGAAGGCATGAAGGGAGGCCAAGACGCTTCACCTTTGGCCCGATGCTCCTAAATTGCTTTGTTTGTGGCCTCGCATGTCCATCCCCAGTTCCTTTCACCAAACACTCAATCATACACTCCAAAACATGTTCTCGAGTGCCATATGCTTCATCTATGCCTAGTCATCCTATGATGTCTCAAGAGGCAACAAAACCATGCCAGGACGCTTGACAACTCCACTATAGATGTAACGCACGCACGAATACTGATCATCTGTCTTTCCACTCATGGGACCGTGATAGCTCAGAGCATGCTACCATTGTCACTAGCATCATCTACTTTGTTCATGAGTACTCACCAACAACAACTTAGTTTATAAGAAGGCACACAACATTACTGCCAGAGCGAAGTAAGTGTTCATCATGATAAGTCTACAAGAACACTTAAAAGTCTCCTTCTAGACTAGAGGCAAGCAAGTGGTAACACAAACAAAAAAAAAACTGTCTCACAAATTGTAACTACACTCCTCGCATGAGAATCACCCCCTCAATTAAAGATCGCACCTTGGGAAAAAGTATCCCTCTATGCAGGACCATTTTTTGCAGAGCCCTTATATAAGGTTGTGTCTCGCAATGTTTCTTGAGTTTTAATGTGAGGTTCCTACGCAAGACCGTATTTTGATTAGTCTTGAATGGTGATAACATCACAAGACTCGCATGCTTCGAGACCCATGTCGCGAGAGATATCCCGTGCAAGAGGTACATTGCAAGAGACATCTACGTGAGAGATACACTGTGCGAGAGGCTTATCATAAGGGTCTATATTAGAATGTATGAGGCCTCTTTTCTAGAATTCATAGCTCAGTGTGACCTCGATAAGCCCCTAAAGGTCATGTCGCAGGCCCTCCCCTCAAAAGGTCATTGTGCAAGGCCACACCTCGATAACACACCTCGCAAGACAGTTAGGCGAGATGAACATCAAGAACCTACATAGGAAAAGAATGATACAAGAGTCCACATCAAGATGCTTCTTATCCTGATGTTGTCTCAAGGACTTCTCATCACCCCAACACGTGAGACCATTAAATGAGGAACCCATGTGTAACTTTCGCACACATATACATGTAGTTGTTCAGCAAATCATACCACAAAGTTCTATATATACAAAGTTTACTCTCCAAAAGAAGGAAGTCCAACACTTCACCACACTTCGAGTCCCATGTTGGAAAGCTTGTTGTCAAATATATGAAGGGAAGCCTCTAGTTATGAGGTACAAGGACATGCCTCTCACATAACTGAAAGGGTAGTGACCCCGTACCAGTTAATCCTAAGGTCTAGAGATATGTTCCTCCCTTTATTCCACATCCTAAATGGGAACAAAAGGTTCGTTGGGAATGAAGAATGAAAAAGAGCCTTCATCGTGGGGAAGGAAAACCTCGAACAAGCACTACTTCGAGCAAAGCCAAAGAAATGGGAAAAGTTGTAACTCTAGTTGACCATATCTGAACATGCCTTACGTGCAGCACTACTGAAAAGGTAAAAGAATCACCAATAACCAGGTTATTGTGTCAACAAGGCCATCGTAGATGCTGGGACCCTCTGCCACGAAATGGAGAAGTTAGCGATTGCACCTATAACAATCTTTCAAAAATTGAGGCCATTCTTTCATGCCACTCCATCAAAGAACTCATTGGTTACCCCTACAGTGGTCCTCCGTGAGCCCTAAACTATCGGAGGATTGTTAAAATTGTCCATGGATCTGAGATGATTTGACATCACTTATACTTCAAGGGTATTAATCAACGAGCAAGTACTGGTAGACTTCACAGTTGAGTTGACCTGCTGCTTTGAAATTGAAGAAGCCAACAAGAAGAAAGGACCACAAGAAAGAATTGTTGAAGCACTCTTCACTCTTAAATATGACATGTGCTGGATACAAGCAAACCACCCAAGGCAACAACTTAGGAGCCCCACACGAGGGCTCACCTCGACTAGACACTACTTCATGGGCCCCTCCAGGTTATGTGCCTCAATCTCCTTCGTGTTATCTGATGGTGTGTACACCAATGGTACACATGGGATCTATAGTATGAATGATTGGCTTTAATTAAACTTCAAAGGAGACTTGAGGATCACCACTTATGAAGTATGCTTTTCCATATCTCAAAAACAAATAAACACACTTGTTCATTACAAGGCATAAAGATGGCACAAAAAGATAATACAAAAACTCCTAAAGGCCTCCGTATAAACTAGGGTCCAAATGTGGATGCCAAAAATTCCAATGAAAAATAGTCTGAGCTCCAGATATAATCCGAGAAGGCTGAGGCGAGTCCCCAGTCGCGTTGCAGGGCCTCGATGCGACTACACCTGACGGAGCCAAAGCACACAAGCGCCTCGCGGAGCCCAGGTGCACAAGCATCTCGTAGTACCTAGGTGTACAAGAACCTCGCAGAGCCCATCGCACAGGCGCCTCACAAAGCCCAGGTGAACATGCGCCTCACGAAGCCTAGGCGCCCAAGCTCCTTGTAGAGCCCAGATGCACAACGCCTCCTGCAGTTTAGGTGCTCAGGCGCCTCGTGGAGCCTAGGTGCATAAGCACCTTGCAAAGCCCAGGCGCACAATGCCTCATGGATTCTTTGCACCCATCCTTTTCATGAAGCCACCAATGCTTCCATGTCGCCTACGTGATAACTACATCCAAGACACCATTATTGCAAGGCCCGTGCGCCCTCATGTTTTGCAGGGTCCGCACTTCATGTACTCACCATTTGCCAACACGTGACGATACCACTTAAAGTGTGACGCCCCACGTCACTATGGCTGCTTTCTGAAATGATGACTGGCCCTACAAACCAACACGAGTCTTTTCAGCGTGCTTTGTCCTCACTCACATGCTTCCTAGGAAAACTTCCCAGGAGGTCACCCATCCCTAGATTACCCCAGGTCAAGCACGCTTAACTTTGGAGTTCTCAAGTGATGGGCTACCGAAAAGAAGATGCATCTTGTTGATATAGGTAGTACCCATCAATCCATTTAAGCCCTCTTCAACTATGTAGTCCCATACCTACAAAGTCTTAGAATCATCACACTTGACCTTCCCCAGGCGGTGTGGGATTGCACAGCTTACCCGGTCTTTCCCCTTACGGATCACGGGATTCTGACTGTCACATAAAGCCTCAATTCCGCCAACCTTCCAACACTTAGTAGAATGTTAGGAGGCTTGAAGCACAAACACATCTTGGAAAGGTGAAAACATCCATTAGGTACGTGGTACACGTATAGGAACGAAATGTACGTACCAACCAAAATGAGTCAAAGTATGTGTCCAAAATCCACGCCAGACATGTAGTTGACGTACAAAATAGTACAAAGACTAAGGACAGCACCACTATCACCTGCATGCCTCTGACCATGTACCATAGCCGATACCACGACCTTCTAGACCACTACTTCCTATGCCACCACACTGACAGTGTACCCATGTACTATCTAGTCTCCCGAGACCACTATGGATCAAGAGGAATTTGAGCTTCACTATAAATAGATTATCACACTACAAAGAAAGAGTTTTAAAAATTCATTGTAAACTCAGACTATTGAGAAATACAAATGTTTTTCTCCCTTTTTACTCTGCAATTTTACTTCAAGTTTTCTTCCTAAGTTCATCATTTTCTTATCAACATTTGAGTTTTCTGACCTAACTTTGTTGACAAGTTCTCACCATATTAAATACATATACTTAATTAAAGACCACACCAATAATACTAGATCTTCATCATATATACCATGTATAATTAAATAAAATGTGAGTGCTAAATAATAATAATTTTATTTAATCAACATTAATCATTCATTCAGAAAAATACTTTAAGGGCACAAATCCTAATAGGAATATATATATAATGGCATAGGGTGCTGAAGTATTGATAATAATGTAGAGACTTGGAATACTTACAAAATATAAAGAGCAAAACATGTATTAATAGAAATGTTTAAGAAATTTTAAAGTAGAAGGTGTGAGTTAGTTTGACCGTTTGCATAATGCTCTACCTCTTAAAATTTATGTTCTGTTGTTAAGTCCAGTGTTATCCTAGTATTTTCCCCCAATCAAAGTCTTAGTTGAGAATACGGTAGGGCATGAACTCATGTAGAGTGTTGTTCTTCTCAAGTTTGATAGTTTGTCCTTGGCATTTCTTCTATACGACAAAAGGTCAAGCGCTGCCCTTTGAATGCTTGGACCTTGAATCATGTGAAAGGGGGGGGGGGGGGGGGGGGGGGGGGGGGGGGGGCAATAAATGGCAGAGTTGTCAAACCTCCAATGCTTTAGTCAATAATTGGTCGATAGTTTAAATTGGAACAAGTTATACTTACTTGATATATGGATACTCGAGAGCTATTCTTTGAAGGTCCTCGTCTTTGATCCTAAAATGGGGCCATGGTCGACAGTAGACTCGGTAACCCTCCGATGCTTAAGTTTGTAGAGTTATGAGCATATATAAATTGAAGAAACAACTAAGCATAACATTTTAGAAATTATTTTGTTTCAAGTGAACAACATTCCAATTGTTTCTTATATTGCATTTGCATGTTGCTTGGAGTTTGTATGCTTCCTATCCAACTATTCTTGTGGTATTTTAAGGTCCTTCCCAGATGAGACCTAACTTGCATGTTCCAGCTTCCTTTGTGCTCCAGTCTACTATACATAGCACCCAAGAATTTCTCTTGACCTGTCAATCTCTGCTATTTTTATGGAGGTGTTGGGCTACCTTATGCAAGTAGGCTGCTACTATGACTAGGGCTGGTTCCCTCCATTTGTATAATGTGTCAAGCTTATGACTTATGTAAAACTCTAAAATTGGCATCTCTTTAAAATGCCAATTTCTATCAAAAGTTGCTCCATTATATTGGTAAGTTGATGAATAAGGTTGAAATGCAAAACTTTGTGTCAACTGAGGTTTTTATCATTAAATGCTCAATATTTTGTAATACTAAGTTGCAGATTTATTTTAGTATACATATTTATTTAATAAAAGATTTTTCCCTCATTTATTGAAAAAATATCAATGTTTCATTATTTATTGAATTTTTTGGGTAAGTTTTCTTTGGCACAAAGAAAGTTTATTTTGCTTTATAGCTCGTGAAGATCTCGAACTACTTGGTCTCAAGCAATCTTGGAGATTCTCAAGAAATCTTGGAGAACGTAACCAACTTGATGTTGGTATTAAATGTTCAAATCAAAGGTACACATCGGAGTATATGGACCCATTTTAATAAATATTAATACCAGCCAGAATCATATACATATATAAATGTTTAATCACATACATATAGACCAGGGATTACTGCTTGTAGCTTATCAAGTGTCCTTGAGTCTTTTTATATAAATCAACGATCTTCCTATCCAGTGTTCTGAGATCTCACACCCTGATCTTCCAGACCAATCCTCAAACACACAAAGACGTATGTGGGCACGTATGATTCAAAAGGTTTATTTATGTGACTCCGTAGATGTACTCAACACATGAGATCGAGAGATTTTTTACTGAGAGAAGGTTTAGAGAAAACTATCGCTTTAGAGAGAGAGTCTGATTAACCACCATTTTCTGAATATCACGTATATCAGATTTATAAAGATATTTAATCTAATTAAATAATCTTTATTTAATTAAAATATAATTCAAATAAAAACTTATTAGATATTTTCATTTAATTTTCTATTTAAATCATATTTAAAAAGAATAATTAAATAACTGATGACACAAATTTATTTGAAATTCAAAATTCAAATCTCAGGGATAAAAACTCTGATGCTAAGCGCCACACACTGTACTGTACAACGTGTGTCGCCCAGCCCTATTAGGGTTGCCCTAATTTTCTCATTTGTTTATTTAATCAACTTTTAAGACAAGATATTTATTCCAACATAAATATCAGTTAATTGAAAATTAATTTTATCTTAAAATAACGGTTTTAAATTAAATAAATAAATATCATATTATAAATATGATATTTATTATTTTCTCTCTTTATATTAATCCAAAGAAGATTAATAATAATTTTAACTTATAGATTTTAAAAATAAAAACTATATAGTTAAATAATTAATTAATTCACAATTAATCAATTAGCCATAATTATCAAATAATTATAAATTTAATTAATTCTCATTGCTCCTGTCATATATAATCTCTATTATATACATCACCATTACTAAGATGTCTATCCACATCAGTAATCCAAATCTAGATTACTTGCATCTCATATGCTTAGCAAACCGTACTAGTAACCATTCATTAAAGATTCGTTACTTTAATATGTTACTTACTATTTTATTCATTAGATATGATCTTAATTCTCTCGTACTTATATAAGATCATATTCTCATGAATGAATATGGAATTTTCTTAATATTATTATATAATTAATTCAAAGAATAATTATAACATTGAAATATAATAAAATTGTACTTTTATTTAAAACCAATCAAATGTCTTTACATGCTTTTAGGGTATTAATCCTAACAATCTCCCACTTGCCCTCAAACCAAGTGAGACATTTCCCTTAATCCCATATTGCACACGTGACCCATGAACAACTTTGCAGGAAGTGTCTTGGTTAAGGAGCCAGGTTCTGTTCCGATACTATCTTCATAACAGTCACATCACCTCGGTGTACAATCTCTCTTACCAGATGGTATTTTCTTTCTATATGCTACCCTCTCTTGTGGCTTCTAGGTTCTTTGGAATTAGCTACTACTCCACTAATGTCACAGTACAGGATTAGTGGCTTATCCATAACTGGAACAACTTCCAAATTAGTGTAGAACTTCCTTAACCAAACCGCTTCCTTAGCTGCTTAACAAGTCGCTATATATTCGACTTCCATGGTTGAATCAACTATGCTGGATTGCTTAATGCTTCTCTAGACCACAGCTCCTCCACCAAGAGTGAACACTAACCCAGATGTCAATTTTTGACTGTCTTTATCTGATTGGAAATCAGAATCAGTGTATCCAGTAGGGTTTAGCTCACCCCTTGAATATACAAGCATATAGTCTCTCGTTCTCCTAAGAAACTTGAGAATGTGCTTTACTATAATCCAATGTTTCAAACTAGGATTTGATTGATAAAGACTTACAATCCTAACCGCATAACATATGTCAGGCCTAGTACACAACATAACATACATTGGACTCCCAACTATTGAACCATAGGGATACTTTCTCATATCCTCTTCTTCCTGGGTTATTGTTCCTTGGAGAGAGAAATTTCATGTCTGGTCGGTAATTGACCTTTCTTGGAATTCTCCATAGAGAATCTTTCAAGCACCTTATCTATATAATTATCCTGAGAAAGTGCCAAGATCTTGTTCTTCCTATCCCTTAGGATTTGGATTCCTAGAACAGAGCTCGCCTCGCCCAAATCTTTCATTTGGAACTTTTCAGCTAACCATTTCTTTACGTTTGACAAAGTCTCTACACTGTTACCAATGAGCAAAATGTCATCAACATAAAGCAAAGAGAAAACCACCACTTTTCCTTTGATGTATTTACAAACACATCCTTCGTCAACATTCTGTTTGAAGCCATATGTTTTCATTGTTTCATCAAAACTGATATTCCAAGATCTAGATGCTTGCCTTAATCCATAAATGGAATTCAACAACTTGCACACCTTTTGATCTTCCCCTTTCTTTATGAATCCTTCTGGTTGTACCATATAGATACTTTCATCAAGATAGTCATTCAGAAAAATGCTATCTTGACGTCCGTTTTCCATATCTCATAATCATTGGCAGCCGCTATTGATAAGAGGATACGAATGGATTTGAGCATGGCCACAGGAGAAATTGTTTCTCCATAATCAACACCTACTCTCTAAGTGTAACCTTTGGCTAGAAGCCTTGCTTTGAAAGTCTCTACTTTCCCATCAACACCTATTTTCTTCTTGTATATCCACTTACATCCTATGGGCCTGACATCTTCAGGTGGATCCACAAGTTCCCAGATAGAATTGGAATACATCGATTCCATTTCTTGGTTCATGGCTTCTTGCCATTTCTCCTTTTCAGGATCATCCATTTCCTCTTTAAAGGTTAATGGATCGTCCTTGTCTGTATCAGAAACAAGGACATGTGCCTCATGTTCGTAGCGAACAAGTTGTCTCACAATCCTCCCACTACGACATTGCACCGGGGTTTCTTTTCCAGGAATCATGGTTTCCTCATTTTGTCGTTTATCATTTAATGATAAAGATGATTATGATGGAATCTGATCAGCTGTGAGCTCCTCCAATACTACCTTCCTCCGAGGTTTATAGTTATTCATATGGTCATGTTCAAGGAAGGTTGCATTTGTTGAAACAAGTTCCTTTTGATCCTTGGTAATATAAAAATAACCACCTCTTGTTTCTGGTGCGTAGCCAACAAAAATGCACACTTTCGACCTTGATTCTAGTTTCCCTAATTTAGGTCTAAGAACATGAGCCGGACAGCCCCAAATGCATAAATGGTGCAAACTATGTTTGTTTGCATACCACAGTTCCAGTGGCATTTTGCTAATGGTATTAGATGGGACTACATTTATAATGTACATTTTCGTTTGAAGTGCATATCCCCAGAATGAGAGAGGAAGTGAAGAGTAGCTTAACATAGATCTGACCATGTCCAACAAGGTCATGTTTCTTCTTTCAGAAACACCCTTTTGTTGTGGCATTCCTAGTGTTGTGAGTTAGGATAGAATACCATGCTCCAACAAGAAATCATTGAATTTTAAATCCAAATATTTTCCACCTCCATCAGATCGAAGTGTCTTTAGAGTCTTATCTAATTGCTTCTCAGCCTCAACTTTGAATTCTTGAAACTTACCAAAGGTTTCAAATTTCCTAAGCATTATGTATGTATGACCATATCATGAGTAATCGTCAATAAAAGTGACGAAATACTCATACCAACCTCTTTCTTGTACATTGATTGGACCCCAAACATCGTTCTATACAAGCTCCAAAGGTTCTTTGGGACTATTGCCTTTCGCTGAGAAATGACGTTTGGTCATTTTACCTTCTAGACAAGATTCACAAACTGGAAGAGTTCCAACTCTTAGTTCTCTCAAAGGTCCATCTTTTGTTAACTGGTTTATCCTATCTAGACCTATATGACCAATTCTAAGATGCCAAAGATATGTGTCATCCTCGTGTGAAACTTTTTTTCTTTTATTACTGTAACGCCCTGGATAACCAAGACCGTTACACTGTGTGTTTGAAATAGTGCGAGACTTGCTAATCAAAATAAAGATGTGAATCTAATGACACAAGCAGGTTAGGTTTAAAATATTTTTGATTATAAACAAATAATTTTCATTAAAACAAATATTTGGTACATAGGATCCCAAATCAAAGTTTAAATAACGTAATTACAGAATTTCCAAAACAAATAAATAACCAAGCCACTCTAATGGTAAAATACATGTTTTAGGTTCATGTCCATGTACAATCCCTCGACCGTGGCGGCCGAGCAGCTGACAATGTACACCTCGCCCCCAGAGCTCTCCAACTCATGGTCAACTCAACTTACCCTTGCCTTTACCTGCACCACGTAGCACCCGTGAGCCGAGGCCCAGCAAGAAAACATAATATCATAGCATAATCAATATTAACAGCTAAGTAATTTACAGAGCATAACCAAATGATTTACAAGACATTAATCAATTACCCAGCAAGCCATAGCATTCATTCAATCCAGGATATCAGTCAATAACCAATGATCTAGTTCCAGATATTCAGCATATCATACACAACAAATTAACAATGGTATACACCCCAAGCAACAACTAGGGTTGACGCCCGTAGGCCGCACCCTCTATTTAATCCACTGTCTATGGATCACTTAGGCCAAGCCCAGTGTTATATCCACTGACTCCGGCCAGCTTAATCGAGCTCAGTGATTAAATAGCTGTCCTCATCTACTAGTGGCTGAGCCGCGCCCTGTGCGCAAGTATTGATTTTGGCACCCTTAGGATGTTCATCACATGTCCCCATGGCATAATACCACCACATGATATTAATACAATTATAGCGAGCTCTTAGTCCCAACATATTCACATGGTCTATCACAATCATATAAAAGTGCATACAAACGTAGGGAACACTTAGTCCCATCCTATCCACATAAATGGGTGCAATTTTCTTACCTTTAATTCCAAGTGCTTTGATTAGGAAAGACGACCCTCGAGCATGATCCTACCCCGAGCCCAAGCGTACACCTAGTCACAACCATGATAAAGGATTCCATCAATAATTGTATAACAGTTTTCGGATAGAGTTCTAGCCTCTAGGACATCGAATTCCACCAAACACGGTGGTGGGATCCATCCCGAGCACCCTAGGTTAGGTTCCCTTGCTTAAAATCCCAAAAACACAAATATCCTTAATGGTTGTGGCTCAAGCCCCTCTATGTCGTGGCATGGCCTCAAACAGAGGCTCAACCTCGCCCAAAAGCTGACACGGGCCGCGGCCCTACATACCCCATGTCGCGGCCTGCCCTCCATCTCCAACACCCATCAGCCTCAGAGGGCCGCGGCACACCAAGAACTATGCCACGGCCCGACCCCTTCGAACTCAGAAAAATCACCATTTTTAACACCCAAACCTCACTCAAAACAACCCATAACCATCCCAATACTATACTCCAATTATCACAAACACTTTAGCACGATTTCAGTAACATAAGCCAACAGAAATCTAGTCTTGGAACCCATCAAAACACTATTTTAATTTCTGAAACCCACACACTCAAGAACTCCAAAACAAGTTAGAAAAACCCAGAATTCAAACACTATATCACAAATTGGAGCTTACCTTCATTAAAGAATCCATCCTCCAAACACTCACTGAGCTAACTCCCAAGCTTTCTGCCCAAATTCAACCTTTAATGCCAAAATCCATAAACACTTAAAACTCAGCTATATACACACAATTTAACCACCAAAGATAAAACTCATAACTTACCTTAACTCTTGATTAGATCCTTTAGCTAACCCTAGGCTAATCTCCAAAGTCTCAACTCAATTTCTCTGAATTTCCAGCCAATCTCCTCTTGTTTATGTGGTTTCTTTGAGAGAGAAAGAGAGAGAGAGGAAGAACGTTGGTTGGCCTTGTTCTACACCTTTCTGAATTTTGTCTAATCTATCCTTAACTGATTAAGTCAATCCTGAGGCTCGAGGTACCGAAAACGTCCCTGAGGGAAAAATGGTAAAATTCCCCAGTATTCCCACCTACGCTTCCTAACCTTAAATATATCTCCAATTATTTATTTCCATAACCCAATAACCCAAATAACCACCTAACACCCAAAGTACCCCTTAACTTGTCCCAAGTCAAGTATCGGGTCCCATTGTGACTTTCTTGCTACTTGCTCCCTAGGATCGCCTCGTGCCGAAATCTGGAAACACATACATCCACATAATAATGTGGTCGCAACAATTTATCACAAATAATAACGTTTATGCCCTAACGGGCCAAAATTACAATTATGCCCTTACCAGCCAAACAGGGCCCACATGCTTATTCAATACTCATAAACATGCTTTCTCACCATTAATTCACATAACCTCCAATTATGCCCTCCCAGCACACTAATCAAGGCCCTGAAGCCTTATTAGTAATTTTAGGTCGTTACAGTTACCTTGTGGAATTGCTACTTAAATAATTCTGAATTATTGAGCGTTCGTTCATTTTAATGAAAGCGATAAAGTCCAAATATTTAATAGCATTTCCAAAGAAAAAATTTAAGACTAATTAAATTATAAACAAAATATTCTAAAGTTATTACATGCAATAAAATTCCAAATTAACTAAAATTGAACTAAACATTGTTCAAACAAAAATAAAGTTTTCTTTTTAAAAAAGTAAAGAATTTTAAATAAATGGACTTTCTTTAACGCTTTCTTGAACTAGACGTTTTCCTCTTCAAATTTTTGTCTCCATCTGCAAGTCCATATTGATCGCTCAAGTGTTTGTAAAGAAAATCAAATAACAAAAACTATGATTAGTGGTTTCTAAATCAAAGATTTAGAACTGTATGTATCATAATCCACTATTAAGCCTAAGGTAAAGGTAAATCATATCTACCTTTTTCGAGATTGTGGTCTTGTCTGTAAATCCTCAAAGGCAGCATCCCACAAATCACGAGCATATTCAATGTGTTCGAACTTTTTCCTTAGCTTCTCTTCCATGGTACTAAGAGAGTAAAATATTGTCATGTAATTTGATCTCATCTAATCAACATATTTCTCAGGTTCTTGTTTGCTTGCATCCCATGATGGTACAGGAGGAGGCCTCTTATCATTATAGATATGTTTAAGATTTTTGGCCAGAAAAATGAACAAAGTTGAATTTGCCCATCCATCTTCACCCTCTTCAATCATTTTTACTTTCTTTATATGATGATCAATCTTTTTATGCATTACTAGGCACATTATAGGAAAATAATTGGGTGGCAACATTTTATGACTGAAAATAAAACACAATAATATTTTCTTTTGGAAAAATATCAATGTTTTAGAAAGTAAACATGATGCATGAATACATGTGTTCTAGATCTGGACCACTAATATAGTAGGACATCTTAGTGAATGTGCTATGTATAATGAGATTATACAAAATCCTGAAGTTATTATGAAGTAATGATTGTGTTATTTAAGTCCTTTGATTCAGTCTTTAGGGTTTGTTAGAATGTTCAAGATAAATTTTTTTTGGCGGCTCAAGTTGTGGACATAATATACAAACATGAAATCCACGTCTACTTCTTCTTCTTAAAAAATTGAATAGTAGTTCCCATAAGAATTAATGTTTAGAACTGAGCAATTATTGTGTTCAAATTCATAAATCAGTTTATGAATTAACTGTTCACTAGTAAAATTAATGGCACTTATTAACAAAAAGATAAAATAAATAGGTAAAACATTAAACTTATGATAGCTTGAATTTTGAATCATTAATAGATGATTGAATTGTATGTAATGATTATATCGATGAAAATTTATCATATAAGTACTTAGTAAATATATGTTTATAATTGCAAGAGTCCACACTACAACAATTATGACCAAATATGACATAAAAAAATATGACATATTTGTAGGGGTGTTATTAATATACTTAATAAAAAAAACACACGGATCCAATTTTTTAAGCTTTAGGCGGAAAATGAAAACTTAGGCGTCTGATGAAAAAGAAGAAGCAATACTTAGGCGCCAAATGAAATCGACCAAAGGAAAAAGGAAAAAGGAAAAACAAAAGAGGGGTTTTCTCAATAATGAATCCCTAATACCTATCTCACACTCATCAGCCTCTTGGTTCTCTCTCTCTATCTCTCTCTCTCTCTCTCTCTCTCGACTCTCTCGACTCTCTCGTCTTCACGTCGTGTTCTCTAGTCCCATCTGTTGAGCCACTTAAACACACCTCGACCACGCTACCCTGTCCTTCTCTGTGTATCTCTCCCGATCGCTGGCTAGAAGAAAGAACCCAGGTAAACATGACCTTCATTTTTTCTCTCCCTCTCATTTTATTCCCTTTTGTTTATCTGGGTTTTGCTTCTTTTTCAGGGAGTGTCGATTGTGTCGCCGTTGATATGTCTGAGCTTGGTAGTTATTGGTTTGATTTTGTTTTGAAATTTTGGCTCTCTTTCCTTCTTTGTGACTCTCTCTCTGTCAATCAGGTTCTTCTCATTTCCTTCTCCCGATTTAGTTCTTTCCCTCTCACCCACGACCTTATTCTCTCTCTTTCTTTCTCTGTTGTTATAGATGTTAGCATGGAGGTGGGACTGTGGGGATGGTGTTGTAACGGAGGGGACTTCAATGGGACTAGGGTACCGTTTCCGTGAAGAAAAATGTTTATTTTGATTACACCCCCACTTATCTAAAATGGTAATGACGATTTTTTATTCTTAGGCATCATCTTTGATTAACTTTTAAAATAATTATTATATATTGTTTCTGTTTTAGGGATTTATGCAATTTTTAATATGAATTATTGATGATGTTTCTATTAACTTTAGGTTTGGTTTGTTTAAGGTTTTTGGATTACTAAATTTGGTGACTTTGAGGTTTGTGGATATGCTGCTAGCTTTGGGTATTCTGGTTTTTTATATTGGTTTTAGATTTAGAGTTTTTGTGTTTTATGTTTCTGTATATATTTTGTTTGTTTGTCCTAGTTGTGTTTACTGTTTACAACATGCTATACATGCTGATAGTTTTGGGAATTTTGTTTCTAATAGTGGTGTGCTATGCAGCCTGGTTTTGTTTTCTGGTTTGTCTTCTTCTGCATCATTGACTTAGTAATATAATCCATTTTGTATTCTTTGGTTTGAGACACTATAAGCATAAAAAATAAAGTAATCAGATTGAGATTTTTTGTTCTTCAGATTGAGTGGTTTGCTGGATTGGAGAGTAATAGATGGCACATAGAAAGCCCCTCTGTCTTGACTCGATCCTCATTTTAGATGCCCACTCCTCTCTTCTCGACACCGTTGCATATTGAAAATTACCAAGTTTTAATATATATTGGCTCTCTTTATAAACTCAGTATTTTTTGAATTTGTGTATGAGTTTTTATGAAGGTTGAATCTGTGTTTTCCTTTCTATTTGAATTGGAAAATAATTTTCAACATGGCAAGCAACTTTGTTTAAAACTGTACAACTACATGGAAATAAACATCTCAAATGAAAAGATTAGTACTGCAATTTTACTTTGGCTGTGTTTCGGATGATTCTGAATGGTATTATAAGAGTGTGATTTGGACATTAAATGAATCAATTAGTGTTTTATGGTTGGACACTATATAACTATCTAATTTATTGGTTTTTGCATGCACGTACACAAACTTTACTAGGCTTAGTGCTGAAGTTATTGAACACCTTTGTAGATTTAAATTTCTCATTCTATGTAAATCTTTGTAGACTCACATTAGTTTTTCAAAGTTTGTTGTATATTTTTCTAACATTGTGCTGCCATGTTTGCTATATTCAGATTTAGCTTGCTGTATATTTTTTTTTAATATTGTGTTTCCATGATGTTGATATTGGTATTCTGATTGAGGATATAATTTGTCCTATGTTTACTGCATTAGTGAAGCAGATTCTTTGTTTTTGTAGTGAGGTTTAGATGTTTGGTTGCTTGAGTTTCTTATAAATGTTTTATCTCATTTCTCTATTTTGATTTGGTCTAAAGAAATTGTGGGTTCTATATCTGCTTCTACTATTTATCTTATTTGGAGACAATTATTCTGATCTAGATACAGTTGTATTGTATATATGTATTAAGAACCTTGTAACTTGTGTTCAAAACTGGGGTTTTAATATGTTACGACTTTGGAGTATGAATAATGATATATTTTGAAGATTTTTTTTTAAATTTGTGTGCTAGTTGGTATTTTGAGGATAAGTGTGAGATATTTATGTGTTTGAATCTATTTGAACTACGTTTTATGATCAATTCCCTCCAAAAATTTTTCTGGATCATAGATTGGTTTGTTTTAGTTCAGTACATAGTGTACCTTTTGCCTATTTTCTATTGTTTTGTTAGCTCAGTTCATATACTACCTTGTCTCCTTATTTCTTTGCCAATGTTGTGTTAGTTCAATTCATAGACTACCTTTTGTCTGCTGCCTGTTTTCAGTTATTAGATAATCCAACTACGATTTGAACTAAATGATGAAAATACATACCTTTGGATTCCTGAGAAATTAGTGGAAGATAATGAGTTTTGTATCTTTTTTATACGCTATTACTCAAGCATTAGAATAAATGACTTTCCTTATGTTTATTTATTATTTTTTCCTCTAAAACTATAGAAGAAGAACAAATATAACATATGTATTCTTTTAGGAGACTTTGAAGTCTAACCCTACTGTATTTACCCCTTGTGATAAGAAGTGGTTTCACTTATGCATATTTCATATTTCCCCTTTGAAAAATAAGGAAAATTCTCTTCTTCTGTTTTAAAATAATTTATGTTATACCATTTTTTTGGATGCTTTCTTTGCTGAAATGGGTTTAAAAGAATTGTGTCTGAGGCCTTAGAATCCTTCCATGTTCTCAATTTTTGATCTTTATACATGATGCCTTCTAGTTTCTTAGCCATGTGTAAAGAATCTATACTTATTTGGATGAGCATCTTGTCAAGTCTCTTTCCTTTTCTTTGAAATGCCATAGTGTTAAATGCTTTTAATTTGTCTCATTCTTATTACATTTATCTTTGACTTCTATCGTTGTGCTTAGTTTATGCTTTGTACTCTATGTGGTGTTTCATATATAATCTCAACAGAACAATACCTTCACTCTATTGTGACATTTTAATTTAGTTGATTAGCTTATGAAAACTAGGTCTGCAGGATTTTGAGAAACCTGTAATTGTCCAGTAGTGAAATCTACAATAAAAATGGCAAATTATTTACTCTTGTTATTTGGAACTTTATATTTGATCTAATTCTAGTTCATGTGTCTATGCTATCGAGATTTCTTTATAAATTAGTTGTTGTATTGTATATATATATATTTATATGTTTTGTTGGTGTATCATTTTCATTTCATAATCATAAAGTGTTTGAGCTAACTTTTCTAATGAGTATTTTACCAAGCATAAATCTTCAATCTTTCATGCCTATGTGCTGTAGTTAGTGTAATTGCATGGCCAACTTATAAAGTCGTAATGAGATTATTAACTTTCTTTCTTTTTGTACTCTTTTAGTTTACTATTAACTCTAAGTTTAAGCATTAATTATTTAAACTCTTGTGTAGCTAAGCAAATCAACTTCACAACAAAGACAAGTGCACAATGGAATAGATGATGAATTGGAGGGTGGAGCAAGCTTCATGGTTTACTTTTTGTGTATCTTGTTATGTTTTCATTTTTTACTTTTGAAGCAAAAGATGTGCAAGACTATAGAATTTTATTATGTATGCTTTCAAACTCAAGTTAGAACTAAGAACTTTTGAAGTGGATAGTGTCACGGTTTGAAGTAGTTCGTCTTCAAATGTAAAAATACTCATGGTTTATCGTATATATTGAATATTTTAGATTTTTTGATCTATTTAATATTACACTTGTGATCAATTGTGATTTTTTTAATCAAAATACAATAATAAAAGCTTTTTACAACAATTAAAAATGCATACTACAAAATAACAAAATGTTATTACTGGGAGATTTTATAATAATTATGGTTGTTTTGTATAATATATTATAATTGGGACAAAAATTTATGATTTATATAATAGAATGAACTAAAAACGTTATAAAATGATCAAATATAACAATTTTCATAACAGTTGGAAAGTGTTATGCATAAAGTATAAGATTAAACTTCAAATTGATAACCAAATACTCTAACTAAATGTTATTATTTGAATATTACAGCAACTAAAAATGTGATATTGAATAGTTTAAGATAACATTGAACATAACATTGGAAAACTGTTATAGAAAAGATAAGACTTTTAATAACAGTGGCTGCGTTAGCATTTTCAAAAGCGTTATCAATACTCCTAGTTAGCAGTTTTTAAGTGTTATGAATACAGTTTTTTCTTGTAGTGCCAATCCCATATTTTTCATGGAATATTAAATCATTTTATTAGATTAAAGAGTCTTAATTAATAACCTTAATTTATTGGAACTTTGAATTATACGTTAATAGGTCCCCTAGCTGGCTTTATCAACAATATTTAAGCATGATCATACACTTAGCATACCATATTAATCATATAGCACATAGATATAACAAAAAATTCAACCAATCAACACTCAGCTATTCAACATGGCAAATCCACCAATCAATAATAACAATGAAATCACATGATAATCAGGGTCGACACCTTAGGTCGCACCCTCTGTTTACCCCACTGACTCCGACCCTCTTAAACCGAGCTCAGTGCGTAATAAGTTGTCTTCAGTAACCAGTGGCCGAGCCGTGCCCTATGCGCTAATGTAAACTTCAGCACTCTTAGACCGTTTGTTTACTATTTACATGGCATAATACAATCCTTCACAAAGCATACAAAATAGGGAGCCCTTAGTCCCGTTATAAATCCACAACCGAGTGCAGTTTTCTTACCTTTAGTTTCCAAATGTACTGGTTACGAAAGATGCCTCTTGAGCATGATTCGTTTACCAAGCCCCAAGCATATACCTACTCACAACCAAGATAAGGGATAAAGTTAATAATTATAAGAGGGCTTTCAGATGAGGTTCTAGTCTCCGGAACATCAAATTCCACCAAACACGGTAATAGATTCAATCCAGAGCACCCTAGGTTAAATTCCCATGCTTAAAATCCCAAATTCCCTTAAGGGTCGCGGCTCAAGCCTCCCATGTCGCGGCATAGCTCCCAAACAGAGCCCATCTGGGCTTAGAACCAAACACGGGCCGCAGCCCTAGAAGCCCCATGCCGCAGCCCGCCTTCCTTCCTCACACTTCAGCTTCAAAGGGTCGCGACTCACCAAGAACTATGCCGCGGCCCGACCCCTTCGAACCTAGAAAAACCTCCATTTTTAACTCTCAAACCTCACTCAAAACCATTCAAAACCACCCCAATAATATACCACATTTATCACAAACATCCCTGCATGATTTTAGAGGCACAAGCCAGCAGAAACCTAATCTAAAATCTTATCAATACACCTTTTCAATCTCTGAAACTCACACACTAAAGAACACCAAAACCAATCATAAAAGCTCAGAATTCAAACACTAAATCAAGAATTGGAGCTTACCTTCTCAGTTGAACCAACTCTCTAAGGGATTCCTGAGCTAACTTCCAAGTTTCAGCTTCAATTCAACCCTTCAATATCAAAATACATAAACACAGAATTAATCACCATGCACAAAGCTTATGGCTTACCTTAATCTTGGTTGAACCCCTTAGCTGAACACTAGATTAATCCTCCAAAACTCCAGCTCAATCCACTGAATTCCTAGCTGAATTCCTTAGATTCTAGTGGTTTTCATTGAGAAAAAAGAAGAGAGAAGGAGAGAGAGAGGGGAAGGTCGGTTCCTTTGTTTCCACCGAGTTCTGAGTTTTTACTTAGTCTATCCTTAGGTAATTAAGTTAATCCCGAGGCTCGGGCTGCCAGAAAGGTCCCCGAGGGCAAAATGGTAAAATTCCCCAGTATTCCCACCTAAGCTTCCTAACCTCAAATATATCTCCAATTGTTTATTTCCATAACTCGATAACCTAAATAACCATTCAATACCTGAAATACCCCTTGACTTGCCCCAAGTCAAGTATTAAGCCCCGTTGTGACTTTCCCGCTAACTAGCTCCCTAGGATCGCCTCAAGTCGCATCCTGCAGATTTACCCACATAATAATGTGGTTCTCACAAATATAACATATAATCACATTAACATTCATATAACCATACAAGCATGCTTATTATACAATCACGCATTAAACTTAATAAATTCACACATAAACCAATTATGCCCTCCTGGCACACTAATCAAGGCCCTTAAGCCTTATTAGTGATTTTGGGTTGTTACAACTATCCCCTCCTACTGAGAATTTCATCCTCGAAATTTACCTGAATAACTCGGGATATTGATCCCACATCACCGTCTCTAGCTCCCAGGTTGCTTCCTCGACCTTGCTATTTCTCCACAACACTTTAACTAACAGAATCGTGTTATTCCGTAGAACTTTATCTTTCTGGTCCAAAATCTGAACCGATCGCTCCACATAGGACAAATCTGTCTGCAACTGTAAGTACTCATACTTCAATACATGCATCGAATCTAAGACATACTTCCGCAAGATAGAGACATGGAATACATCGTGAACTCCCGACAACGACGGTGGGAAGGCCAACCTGTAAGCCACCTGCCCAATCCTTTCTAAAATCTTGAAAGGTCCAACAAACCTAGGGCTCAGCTTGCCCTTTACTCCAAATCTCCTCACCCCTCGCAGTGGTGAAACTCGGATAAACACGTGGTCCCCAACCTAAAACTCCACGTCTCTACGCTTAGGATCAGCGTAGCTTTTCTGTCTACTTTGTGACTCAAGCATCCTGGCTCGGATCTTCTCAATAGCTTCACTTGTCTTCTGAACCATGCCTGGCCCCAAATACTTTATCTCACCCATCTCATCCCAATGAATGGGCGAACTACACTTCCTTCCATATAGCAACTCATAAGGACCCATTCCAATCGTGGACTGATAACTGTTGTTATACGAAAAATCAATCAACGGGAGATACTTACTCCAAGATCCCTCGAAGTTGATCACACACGTCGTAAGCATATCTTCCAACACTTGAATCATCCTCTCAGACTGCCCATTAGTTTGACGATGAAAGGCTGTGCTAAACTTCAACTAAGCTCCCATGGCTTTCTGCAAAGCTCCCTAAAACTTAGAGGTGAAGATAGGCTCTCGATCAGATTCAATGGAATTAGATCCCCATGGAGACGAACTATCTCCCTCACATACAACTCTGCATATTGTTCCACTGTGTATGTTGACTTCACTGGCAAAAAATGAGCTGACTTGGTGTATCTGTCCACTATCACCCACACCGAGTCATGAAGACCTACCGTCCGAGGTAGACCTCCCACAAAATCCATGGTAATGTCCTCCCACTTCCACTCTGGGATACCCAAATGCTGAAGTAATCCCGCTGGTCGCTGATGCTCAGCCTTCACTTTCTGACATGTCAAACATCTGGCCACATACTCCACCACATCCTTCTTAATCTCTGGCCACCAATATAATGTCCGTAGATCCTGATACATCTTCGTGGTACCCGGATGAAGCGAGTATGGCATAGTGTGAGAGTCATCTAGGATCTCTCTTCTGATCCCTTTATCTGTCGAAACACAAATCCGTCCCTGATATCGAAGCACACCAGTCTCATAAACAGAATAATCCTTAGCTGTCCCCGCTAAGACATGATGTCTAACCTCCTGGAACTACGCGTCTACCAACTGACCCTCCTTGATCCACTCTAGCAGGGTCGACTACAAAGTAACATTGGCCAACAGGCCCAGCACAAGCTTTATCCTTGCCCTGGTCATCTCGTCAGCAACTCCCTAGAGATTTAAACTGAACTAAATAACTGCCTTGAGCCCCTCCGGCTCAATGCATCTGCCACAACATTGGCTTTCCTTGGGTGGTAGAGAATGTCACAATCATAATCCTTAACCAACTCCAACCAACGCCTCTGTCTCATGTTCAGATCCTTCTGGATGAATAAATACTTTAAACTCTTATGATCGGTGTATATCTCGCACTTCTCCCCATATAGATAATGTCGCCATACCTTCAGTGCGAATACCGCTACTGCTAGTTCCAAATCGTGGGTAGGATACCATTTCTCATACTCCTTTAGCTATCGTGACGTATAAGCTATGACCTTCTCATTTTGCATCAACACACAACCCAAGCCCATCCTTGACGCATCACAGTATACCACAAACTTTCCTTCTTCCGAAGGAAGACTTAATACAGGTGCAGAAGTAAGTCGTTTCTTCAACTCTTGGAAATTGTGCTCGCACTTTTCTGACCAAACAAACTTTTGATTCTTCCGTGTCAACTCTGTCATTGGTGAGGAAATCTTCGAGAATCCCTCTACAAACCGCCTGTAGTAACCCGCTAACCCGAGGAAACTCTGCACCTCCGAGGTGTTCCTTGGCCTCGACCAATCTCTCACTGCTTCCACCTTGGATGGATCCACTTTAATTCCTTTTGCACCAACTATATGCCCAAGGAAAGTCACCTCTGGCAACCAAAATTCACACTTCTTAAACTTGGCATATAACTGATGCTCCCTTAACCTCTGTAAGACCTGTCGAAGATGTCGCTCGTGCTCTGCCTCTGAACTGGAGTACACTAAGATGTTGTCGATGAAGACAATGACAAACTGATCCAAGAAGTCCTTGAACACCCTGTTTGTCAGATCCATGAAAGCTGCCGGGGCATTGGTAAAAAAATGACATGACCAAGAACTCATAATGCACGTACCGTGTTCGGAAGGCCGTCTTCGGTATGTCCTCATCTTTGATCCTCAGCTGGTAATAACTAGATCGAAGATCAATCTTTGAGAACACCGTCTTTCCCTGCAGCTAATCGAACAAGTCATCGATCCTTGGTAGAGGGTAATTATTCTTGATAGTCAACTTGTTCAATTCTCTGTAATCTATACACATCCTTAAAGTTTCGTCCTTCTTCTTGACAAACAAAACTGGAGCGCCCCATGGATAGTAACTCGGCCTGATGAATCCCAAATCCAGAAGTTCTTGTAGCTGTATCTTCAATTCCTTCAACTCCGCTGGTGCCATCCTATATGGTGCTCTTGATACTGGTTCTGTCCCTGGTGCTAACTCAATAACAAACTGAATCTCCCTACACGGTGACAATCCTGGTAAGTCCTCAAGGAATACATCTAAAAACTCACAAACCTATACATCTACCATGTAACAAGTCTCTGGCTCTCAATGCAGATATCATGGGTACACGGGGTCCACATACTGCATCCACGAAGACAAAAGGATCCTCGCCCTCAGGCTCAAAAGTTACCATCTTCTTCCTGCAGTCAATAGTAGCCCTATACCTAACCAACCAATCTATCCCTAAGATCATGTCAAAATCCTCCATGTCTAACTCAATCAGATCGACCGAAAGCTCCCTACTATCAACCATCACTGGCAGTGCCCTGATCCACCTCCTAGAAACTACTAATTCCGCAGTAGACAATAAAGTCTCAAACCCCGCTATCGAAGTCAATATGCAATCAATGACTCGGCAATCAGACCATGATGACAAGGTAAAAGTTTCTCCAAAATCCACCAAAGGAACATAACCAATCACAAACAACTAAGATATAGGCATTTATCCACATGCACCGGCATTACTAATAAACATGCCCCAACATTACCACACAACAACTAAGATATAAACCTCCATCCATACACAATATGCAGTTAATCATTCAAATATTCATTTCAATGCTTGGCAATGCTAATAAACAAGCCCCAATATTTTCACACAGCAGTCAAGGGGCAGGCCCTATCAGTATCTCATGCTTCCTATTAATCCAATAAATAACAACATTCATAATTCATTCCAAGCATACAAGCATATAAGCACATATACACATTACCAAACCCTGAATCGAGCTTGTCTCTAGCAACGAATGTACATGTCCAGCCAGTCTTCAGGAACCCTTAAACCTAGGACGCTCTGATACCAAGTTCTAATGCCCTGGATAGCCAAGAGCGCTACACTGTGTACTTGTAAAGGTGCAAGACTTGCTAATCAAGTCATTTAATTAAAAACGTGTCACTGAAACCATTAATGTGCTAGGGTTAAAGGATTTTGGTCTCAAAAGATACATTTCATATAACTAAATATTTTTACACATGGGATTCCAAAAAGGAATAGCGTTCAAAAGTCAGTTTACAAAATTTCCAGAGTTCAAACAACCATTAGCCACTCTAAGGGCAAAACAACGTTTATGGTTCTCCTGTTCCTGTCTCCCTCTCAACTGTGGCGGCTGAGTAGCTGATCATGTACATTCTGCTCTCAGAGCTCTCTGAATCAGGGCTGATCAAACTTGCCTTTGCCTTTACCTACACCACGAAGCACCCGTGAGCCAAGGCCCAACAAGAAAACATAACATTATATAACAAACGATGATAACAATTGAATAACCCTTTAAGCATGATCATACACTTAGCATACCATATTAATCATATAGCACGTAGATATAACAAACGATTCAACAATTCAACACTCAGCTATTCAGAATGAAAAATCCACCAATCAATAATAACAATCAAATCACATGATAATCAGGGTCGACACCTTTGGTCGCACCCTCTATTTACCCCACTGACTCCGATCCACTTAAACCGAGCTCAGTGCATAATAAGCTGTCCTCAGCAACGAGTGGCTGAGTCGCGCCCTGTGCGCTAATGTAAACTTCGGAACTCTTAGACCGTTTTTTTACTATTTACATGGCATAATACAATCCTTCACAAAGCATAACAAATAGGGAACCCTTAGTCCGGTTATAAATCCACAACCGGGTGCAGTTTTCTTACATTTAGTTTCCAAATGTACTAGTTACGCAAGATGCCTCTTCAGCACGATCCGTTTCCCGAGCCCCTAGCTTATACCTAGTTACAACCAAGATAAGGGATACCGTTTATAATCGTAAAAGGGCTTCCAGATAAGGTTCTAGTCTCTGGAACATCGAATTCCACCAAACACGGCAGTAGATTCGATCCCGAGCACCCTAGGTTAAATTCCCATGCTAAAAATCCCAAAATCCCAAATTCCCTTAAGGGCCACGACTCAAGCCTCCCATGCCGCGGCATAGCCCCCAAACAGAGCCCATCTAGGCTCAAAACCAGACATAGGCTGCGGCCCTACAAGCCTCATGTCGCGGCCCGCCCTCCTTCCCTAGCACACTTCACCTTCACAGGGTCGCGACTCACCAAGAACTATGTCGTGGCCTGACCCCTTCGAACCCATAAAAACTTCTATTTTTAACTCTCAAACCTCACTCAAAACCATTAAAAACCACCCCAATAATATACCACAATTATCACAAACATCCCTGCATGATTTTAGAGGCACAAGCCAACAGAAACCTAATCTAAAAACTTATCAATGCACCTTTTCAATCTCTGAAACTCACACACTCAAGAACACCAAAACCAATCATAAAAGCTCAGAATTCAAACACTAAATCAAGAATTGGAGCTTACATTCTCTGTTGAACCAACTCTCTAAGGAATTCCTAAGCTAACTTCCAAGCTTCAGCTTCAATTCAACCCTTCAATATCAAAATCCATAAACACCTCAAAACCAGCCATAAACACAGAATTAATCACCATGCACAAAGCTTATGACTTACCTTAATCTTGGTTGAACCCATTAGATGAACACTAGATTAATCCTCCAAAACTCCAGCTCAATTCACTAAATTCCCAGTTAAACTCCTTAGATTCTAGTGGTTTTCCTTGAGAAAAAAGAAGAGAGAAGGGGAGAGAGAGGGGAGGGTCGGTTACTTTGTTTCCACCGAGTTTTGAGTTTTTACTTAGTATATCCTTAAGTAATTAAGTTAATCCTGAGGCTCGGGGTGCCGGAAACGTCCCCGAGTGCAAAATGGTAAAATTTCCCAGTATTCCCACCTAAGCTTCCTAACCTCAAATATATCTCCAATTATTTATTTCCATAACCCGATAACCTAAATAACTATTCAATACCTGAAATACCCCTTGACTTGCCCCAAGTCAAGTATTAAGCCCCGTTGTGACTTTCCCGCTAACTAGCTCCCTAGGATCACCTCAAGTCGCATGCTGCAGATTTACCCACATAATAATGTGGTTCTCACAAATATAACATATAATCACATTAACATTCATATAACCATACAAGCATGCTTATTATATAATCACGCATTAAACTTAATAAATTCACACATAAACCAATTATGCTCTCCCGACATACTAATGCAACACGGGAAAGTGATCACGTATGCCTCCTAAAAACTAAAAAACTATGAGAGAAACTATCCAACAAACGACTTGGAGCTAGCAGCGGTAGTGTTCGCATTGAAGATTTGAAGACGCTATCTCCATGGGATCCACTGTGACATATACACGGATCACACGAGTTTGAAATATTTCTTCACCCAGAAAGAGTTAAACATGAGACAATGGAGGTGGTTAGAATTGTTCAAAAATTACGATTGCGATATACTATACCACACTGGCAAGGCTAATAAAGTAGCTGACGCATTGAGTCGGCAGCCAATGGCTTATGTAATTTCGGTGAAAGAAATAATCCAAGAACTACAAACCAATATATCCAAATTGGATTTGGAGATAGTAGGAAGGTTGGAAAAGTTATCTGTGCAACCCACGATCATGGAAGCAATCCAAAGGGGACAGCTCGCAGATCCATGGATCCAACGACTGGTGCATGAGACTATGAAAGGATTGCGACCAGGGTTTCACATGTTGGAGGATGGACTATTGGGTTTCAGGGGTAGATTATGTGTGCCTGATGATAAGGAGATCAAGAAACAAATATTTTATGAGGCTCATAATACTCCTTGCGCTATGCACATGGGAACCACTAAGATATATCTTGATCTCAAAAGATACATTTTTGGTGGGAGGGATGAAGATAGATGTAGCATAATACGTGGAACACTATTTGACGTGTCAGCAAACCAAGGCAATGCATCAGGGACCCGCAGGGTTATTGTAGCCACTAGAGATCCCTGAGTGGAAATGGGAAACGGTCATCATGGACTTTGTTACCGGGTTACCACACACTCCGAAGGGGGACGCTACAATCTGGGCTATCATTGATAGACTGACAAAATCCGTTCATTTCTTACCCATTAAGACAACAGACGGTGCAGATAAGTTTGCAGACTTGTACATTGCTGACATAGTATGATTACATGGGAGTCCATTCTCTATAGTGTTCGATCGTCACGAGAAATTTACGTCTGCGTTCTGGAAGAGAATGCAAATGGGATTGGAAACTAAACTCAAGTTTAGTACCACTTTCCACCCACAAACAGATGGCCAAAGCGAATGAATATTTCCGACCTTGGAAGATATGTTGAGAGCTTACATGCTAGATTTTCATGGTTCGTGGAGTGCAAAACTTCCACTAATTGAGTTCACCTACAACAATGGCCATCATGGCTCTGTATGAGGCACTATATGGAAGAAAGTGCCGATCTCCAATCCATTGGCATGAGACTGGTGAGAGGAAATTCTTGGGATTACAAGATATGGACAAAGCTACGAAGGACATTAGGTAGATTCTTCAGAAGCTACACACCTTTATAGATTGCTAACGCTATGCCGATCGTCGACGGAGACCTATGGAATTTGAAGTTGGGGACAAGGTACTGTTAAAGATAGCTCGACTGAGAGGAGCTATGTGGTTCGGGAAAAAGGGCAAGTTGAGACCTTGGTACATAGGACCGTTTGAGGGTCTGGAACGCATTGGAAAGGTGAAGTACATGAACATTCCCACTCATGTCCTTTGTTACGATGAACTTAGCATAGATCCCCAGTTAAGCTATGAGGAAAAACTGGTCGTGATTCTGGATCGGAAAGACAAGGTGTTAAGAAATAAAACAATACCTTTGGGAAAGGCGCAATGGTGTAACCAAAGAATTGAAGAGGCAACCTAGGAGATGGAAGCCAAGATGCGGGAAGGGTGCCCCCATCTGTTTTGAGTTTCAGAGACAAAACTTTTATAAATTGTAGGTATTGTAACATCCCGTGTTGGAGACGGTGAAGACTTATGTGAAATATTATTTTGATAAATGATATTATATGAATTTGTGATGATTAGTGAATTTTATGGCCGCTGTAATGATCCAATAAAGGATCTAGCTTTATGCAAATAAAGATTGGTCTCAGACTAAGGAATAAACCATAACAGGAGAACAATCTCGGATTAAATAAAATAGGAAATACTATGACATTAAAATATAATATTTTTCTGGCAAGTGGAACTTCATAGTCGAGCCAATAAGTTTAAGAAAAATTGATTGATGTTTGAATTCCAATCAACCGAGCTTAAGAATGAGAATTTCTTGCTCGGGCCTCTAAGGGCATTTTGGTCAATTTGATAAAATGACCAAAATTATGTGATATGTGACAAATCTTATTTTTGGGAGACATTTAATTTAATTAATTAATATTGGAGATATTTAAAAAAAATATATAGGGTAAAATTTAGGGAAATTTAGATAAGTAAAACTAGCAAACGACCCTTGAGTGTCTAAGGAGAGAGGTAAAGATGGGCAAGGGCATAAGGTCTTTTCCATGGGAGGAGAGAGGGAGAGGGGTGGGCAGCAAGGCTATGCCTAGGGCTCTTAAGAGCCTAGGACATCTACCCTAGGAAGAGTAATAGCCTTACCCCCCTCATTGGCTAAACCCCAATCATTTCCCTCTTACACATCTAATCATATTTTTTGTAAATTTCCTTTTCCCTCAAGAAAACAATAATAACCTCTTCCATATTCTCTCCCCAAAATCAAAACCTAGTCCCTCTCTATTCTCCATTGCAGCAATTTTTTTCTCTCCATGAGCCAAGAGCACTCATTCCCTCATTGAAGGAGGGAGAACCTCAAGAGCACTCTAGGGAAGAGTAAGTTTCGAACCCTACTCTATCTTTTCTCCTATCTTCTTCTTCAAACCCAAAACCCTAAGGGGTCGTTTGGTATTAGGAGTTCACAGTTTTCATATTACTTGGAAAGTTGAAGAGGGTAATCTGATAGTTGGGAAACTTACATCATTGTGTTTGGTTGTGCACTGTAATCTTATCTATGATTCGAGGGAATATCACTTTCTATGTTTGGTTGTGCATAGGAATCTGTTAAGTTTTCATATTTTCATAAAATTAATATAATAATATATTTCATCAAAATAATTTATAAACAATTTTACTCATGAAATATTTTTTAACAGAATTAAAAAAAATACACATATTGAATACTAGAATGAAGTATCATTTTTAAAATTAAAAAAATACCCTTATTTTATTTTCAATAACATTTCATTTGTTATTTTAAACTAAAGTAATGATATATAGGCTTTACAAATTAATTTCTTTAAATAAACAAATATTATTTATCATTTTATAGTCTGATATATGTATATTTTTTTTTATATTATAAGCTTCAAAAATAAAACAAGTCATTAACTAAAAAATTATTGGTTTAAGATTTTTTTTTAAAAAATATAATAATAATTTTGAAGTGTTTCACATTCCTGGGTATCTGAAAACCACTTGTTAGATGGGTTTCACTTGAACCTAGAATCAGGACAAGTTAAAACCCCTGGAGTACAGATTCCCAGGTTAGAAAAACTCAAACCCAGTACCAAACATGGGAAAGTGTTCAGATTCTCATTCCCGTGTCGAGATTCCTGCATACCAAACAACCCTTAAGGGTTTATGTTGCATGCATGTGATGTAATATCCATGCATGGCTTTGATCTTGTGTTCTAGGGTTCAAGAGATGCTTGTATGGGTAGTACCTCAAGGAGTTAGCACCTTGGTGAGCTAGTGGAAAAGCAAGGTAAGAAATCTTCGTAGTTTGCATGTTTTCTTCCTCATCTAAGTCTTCTACCCTAAGCCTTTTCTTAAAAATCTGCATGTGGAATTTGGGGCTTGGTTTTTAGAGTTTAGAGCACTAAGGGAAGGTGTTGAAGAGCTAAGGAACACATCTTCAAGATAGGGCTTCAAAAGGTAGAATATATGGTTGAGTTCCTTATGTTTTGTGTTGATTCTTGTAGATCTGGTTGTATAGTGTATTTCAATATTTTTTTAGCGTATTTTATGCTTAAGGTTGAGATTTATGTGTGGTATGATTATTTTCATGAATGCATGTGGCTAGGGTTATGCTATAAATGCTTATTGCATGTGGTCTGGCTTCCAACGGTTCACATCACACTTTACTTTCTCTGTTTGTGAAAGATATTTGTGTAGTTGAATAGTTCTTTGTGAGTACTTTATGATAGGCTTTGGAAAATCCTAAAAAAGTATTTTAAAACCCAAGTTATGAATGTTTTGGCATTTTGATGTAAATCTGGTAAATTTTTGGGCAGTGTTGTTTTGACATTTGAACAAGTTTTAATAATAAAAAATATATGATATTTGGTAGAGTGTTAGTTTAAATATGTATAAGAGTCACTGTAAAAGTTTAGAGGAAATTTTGTTAAGGTATAAGGCATATGATTTTTCAAAAATTTTCCTAGAATCTGGAAGCAAAACTTTTGGCAGCAAGCACTACCTAGATTTCCTTAAATATTTAGATGCGTTTTATTATTCAAAAAATTATGAAATTCTTAAAGAAGCTAATTTATAGATGTGTAAAGATCTCTGTAAAGTTTTAGAATGAACTGGGCTATGGTTTAAGAGAATTAAATTTTCAAATTTACCTTAAAATCTAGGAAAAACCTCTGGCCAGCAGGCACTGCCCAGATTTCTTTAAATATTTGAATAGGTTTTCCCATCCCAAAAATTATGAAATTTTGAGGGGAATTAGTTAAGATGTGTATAAGGACTCCAGTAAAATTTTAGAGAAAAATATTTCATAGTTTAAGAGAAATAACTTTTCTAAGTTTCCCCTAAAATCTGAAAAGTAGTAATTTTGAACATTAACAAAAAATTATTTTTGGGAGGTTAGTTCTCTTAACCTAAAACAAGTTTTTGACATGAGGCTTTCGCCTAGTTCCCATCCATATGACACAGAATATGTGAATGAGAGTTCATGGTTTTTTCCCAAATCTCAACTTAGAGCAAAAGTTTAAAAATGAGACTTTACGACCTTAAGTTAAATAGTGGAAGTATAGTCTTGGAAATGAAAAAAAATAGTTCCTTGCAAAGATAACTAAATATTTGGAGACATAACCAATCACAAATCAGCTTGAGTTAATTTAAAAGTTGATTTTTACCATTTTTAATTTAAGGTCCAATTGACTATCTTTTAAAAAATAACGTAAAAAGATATCCTAGGTTATGGATAATAATGGTAAGAATAGGGAGTTGGGTTTTGTAGAATATTTAAGAGAACGGGATGACATTGTCATATATTATTTGTAAAGGGTAAAAAAGCGGTGTGTTGGTAAATGATAGAAAACGATAAACTTTCGTAAGACGACAACAAGTTGGTATTTTTCTAAATATATGAGTTGAGTAAAACTTCTTTTTCTAAAAACAAAATACGAGTTATCTGATAAGAGAGTTCTTGACCTAAGGACTGCCTTTCAGGCTAAAAGGTCTGGAATGGGCCCCGTTGTGAAGAGGCCCAGAGTGACGAAGAAGACCATTCCTAAAATGGGGGATACTAAAAAATCCCCCTCTAAGGCTAAAGACAAGAGGTTCGCTTAGGAGCTAGCTTCGTTGAATACTGTCACCATTGGGCAAGTTCCTCCTCCTCCCCCTCGATACATGCCTTCGCCTCCCCAAGTAATTCAAGCCGAGCCACAAGACCTGGAAAAGATCCGCAAGGCCTTTTGGTGTATAGCTTATGAGAGAGCAAGTCACATGGTGGGCCACGCATATAAAGCCAGTGCGAGGGATCCGAGGGCCATAGAGGAGCGCAGCCTAGAGGATGTCTTCAAATCTGCCATGGGGATGAACCTCATCGTTAGTCCTTCTCCCACATCTAATTCTTTTTTGTTTACTATGTGTTCTTCCTCTTTTTCTTAACTTGTTTTATTATTCTGTAGTCTGTCCTGGCCCAATACTGAAGCATAGCTCGTGCTAAGCTCAGAAACGAAGAGATCCGAGCCGAGCTGGCTGCTGCCAAGGATGCCCTGAATGTTGTTAAGGAAAGTGAGCATACTGCCAAAGTTGCCTTGATAGTTGCTCAGAAGAATGAGCATGCTGCTAAGACTACTCTTATTTGTTCCCAAGAAGGTGAGCAAGCCACAAAGACCACATTGTTCGCCTCCCAAGCTCAGGTTGTAGAGGCGAACTGCCATGCTGAATAGCTTCAGGCCAAGAGTGGTGAGCTCAAAGCAAAGCTACTCGAGGCCGAAGTTAAAGCCAAGGAGGAAGCGACATTGTCATCATCAACCATGGAGGAGATGCTTTACCATTGTTGGGTTTTCAACCAGGACGGGAACTTCTCCTTCATGGAGCCTGAGTTGTGGGATCCATACCTTGCTAAATTCAAGGCTCAACTATTGCAAGAACCTGGAAACTGGTGAGGCCTTCAGAGCAGCGGAGGGAGATGGTGAGGAGGTTACTTCGACGGGGCGAGTTGACGGAGCCCAATGATCTCATTTATGATTTTCTTTTGTAATCATTTTCCAACAATCCCTTGGGATAAAAACAATAGCCTCCAAGCTTAGCTGGAGGATTTCTTTTGAATATACATCTGACTTGTAATCTATTTGTCTTCTTTACTATTCTCATGTTTATGAAATTTTAGACTTTTGCACATTGGAAATCTTAAGAATCGCCTTTAGATGGAGGTAGATTATTTCAATCTTGGGTGTATCGAAGGTTCTGCTCGCTTATTTGCATCGTACCTGTTCAAAATAAGGCCTTGGAACAGGTTATGTCTAGGGTTTTTAATAAGCTTAATATCATTATGCCTGTTGAGAATCAGACCCCGGACCTTGTTCTATCCAGGGTTTTTAATAAGCTTAACAGTGTTATACCTGTTGAGAATCAGGCCCCGGACCTAGTTATATCCAGGGTTTTAGATAACTTAAACGTAGTTCACGCTAGAATAATTGAAAACTCATGCTTTAAAAAGCCTTTGAATAATCAACTTTTTCTAGCTTCTAAATTTCGGACCTGGTTATATCCAAGGCTTTATATGAATTAAAGCTTAGTTTGTGCTAGTTTTATTGAAAATTAGAGCTTTAGAAAACCATTGAATAATCAATTATTCTAAGCTTCTAAGTTTTTAATCTTATCCGAGTAGGTTTGATTTTGTTCTTTTTAATAAAAAACTCACAGACCGCGGTTATGTGCCCCCCAAGCAACCAAAATGTATAAACTTTCCTGGTTGCTTTTACAATTATGAGAACACGAGATTGTACTAATAAAACTAAGAAGTGGTTATTTAATAATCCATCTATTATTTAATTGAAAATGACTTTTATAAACAAGCCTTACATTGATGATAGTACTATCGATAATACTTTTTCAAGTGAATGCATTCCAAGTCCGTGGGACTACCTTCCCATTTAGCCGAGCTAGATTGAAAGTTCCCTCGTGTAAGACCTCTACAATCTGGTATGGTCCTTCCCAGTTCGGGCCCAATACACCATCCTTAGGGTCTTTATTTGACAAAAAGACCCTTCGGAGAACCAGGTCACCTAATCCTAGTCTACGCCCCTTGACTTTTGAATTAAAATAGGGAGTGATCTTTTGTTGATAATGGGCGAACTGTAATTGCGATTCCTTTTGTTTTTCTTCAATCAGCTCGAGATTCCTTTTGTTATTTTGTTCTTGATCAACCGTCCTTTGCCTGTGGGTAGTTACCATTGCTTCAATTGGAAGCATGGCCTCACTTCCAAAAGTTAGGGAAAAAGGAGTGTGCCCCGTGGAGGTTCTGTGAGAAGTTGGTTAGGCCTAGAGTACTTGCAAGAGCTTTTCAGGCCTTAATCCTTTGGCTTCGTCCAACCTCTTCTTCAGACTCACCTTAAGGGTCTTGTTCACAACCTCGACCTGACTTTTGGCTTGTTGGTATGCTACCAATGAGAAACTCTTTCTTATGTCGTATCTTTCACAAAAATTTGTGAAAAGATCACTATTGAACTGTGTCCCATTATGTGACACGATCTTCTTAGGGAGTCAAAATCGACAAATGATACTTTTTATAAAAAAAAATCAGGACTTTCTTTGAAGTGATGGTTGCCAGAGGTTCTGCTTCTACCCACTTCATGAAGTGATGGTTGCCAGAGGTTCTCCTTAGTAACTCCTTTGTTGCATCGCGTTCAGCATGTTAGCAACTTTTTCTTTTCATTCATCGTACAAGCACATGCGTCATAGTTCACATCAAAACATAGAAATTACACTTTTCATAACACTTGTCTTATCAAAACATATCAAACATAGAATTTCACCTTTCATAACACTTGGTTTATCATGATATATCAAAACATAGAACTTACACTTTTCAAAGCACAAAACATATACAATTCTATCTAACTTCCTTACCTCAAGTCCAAGCAAGATAAAGTGCGAAAACATCACAACGAACCTATAATCATAATAAAACGTTCTTCTTTAAAATCATGTAAGAATACTCATGCCCAACATACATACCCTACGTGTGCATGGACCATGCACACGTGGCACAAATTGCACTACAATTACAAACATACAATAATTTCACATAAAACCAAAAAAGAATAAAGCTAATTCTACCCATCAATCCTTCATGATTACATAATAAAAATCTTATGTTTCAATAATAATTGTATTTTTAACGTAAAAATACACTTGCATGTAACATGCATACATACATGGGAGAGTTCTTAAAATTTAACGTTTAAAGTCGATAATTTCTACATGCTTATCTGATTACCTTTTCTTGCAAATTCATCAAGCATAATTTATTTACCACTTAATTATTACTTCATCTTTTCTATAACCACATATTTGTCATTCAAAACTTTATTACAAAATTTAACTTTCTAAATAATTCATTTAGCCTTTTAATTTCTCATGAAATAATAATCTCATTTATTATTTAAATAACAATTAAATGATTGTTTTAAAATGTGTAGTTACATATAATGACTAAATGAATTTCTTGATTGCTTTTAGAAAAATAAATTTTTACTTGTCATAAAAAAACTGCATATTTATAAGTGTGAAAATACATAAATAAAGTGTGGAAAAATTACATTTTTAATATTATAAAATCTAAGACTCAATTTACATTTTTAATATTATAATGTAATATTATAAAATTACATTTTTAAACCATATTTTCTTTCTTAAAATACAAAAAAAAAAAAAAAAAAACCTGCATGTTTTAATTAGTTAAAAAGTCCCAGTAAAATGATAGAAAAATTATCATTTGATTACATTGGTTATAAAATATTAATTTGGGAAAAACTTGTATATTTTAAATTCCTAAATCAATTACCACAACACAAATAAATAAAAAAAACAACAAGTAATACTTATGTAAAAATACATCTTAATAATGTTTATACCAATCCCTACCATGATTCTTCCATCTCATGCATTCCAAGAACCAAACATAGTTTAAGCTTCAAGAATCAAAACTATATATACAAGACCAAATTAACATTTGTAAAGAACATTATACCAATTTCAATCTTAAAAATAACCTATAATATGTTTGTAAGATTATAAGTGACAACAAAACAAAAAAAATGAACCAAACATGCTAGTAATCAAGGACCCAAACAATGGTCACCACCTTGATCAAACCCCCTAGGGATTTTCGAATACACCACACAAATGAAAGGAAAACAAAACATGACCTTAGATTCAAGAAGAGGTGGAAACTAACAAAAACACTATGAACCAAATACTTACCCTAGGGATTTTGAACCCTAGCCTCCAGTCCTCTAAGTTCTTGAAACAAAACCAAACCTATCATCACCATCATTTTACCTTGATTAGAATCAAGATGAATGGAAAAAAAAATGAAATGCTATGAACCTCAACCCATACCGTAGGATCCCTAGCCTTGACCTCTTATTCTTTCTCTTCTCCTTCTCTTCTTCCTTCACGCTTTCTCCTTTCCTTCTCTCTCTAGAATTTGGCAGCCACAAAGCAAACAATAGTTCCATCGTCTTTTGTTTTCCCCTTCTTAACCTAGCCATAGCTCACTTGCCATAAATTAAGCCTCAATTTCCCCTTAATTCCCTCCCCCCAATTCATGTGATTGTCATATATGGCCTAATTGATTTGTGTACAAAATGGAAACTCTCCCCATGCACACACACAACTCTTGACCGAACCCAATCACCCTCTTTCCTTCCATACTCAAGACCAAAGAGGGCTTTTTCACACTCCAACAATCCTCATCTACTTACCCAAATAATAATAAGACAATATTGCCATTTTCCTTAATGAAATAACGTCCATTTCTTTAAAATATGTTGGCTTTTTGATAAAGCTTAAATTGGAGAAAAGATGACAAATGAGAAAAAAGGAAAGTTTGCACTCTTCCAACCTTGCCCTTCCACAATACATGCCCCTCTCCCTTCCTTCCTTTTCTTTTCCTTTTTAATTTCTTAAATAAGTAAAATAAAATAAAATTATACATAGGAAAAATTATTGCATGCTCACAATGCAACCATGCACATGCACACACACAAGTGCTCAAGTGCATCTCTACTAATCATGCACCTTGGTGCATACAACCAAAACTCATGAACTTGCAACTTAGAAATATTTAAATAAAACAATTATCAAATTAAATTCACATAATTTCTACCAAACACTTCAAACAACTAAAAATAATTGCCTAACACTTAACAATTATTAATAAAATAAAGCATAAAATTAATTAAACTAAAAAAAATTGGTGCGCTACAATATACTGTCCTTAAAAGGAATATCGTTCTGAAATTCTTTCTTACCAAATAACTCAGGGTATCTTTCTTTCGTGTCCTCCTCCAGCTCCCATGTTTCTTTTCTTTCCGTGCTATTCTTCCACATGACCTTAACTAATGGAATCCTTTTGGATCTCAGTTCCTTTATTCCCATTTCAATGATACGCTCTGGTTGTTCATCATAACTCAGGTACCGCTTTATCTGTAATGGATCATAACTCAAACACATGAGAGGGATGTGACACGTACTTACGCGACATTGACATATGAAACACGTTATGCATTTCGACTAGTGCTAGGGGGCAATGCTAAATGGTACACACCCAACCTTGTCCAAAATCTCATATGGACCTATAAATCCCAGGCTCAATTTCCCTTTCTTCCCAAAACTCATAACACCCTTCATTGGCGAGACTCTCAAGAACACAAACTCACCCATTGAAAACTCGATGTCCCTTATCTTAAGGTAGGCATAGCTCTTTTGCCTACTTTGAGCGATAAGCATCCCTTGGAGAATTTTCTCAATCGCCTCGCTGGCTTCCCTAACTGTCTCGGGGCCTAAAATCTGCTATTCCCCAACCTCATCCCAGTGTCTGGGAGATCTACATTTCCTCCCATAAAGCATCTCATAGGGAGCCATCCCAATAGTGGACTGATAGATGTTGTTATATGGGAACTCCATCATGGGTAGATATCGACTCCAAGACTCTGAAAAGTATAGCGCACAACATCTCAACCTATCTTATAGGGTCTGACTAGTCCTCTCCGACTGCTCATCAATCATGGGATGAAAAGCGGTACTGAACTTCAACCTTGTACCCTTATCTTTCTGCAACCCCTTCCAAAAGTTTGATGTGAACACTGACCCTTGATCAGAAATAATCGACTTAGGAACCCCATGAATCTCACTATCTCGCTCACATACAATCCTGCATACTGATCCGCCGAGTAGGTGGTCTTAACAGATAGAAAATGGGAAGACTTAGTGAGCTTGTCAACTATAATCCAAGCAGAATCATGTTGTTTTGTGGTCCTAGATAACCCTACCACAAAATCCATCGCTATGTCTTCCCATTTTCATTATGGAACACAGAGAGGCTGGACTAGCCCGGCTTGCCTTTGGTGTTTTACTTTGACTTGCTGACATGTCAAACACCTGGCAACAAACTCAGCAACATCTTTCTTCATTCCAGGCCACCAATAGAATGCTTTAAGGTCTTGGTACATCTTTTTTGATCTTGGATGTAAGGAATGGGGTGTTGTATGTGCCTCTTTCATAATACTTGCCTTAATCTCATTATTTTTAGGCACACAGATCCTATTCTTATATCACAGCAACCCACCGTTGGACATCATGAACTTACTGCTTCATTAGGGCTTCATCAACCGTCTGCCCTTCTCTAATCTGTTCCAATAGGGAGGACTGTAGGGTGAGGAAACTCTCCCCATGCACATACACCACTCTTGACCGAACCCAATCACCCTATTTCCTTCCATACTCGGCAATAAAAGGCTTGTTCACACTCCACCACTCCTCATTTACTTACCCAAATAATATTAAGACAATATTTCCATTTTCCTTAATGTAATAAAGTCCATTTCTTTTAAATATTTTGATTTTTCTATAAATCATAAATTTGAGATAAGATGACAAATGAGGAAAAAGGAAAGTTTGCACTCTTCCAACCTTGCCCTTCCATGCTACATGCCCTCTCCCTATTTCCTTCATTTTATTTTCCTTTTTAATTTCTTAAATAAATAAAATAAAATAAAATTATGAATAGGAAAAATTATTGCATGCTCACCATGCAACCATGCACATTGGTGCATACAAACAAAACTCATGAACTTGCAACTTAAAAATATTTAAATAAAAAAAATTAACAAATTAAATTCACATAATTTCTACCAAACAATTCAAAAAAACTAAAAATAATTTCCTAACACTTAACAATTAATAAGAAAATAAAGCACAAAATTAAATGAACTAAAAAATAATCATTCGGTGCGCTACAACGAGACCCAACCAAGGGTTTCTTAATGTGTGGAGGTGCCTTGCTTATTTCAAAAGCACGAATCCTAAATGGACAAAGTTGGGTCCTAGAGTGACAAGATGTGTATTTGTAGGCTATGCCTCAAATAGCAAAGCTTATAGACTATTAGACTTGGAATCTAATGTAATAATTGAATCAAGAGAAGTTGAGTTCTTTGAGAACTTGTTGTATAGTAACAACAAACCTGAAGAACATATCTCATTGGAGGGAGCTCAAGTGGAGTTACCTTCAAAGAAAAAATCACATCGATGTGACCATCTAAACTTTCTTAGAAATATTGGCAGATGAAGGGTTTAGACAAAAGGAAGGCATAGACTATTTCGATACCTATATATCATTTGCAATGCAACCTTCACTAAAAATATTTTTTTTGTCTTTATCATTAATACACAACCTATATGTTCATCAAATGGATGTAAAAACTAGATTTCTAAATGGCAACCTCGATGAGGAGGTTTACATGGAACAACCGAAAGGGTTTGTTCTAAGAGGAAATTAACATATGGTATGTAGACTTATTAAATCATTATATGACATAAAACAAGCACCTACAAGATGGCATGAGAAGTTTGATAAAGCCATTGTCTCAAATGGTTTAGACATGTAGCGCCTCAGATTTTTGCTTAGTTACATAGTAATAGTTTATGTTATAGTATTTTAGTTTTTGTGGATATTGGTTCAAAGCCAGGAATTAGTTAGAAACTCGTAGAGTTAGTTATAGATTTTATAAGTTTAGCCTTGTTAACCCAAAAAACGATTGCTGATGATGTGGCAAGAATTTCTCACACATGGTTGACACGTGGCGAAAGTACTGCTTGACTATCGATCAAAAGCACACTGCATCGTCAGGATTAATTTTTGATACAACCAGGCTGGTCGTATAACCTAATTTATTTCCTTCTTAAGCTGTAATCTTATAATAACTACATTGAACATTTCTTTAGTATTATCTTGATACGCGATTATTAAGGAAAGATAGGGCACGTTGCCATGTGTAACCCTCCTTGAGCCTATAAATGTAACGCCCTACTACCTTAGAGCCGTTACTAAGTGAGTTTAAAATGTGCAATTAACTCGCTAAACGAGGTTTTTAGAACAAAAGTGTGACTAAGCAAAAGTTAAGGCTGTAATCTTTGAAAATACTCAATTTCATTGAAAATTTCAAGTGTCTAACATTTGGGATCCCAAAATAAGGTTTACAAAATATTTACAACTCAAAATAGGTTTACAGTTAATTAACTATCAAAATCAAAGTTTAATACAGCCATTTCTCAAAATGCCCCCAACCAAAGCAGTCGGGTAGGCCAAACATGTACGCGCCGCTTCATGCTCTCAGTACTCATGGCTGGTTGACTTTTTCTTTGCCCTTACCTGCAACACAGAGCACCCGTGAGCCGAAGCCTAGCAAGAAAACTCATACAACACATAACATATGCATATTATATAATCAACATATCAGATAATCCACATATAAACAGATAGTCCATTAGACTAAACAAATACGGCCATGCCGTCCCAGAAGCGTTACCAAAGCCTGGGGTCTCGGTTCTCACCATAAGGATATCCCATGTATCCATTAGGGTCTCACCCTAATAATAAGCACTCCATGTGCTAAGTGTTATTCCCGGCCCCACTACCGTTCTCGGCCTTCGCCGTTCTCGGCTCCTTGCCGTTCCCGGCTCGTTTGCCGCTCATTATACTATAATCACATATAGCATAACTCAAACAACATTCAAGCATATAATTATTTAATCAAGGCTACACCCTAACATGTAATACAATCTAGGGCCATGCCCTACAACAACACTATGGACCCATGCCCTTCTCTACGGGTACTACAGTTTTCTTACCTGTATCTTGAGCTTCTCAATGCACCAAAGTCACGAGCACGGTCCTCTATCCTGAGCCTCTTCGAAAACATAGTCACAACACATGAAAAACACTCTTTAATACTACCCAATCTAAAACCACTTCCCGGGACCAATCCCGTACTCTCGGAACCTCCAATTTCCCAAAACGATGTAACGAAAACATCCCCCGAGCCCCCGGGGCAAAAGCTCTAAAATGCAAAATTTCCCTGCCTAGAAAATAGCCTAGTGCCGCGGCACTACCCTTTGAGGGTCGCGGTGCCCAGAAAGTTACCCCAGCTCCTGATTCAGCCTTGCGCCGCGATTCTAAAGAACAGGGCCGCGGCGCCCCTTCGCGAACCCAGAATTTTGGGTTTTCCCCTGCATTTTCCCGGAGCCAAAACACCTCCAATCCAACCCAAACACAAACCTAAACCCCAAAATCAATTTAAAACCCCAAATAAACCATTTAACAACCTATAAACACTAACATCAAGGTTGAACATACAATCACACCCATAATCCACACTTTGGTTTCAGATTTCAGAAACTTAAACCATAGCTTTTAAAACTTAAACCAAGGCTTGAAAATTGTAAACCATGCTTCCAAATTCTTAAACCACATCAGATAAAAAAATTCAAAGATGTTTAAAACTCTTACCTCAATCAAGAATTCAACTTGGAGCTGCTTTCCCAATCAAATTCCAAGCTCAATCACAAACTCAAGCTGAACCTAACCTCAATTCATCCCAAGAATTCACCAAACAAAACACACAACTCAATTCTCAATTCCATGATATTCTTAACTGAATTCTACAACATATACACAGAATTTCCTTACCTCAATATGCTGAATAATCCTCTAAATTTCCTAGCTTTAATCCCCTTCTTGATCCCAAGAGACTTGCCTTTCCTCCCTTCCTTCTTGCCCTTAGTTTTCCCTTTTCTTGTCTAGGTTTTCTTCCAATTTCAGCAAAATCAGAATATGACTAAGTATAAAACGTGAATCATCTTTTCCCTCAGCTGAAGGTTTTTATATTCTGCCAAAAGACCACTTTACCCCTCCATGTAATTCCTTTCCTAACTAAACCTCAAGGGCATTTTTGCCATTTCACCTTTCCTACAATTCTACCATTTTTCTATTCTAAAATTGCTACTCTCAATAGTTACCAATGGTCACTCAAGTTACTCAATTACCATTAACCATTAACTCACAAACTCAAAGTATAAAATTCCCAAAATACCCCTAGGCTCCTCCCGAGCCGGGTATTTAATCCCGTTGTGACTTTTAAACTAATTAGCTCCCTAGGACCGTCTCAGCACGTGCATCACAATAATATCACCACTCACACGTGGTATTAATCATATAACATAATTATTACATTTATGCCCTCAGCGTGCTAAGATTACCAATTTAACCCTAACAAACAAACGGGGCCCACATGCATATTTATTCCACCTAAACATGCATTCTAATTACTTATTCAATTGAACTCATATATTAACATGTTAATTCATTTATTGCCCTCCAGGCACGCTAATCAAGGTCCTAAACCTTATTAGCAAATTGGGGTGTTACAATTATCCCCTCCTTACAGAAATTTCGTCCTCGAAATTACCTGAATAACTCGGGATACCGCTCCCGCATATCAGACTCAAGTTCCCATGTCGCGCTCTTCAACCTTGCTGTTCCTCCACAACACTTTAACCAAGGTGATGGTCTTGCTCTGTAAGACTTTGTCCTTTCTATCAAGGATCTGAATAGGCTTCTCCTCGCATGATAAATCATGATCCAGCTCCAAATTCTCATAGCTCAACACATGAGTAGTAACTGATACATATTTCCGAAGCATGGATACGTGAAACACGTTATGAACCCCTGATAGAGCTGGAGGCATCGCTAATCTATAAGCCACCTTTCTAACTTGTTTTAGAACCTCGAAGGCGCCAACAAACCTGGGGCTTAGCTTGCCCCGAGCACCGAATCGTTTCACTTCTCTCAGGGGCGAAACCTTAAGGAACACATGATCACCGATCTGAAATTCCACGTTCCTGCGTCTCAGGTCTGAATAACTCTTTTGGTGACTCTGGGAGGCGAGCATACGAGCTCTAATCTTCTCAATTTCCTCATTGGTCCTCTGAACCATCTCTGGACCTAGATATCTTCTCTTACCTGTCTCATCCCAGTGTATTGGTGATCTACACTTTCTCCCATACAGCATCTCATACGAAGCCACTCCGATAGTCGCCTGATAACTATTGTTGTGCGAGAACTCAATCAAAGGGAGATACTTACTCCAAGATCCCCCAAAATCCAACACACAGGCTCGTAACATATCCTCCAGTATCTTAATTGTCCTCTCAAATTGCCCATCTGTCTGAGGACGATATGCGATACTAAATCGTAACTGTGTGCCCATTGCCTTCTGCAGGCTCTCCCAAAACTTGGAGGTGAAGGTGGGGTCCCTGTCGGATACTATCGACTTCAGAACCCCATGAAGTCAAACAATTTCCTTCACATATAGCTCAGCATACTGCTCCACAGTATAAGTTGTTCTCACAGGTAGAAAGTGGGAGGACTTAGTATACCTGTCCACAATCACCCACACCAAGTCATGCAGACCCACGGTCTTTGGTAATCCTACCACAAAGTCCACGGTAATATCTTCCCATTTCCACTCGGGAATCCCTAAAGACTGCAATAACCCTGCTGGCCTCTGATGTTCAGCCTTAATCTGTTGACAAGTTAAGCACCTAGCCACATAGTCTACCACATCCCTCTTCATGCCTGTCCACCAATACAAAACTCTCAAATCTTGGTACATCTTCGTAGTACCTGGGTAAAAAGAGTAGGGAGTGGTATGAGACTCATCCAGGATCTCTCGCCGAATATCTGGATCAATCAGAACACAAATCTGTCCCTTGTACTATAATAAGCCCATCTCTTAAATAGAGAAGTCCCCAGTCGTTCTAGCTAGGACATTCTCTCTACATTCAACTAACTAGGTATCCCTTCCCTGTGCTTCCTTAATCCTCTCAAGGAGCATGGACTGAAGAGTTATGTTGGCTAACCTACCAACCACAAACTCTATACCTGCTCTGGTCATCTCTTCAGCTAATCTATCAGATATCTGTCTCGAACTATACAACTGTCGTGGGCCCTTCCGGCTCAATTCATCAGCCACTACATTAGCCTTCCCGGGATGGTATAGGATATGACAATCATAATCCTTTACCAATTCTAGCCACTGTCTTTGGCGCATGTTCAAATCTTTCTGAGTAAAGAAGTACTTTAAACTCTTGTGATCCGTGTATATCTCGCACCTTTCACCATACAGGTAATGTCTCCAAACCTTAAGTGCGAATACCACTACAGCCAACTCCAGATCATGCCTGGGATATCTCTGCTCATACTCTTTTAATTTCCTTAATGCATAAGCTATTACTTTCCCAGCCTGCATCAACACACATCCCAAACCCTGTCTGGAAGCGTCACAGTAAACCGCGAACTTCTCATTGTCTGTTGGCAGGCTTAACACTGGTGTAGTAATCAATCGCCGCTTCAATTCCTTGAAGTTTTTCTCACATCGATCTATCCACACATATTTGGTCTTCTTTCTTGTCAACTCTGTCAATGGAGTAGCAATTCTGGAGAACCCCTCTACAAATCGCAGGTAGTATCCTGCCAACCCAAGAAAACTTCTAACCTCAGGAACACTGCTCGGTCTAGGCCAATCTCTCACTACCTCTATCTTACTTGGGTCAACCAGTATCCCCTCCTTACTGACAATTTGGCCCAGAAATGTAACTTGTGGTAACCATAACTCGCACTTGCTGAACTTAGCATATAACTTATGCTCTCTCAATCGCTGCAATACCAAGCGCAGATGATGCTCAGGCTCTGTCTCTGACTGGGAGTATACTAGGATATCATCGATAAATACAATCACAAACTTATCCAGATAATCTTTGAAAATCCTATTCATCATATCAATTAAAGTTGTTGGGGCATTGGTTAATCCAAAGGACATAACCAGAAATTCATAGTGCCCATACCTTGTTCGAAAAGCATTCTTTGCTATGTCCTCCTCTTTAATCCTCAACTGATGATAACCTGACCGAAGATCAATCTTTGAAAACACCGTACTCCCCTGTAACTGATCGAATAAATCATTGATCCTAGGCAGTGGATACTTATTCTTAATAGTCAACTTGTTCAACTCCCTGTAGTCAATGCACATCCTAAGCGATCCATCCTTCTTCTTAACAAATAACACTGGAGCACCCCACGGCGAGAAACTCGGTCAGATGAACCCCAAATCTAGTAGCTCCTGTAACTGTATCTTCAACTCCTTTAACTCCGCCGAAGCCATTCTATAGGGTGCCCTAGACACTGGCTCTGCTCCCAGTGCCAACTCTATGACGAACTCGATCTCCCGCTGTGGCGACAAACCTGGCAAATCTGCTGGAAATAAGTCTGGGAACTCACAGACCAATCTGGTTTCATTCGGTCCCACTGTTACCACTCTAGAGGTATCTACAACACTTGCTAGGAATCCTATGCAACCTTCCTGCATCAGGTCTCTAGCCTTTAGTGCTGAGATCATAGGCACTCGCGGTCCATTCACCGTCCCCACAAATACAAAAGGTACCTCGCCTTTTGGTTCAAAAGTCACCATTCGTCGCTTGCAATCAATCGTTGCTCCATACCTCGTTAACCAATCCATCCCTAATATCATATCAAAATCATCCATGTCTAATTCAACCAGATCAACAAACAATTCCCTACCATCTATCTCTACTGGTAATGCTCTAATCCATCTCCTAGAGACTACTAGTTCTCCTGTTGGTAACAAAGTTTGGAAACCCCTAGCATACACAATACTAGGTCTACAAAGCTGGTATATCACCCTAGCAGATACAAATGAGTGGGTAGCCCCTGAATCAATCAATGTAGTATACAAAGAACCAACGCTAGAGATCTGACCTGTCACAACTGAGGGACTAGCCTCCACCTCAGTCTGAATCAAAGCAAATACCCTAGCAAGAGCGAGACTGTCTCCCTGCTTTGGCTCCTCTTTCTTAGCTTGTGGGCAGTCTTTCTTCAGATGGTTGGCACTCCCACAAATAAAACATGCCCTAATCTGGCACTCGCCCTAATGTCATCTGCATCGAGGACACACTGGAAAGCTCCTCCAGTTGTCACTTCCGCCCTGACGGCCACCAATAGAACCTCGTACCGTCCTATCAGAATTAGGGGGAACAAATGAATCTGGAACTCTTCTTTTCTGCTCACTTGGGCCACTGCCCCGACTAGGCCCAGTAAAAGGAGGCACTGTCGTCCTGGCATCGTGCCTAACAGCGCTGTCCTTCCATATCTGGTCCTCGGCCCTCTCTGCAGTAAAGGCCTTATCCACTACTTGAGCATAGGTAGTAGTCTCTGAATTTAAGGTAATATTCACGTCACGGGTGATCATCACATTCAACCCCCGTATGAATCTATCTCTCCTTGCCGCATTTGTCGGCACCAAGTCTGGCACAAACTTCGCCAGTCTATCAAATCTCAGGGCATACTCAGTAACTGATAACCTGTTCTGGGTCAGGTTAATAAACTCTTCAACCTTTGCAGCTCGAACTGCAACACTGTAGTATTTCTCATTAAAGATACTCTTAAAATCCTCTCAAGTCATAACTACAATATTCCTCCGCTGACTCACTACATCCCACCAGATGCGAGCATCGTCTCTAAGCATGTAGCTAGCACAAGCCACCATTTCATTTCCTTCAACCCTCATAAAATCTAAGATTAAGGAAATCATATTCATCCACTGCTCGGCCCGCCTGTTCCACCCTCAAAGGTAGGAGGTTGTTGCTTTCTGAATCTTTTGTACAGAGGTTCCCACCTGTTCTCAACCACAGGCTGAACCGGCACTGGCGCTACACTCTGCTGAATTGGTAACCCAGTGACCTATGAAGGGGCCTGTTGCCTCAACTGACGAAGTTCTTCTTCTGTTTTCTGCAATCTAGCCTCCATTTCGGCTAATATCTGTTGCCAGTTCTGTGGGGCAGGTGGAGGGTCCTGACCCTGGCTGTCATCCTCGGCCCTACTGCCACGGAGTCTAGATGATTGCCGAGGCATTACAACTATATGCCTACAACCAATGACGTCGCTCATCAGGCATGATAACAAAGTCCATTTCCACCTCTCATTCACAACAGCCAACTATAATCAACAATATAGATAACATATTGCACACAACGGGCCTTGCCCTGGCATCACGCATATGTTAACTCATTCATCATGCTCTTTATAAACTAAGCAGGCAAATAGGGCATTCATACACATATTCAAGCATAATAATCAACCATACCAATCAACCCTGAGTCGAGCTTTTCAATGACAGCGAGCGTACATGTTCAGTCAATCTCCAGAGCCAATAAACCTTGGCTCGCTCTGATACCAAGTTGTAAAGCCCTACTACCTTAGAGCCGTTACTAAGTGAGTTTAAAATGTGCAATTAACTCGCTAAACGAGGATTTTAGAACAAAAGTGTGACTAAGCAAAAGTTAAGGCTGTAATCTTTGAAAATACTCCATTTCATTGAAAATTTCAAGTGTCTAACATTTGGGATCCCAAAATAAGGTTTACAAAATATTTACAAATCAAAATAGGTTTACAATAATTAACTATCAAAATCAAAGTTTAATACAGCCATTTCTCAAAATTCCCCCAACCAAAGCAGTCGGGCAGGCCAAACATGTACGCGCCGCTTCATGCTCTCCGTACTCATGGCTAGTTGACTTTTTCTTTGCTCTTACCTGCAACACAGAGCACCCGTGAGCCAAAGCCCAGCAAGAAAACTCATACAGCACATAACATATGCATATTATATAATCAACATATCAGATAATCCACAGATAAACAGATAGTCCATCAAACTGAACAAAGACGGCCATGCCGTCCCAAAAGCGTTACCAAAGCCTGGGGTCTCGGTTCTCATCGTAAGGATATCCCATGTATCCATTGGGGTCTCACCCTAACAATAAGCACTCCATGTGCTAAGTGTTATTCCCGACCCCACTGCCGTTCTCGGCTCCTTGCCGTTCTCGGCTCCTTTGCCGCTCATTCTACTATTATCACATATAGCATAACTCAAACAACATTCAAGCATATAATAATTCAATCATTGCTACACCCTAACATGTAATACAATCTAGGGTCGTTCCCTGCAACAACACTATGGGCCCATGCCCTGCTCTATGGGTACTACAGTTTTCTTACCTGTATCCCAAGCTCCTCAATGCACCAAAGTCACGAGCACAGTCCTCTATCCTGAGCCTCTCTGAAAACCTAGTCACAACACATGAAAAACACTCTTTAATACTACCCAATCCAAAACCACTTCCCGGGACCAATCCCGTACTCTCGAAACCTCCAATTTCCCAAAATGATGTAACGAAAACATCCCCCGAGCCCCCGGGGCAAAAGCCCTAAAATGCAAAATTTCCCTGCCCAGAAAATAGCCTAGCGCCGCGGCACTACCCTCTGAGGGCCGAGGCACCCAGAAAGTTCCCCCAGCTCCTGATGCAGCCTTGCGCTGCGACGCCAAAGAACAGGGCCGCGGCGCCCCTTCGCGAACCCAGAATTTTGGGTTTTCCCCTGCATTTTCCCCAAGGCAAAACACCTCCAATCCAACCCAAACACAAACCTAAACCCCAAAATCAATTTAAAACCCCAAATAAACCATTTAACAACCTATAAACACTAACATCAAGGTCGAACATACAATCACACCCATAATCCACACTTTGGTTTCAGATTTCAGAAACTTAAACCATAGCTTTTAAAACTTAAACCAAGGCTTGAAAATTGTAAACCATGCTTCCAAATTCTTAAACCACATCAGATAAAAAAATTCAAAGATGTTTAAAACTCTTACCTCAATCAAGAATTCAACTTGGAGCTGCTTTCCCAATCAAATTCCAAGCTCAATCACAAACTCAAGCTGAACCTAACCTCAATTCATCCCAAGAATTCACCAAACAAGACACACAACTCAATTCTGAATTCCATGATATTCTTAACTGAATTCTACAACATATACACAGAATTTTCGTACCTCAATATGCTGAATAATCCTCTAAATTTCCTAGCTTTAATCCCCTTCTTGATCCCAAGAGACTTGCCCTTCCTCCCTTCCTTCTTGCCCTTAGTTTTCCCTTTTCTCCTCTATGTTTTCTTCCAATTTCAGAAAAATCAGAATATGACTAAGTATAAAACATGAATCATCTTTTCCCTCAGCTGAAGGTTTCTATATTCTGCCAAAAGACCACTTTACCCCTCCATGTAATTCCTTTCCTAACTAAACCTCAAGTGCATTTTTTCCATTTCACCTTTCCTACAATTCTACCATTTTTCTCATCTAAAATTGTTACTCTCAATAGTTACCAATGGTCACTCAAGTTACTCAATTACCATTAACCATTAACTCACAAACTCAAAGTATAAAATTCCCAAAATACCCCTAGGCTCCTCCCGAGCCGAGTATTTAATCCCGTTTTGACTTTTAAACTAATTAGCTCCCTAGGACCGTCTCGGCACATGCATCACAATAATATTTTTATGCCCTCAGCAGGCTAAGATTACCAATTTACCCCTAACAAACAAACGGGGCCCACATGCATATTTATTCCACCTAAATATGCATTCTAATCACATATTCATTTAAACTCATATATTAACATGTTAATTCATTTATTGCCCTCCAGGCACGCTAATCAAGGTCCTAAACCTTATTAGCAAATTGGGGTGTTACAATAAGTGTGCATGAAATAGCTCAAGGAAGGGACTTTTGAACTTTTGATTCCTGAATCTTTGTGCAAAAAAATTGAGAGAAAAGAGAGATATAGTGAATTGTACATCGTCCTATTGGAATACATTCAAAGTTGGTGAAACTCAAGAACCCTAGTTCTTTGATCACTGCTTTGAGATCCAATAATAACAATATCACTAAGTGGACGTAGGTCATTACCATTCTTTGGGCTCGAACCACTATAATTCCTTGGTGTCTTTCTTCCTCTCCATTAGATCATTTTTCTCATTCTTGCTTTATACTTTGTCGTACATTGACTCCGTGTCGTTGGCCAAATCGAGGATCAACAAGCCTATAGCTTGGAAACATTAATTGTATCATAAGGTTTGATTAATGAAGGTAGTCCTAGGAATACTATTTATTGTAACCTAAGGTTTAGATAGAATAATTAAGAATGTGAGATTTGTCACATGTATGTTTATTAAAGATTTAATGTTTTAGATGAATAAAAATAATCAAGGATAAGTCTAGGAAGTCTAGAACCTTCCCTCAAATGCTAGGATCTCGTACTACTCAGTCAAAGTAGTTTAAACAACTTTAAGTGTGCTTAAAATGTCCAAAAACGTGGTTCAGTATATCTGTGTAAGTCGATATATCGCAGCTATAGGGGTCGATATATCGCCTATGCTTTTACAGAAAAACACGTCGACTTTGCATGAACAAAACCACAGACCCTCGAGACTATGGTGTAGGTGATATATCTCCTATAAGGGGCAATATATTGGCTCCAGTGGCCATTTTTTGAAATTCTGTGGAATCCGAAGATAGAAGTAGCCCTCAACAACTTAGAATTGTTCCTAAACGTTTTTGACCAAGTTCTTGGCATCTGTTGAGCAAAAAATGTTATTTTTGATCATTTATTTATTCATTAAAATGGGAGTTAGTTTCACTCCTTGAACTCTATAAATAGGAACTTGCACTCATCCATTTTCATCATCTTTCAAACACTTTTCAGAGCCTCCAAGCTGTTATTTTCATTCTAGAGAAAAACACTAGGGTTTTGGGGTTAATGCTTTCAAATCAAAAGCTTTTCTAAAAACTTGGGAAGTAAGCTTTTGTGTGATTTCAGTGTTTGAGGTATAGATTGAAGCTCTAAGCTATCTAAGGTACTGTTAAATATTTAGGTTTATTCCATTTCCATTCTCCTTATTCTTTCCTTTTATTTCAAAACCTAACTCATTATAATGGCATTTGGTTAGGTGTTTGATTTCTTTGAAACTTAACGTTTTTGGTAAGACTTTATTCCGATGGTTTAGATCTTCTCTTCATATTATTTTCTCTAGAAGACTTATGGTTTCTTTACGTTTGGTTTTAGGAGTTTACGATCCCGCACTTGTCTTCAATGTCCTATATTTGGTAAAGAAAATTAGGTAGTTTAGTTTATGACCTAGTTTGAGTTTTTATGACCTAACATTTTAGGTACAATAAAGGGGTAAGTGTCACGACCCGACCCCTAGGCCGTGGCAGATTTGTAATATCCATAACTTGGGTGGTCAAAGGTCAAACTTTGACCCTCGTTAAAAAGTAGTCTTTATAAATGATCATTTAATTTGTATTAAATCATACTATAATTATAAGTTAAAATAATGATATGACTCCTATAATTATATATAAAAATATTAGTAATAAAAGTATGATCATTTATCATTATACATAAAACAATAATATTCCCACGGTTATGTAATCACCAAATAGTTAAATTTAATAAGTCATAAACACCCAAAATAATACTTAGCATCCACCATTCCTCATCCCTAACTATTTCATAGCTCATTTAGATATACCGATCATTAGATTCGAAGTCGAATAATTAAATAATGCTCAAAAGATAAGATAATGACCCGAAATAGAAATAGGCTAAACACACTGGCTCCATCAATAATTCATCTTTTCCATGTTCACGTCACTAGGCTCCTGGAATGGGAGAGAAAGGGGGTGAGCTTATAAAGCCCAGTAGGAAAACAACTAATAACATAGGACCCAAAAGTTTAATACAACCCCTGCATGGTTAGCTTTGAAAACAAAACATACATCATCATGTATAAACCAAAATAGAGAAACCACAAATAATCATAAGAGCATAGCTACAAGTGCACATCACACCATCCACTAGATCCCTAGTTCCCGCTACCCACCATAGAAAATCTGACATCCTAAACCTAGTAGCCGGACCTGATAACCACCACAGGGGGAGCCTCAGAACACTTCCTGTATACAGATGCTAGGTCTTTACACCTACAGGTGAGTGGACACCTGATCTACCTATGATGACACAGAGACTAGGTCGTGAAACAACAACGTGCACCAATCATGATCACTATGGCTCTCATTGGTATAACCAAATGCAGGTAAACATGAAAAGAAAGAAACATATTCCCTTTATATTTTAGAAAATTGGGCAGCATAATAGCTGCATTTGAATAAAACCCAAAAATCATAATCTACATAAATAAGTGAACAAAATATATTTGGCACCCAGTGCCCTTAGAACAGATCAGAAAACATGCAGATTAAGTTTTCAATTTTTCAAACATTTTATAAATATCAAAATTGGAATATGTTTAATGCAATTCAATCCGAGTAAAATAAGTCCAATGGTCAAGTTGAGTCCCTACCTCAGAATTTTTCAATCCAAGCCCAAAGCGACGCTCTTATGCTTAACGATGATCGTAGAGTGATTTAGTCCGATTTTAATATCACGCTTTTCCTACGTGCACCAAATGATCAAACGATTATCATCATTGCATTCCTTATCCAAAATCATGTCCAATGACATAATATGACCATATTTAAAATTTCAAGTTTCAGAACCTCACCCACGCGGTGCACTATAGCGGTTGGTGGCGGTACCGGAAACGTCGACGAATATATGCATGGCATGTATCAAAATGATCCTCTCGATGAGTACATCATGAAAGTACAGCTCATTCGCCCAAATGACCTCCGGTGTCGCCGGAAAACGCTTCCAAAGGGCGGAGATACCCAAAATCTTGCCGGAGAAAAACAACGAGTTGACTGGAATGAATTAGTGGGTTTTGTTCCTCTCTCCACGCTGGTTCCAAGGGTATCAACCACTCGCCAAGAGGTGGTCGGAGTTGACCGAAAACACAGTCAAAGTTGACAGACCAAAACTTTTACTGGCGATTCCAAACGATTGACAGCGAGTTGGGCGGTGCCACTTGGCAGTTGAGGTCGCCGGAGCAAGGCGAAACCGAGGAGCTATCGCGCGTCAAAAATGTGGCCGATGGTGGTTGGGTCTGGTGCCTTGCCATGGTCTTCTGAGAGAAGAAGAAGAAGAAGAAGAGAAGAAGAAAAAGAGTTTCGGGGAGAGAGAAAGAAAAAGAAGAAAAATCTGTATATATAATTTTTTTTTCCTCCCCCTTTTTGACTTTTCAACTTGAAATTTTTTCAGGTTTTACATTCTTCCCTCCTTAAAGAAATTTTGTCCCGATATTTTTCAAAGTACAACCTGAAGCTGCAAATTACACAAATGAGGATACCTCTCATACATATCCGACTCTAACTCCCAAGTAGCCACGTCTTCTCTATGGTTCTACCATAAGACCTCGACTACGAGAATCTCTCTATTCCTTAGCACCTTTAACTCTCTTGCTAGGATTCTGATAGGTTGTTCTTCACATGTCACATCCTCTTGAAGAGGGATAGCCTCATACTTAATGATGTGCGATAGGTCTGGAGTATACTTCCTCAGCATCGACACATGGAACACTTTGTGAACATGCCCCAACCGCGCTGGTAAGTTCAATCAATAAGCGACCTCCCCAACCCTCTCGATAACATCGAAAGGCCCAATCTACTTGGGGGCTAGCTTACCCTTCACTCCAAATCTCGTCACACCAAGCATGGGAGTAACTTTCGAGAACACATAGTCACCAACCTCAAACTCAACTTCTCATCGGAGGAGATCGGCTTGAACAACCTTAAGTCTCTGAAAAAAAAAATACTTTGATCTTCCCAGTAGTACTAGCAATTTGAGATCCAATTGTGACATGCTAATCTGGTGATCTGCATAGTCTCCCATATAAGGCATCATAAGGAGTCATGCCTATACTGGCTTGGTAGCTATTTTTATAAGTGAATTCCACCAATGACAAGTATTCTCCCCAGCTACCCCCAAAATCCAAAATACAAGAACGAAGCATGTCCTCCAAGGTTTGGATGGTCCTCTCAGACTATCCATCTGTCTGAGGGTGGTGAGCGGTGCTCAAGTTAAGTTCAGTTCCTAAAGCTTCTTGCAATGCTCACAAAAACCTTGATATAAATCGAGGATCTCTATCAGAAACAATGCTGGAAGGCAACCCATATAGTCAAAGTATATTACCCACATAAGGTCGAGCTAGTTTAGAAACCTTACAATCCTTCCTAATTAGAATGAAATGAGCAGATTTGGTCAAACAATCGACAATCACCCGGATAGTGTCATGCTTTAATGGTGATCCCATCACAAAGTCCATCGTGATCTTGTCCTACTTCCATTCTGGTATAGGTAAAGGTTGAAGCAACCCTGAAGGTCTCTGGTGCTCAGCTTTAACATGCTGGAAAACCATACACTTAGCTACAAAGTTAGCCACATCTCTCTTCATACCTTCCCACCAGTATTTTTTTTTCAAGTCTTGGTACATTTTTGTGCTTCCAGGATGTACAACAAATTTAAACCTATGGGCCTTGATCATAACAAACTCTCTAAGATCAGGGATATTTGCAACGACTAATCTTCCCTTATGGTATAAGAATCATTTAGCATTTACTGTCCATCCATCTAACTGCTCACCATTTTGGATTCGATTCCAGATAAGTCTCAATTTCTCACCTTGCCACTAACATTGCTTAACCTGTTGAAGTAGCACTGTGTAGCAACCACATTAGAAACATGAGCAATCTTTTTTCCTTCATAGTGCTCCAAATTATAATCACCCACCGTGATTGTTCTTTTCCAATCCTCAAGAGCCAAACAAGCCAAAGTACCATGAGGTTTTCTACTTAATGCATCAACGACCACATTTTGCTTTTCCATGATGATATTACAAAGTGAAATCATAATTTTTCATTTACTCAACCCATCTTCTTTGCCTCAAATTCAAGTCTCTTTGAGTAAAGAGATACTTTAAACTTTTATAATCAGAATATAATTCAAACTTTGCCCCATATAAGTAACATCTCAAAATTTTCAAGGCAAAAATCACTGTTGCAAGTTCCAAGTCTTGTGTAGGGTAGTTTTTCTGATGGGGCTTCAATTGGCGTGAAGCATAGGCAACAACCTTGCCACTTTGCATGAGAACTCCACCTAAACCAGTACCATAAGTGTCAGTGAATACCACAAATGGTTCATCACTATTAGGCACAACGAGAACAGGCGCCAAAGTCAATCTTGGCTTAAGTCCTCTGAAAGTTTCTTCGCAACTGTCATCCCACACGAACTTTAAACCCTTTCTTGTTAGCTTTGTCAAAGGCATAGCAATTGGAGAAAAATTCTCCACAAAGCAACGATAGTAACTTGCTAACCCAAGAAACTTCGAACCCCGGTAACGCTCTTTGATCTTTCCCACTACAAGCTAGAACCTATCTTTGCAGGATCCATAGTAATGCCTTCTTGAAATATTACAGGCCCTAAGAATTTGACCTCGGTCATCCAAAAGTCATATTTCTCTTCCAGCATATAATTGATGATCTCTCAAAGTTTACAACACAATTGCTAAGTGCTCTGCATGGTCCTCAAGTGTCTTGGAATACACCAAAATGCCATCAATGAAAACTAACACAAACTTATCCAAATAGGGTCTAAAGATTCTATTCATAAGGTCCATAAATGTTGCAGGTGCATTTGTCACTCCAAATGGCATCACCAAAAATTCAAGTGTCCATAACGTGTTCTGAAAACCATTTCAGGAATATTCTCTTCGTTAATCCTCAATTGATGATAGTTTGACCTCAAATCAATCTTGGAAAAACACTTTGAATCTCTGAGCAGATCAAACAACTCATCTATCCTTGGCAAAGGATATTTCTTCTTAATTGTCATCTGATTAAATTTCCGATAATCGACGCACAGTCGCAATGATCCATCAGCTTTCTTGGCAAACAAAACTGGAGCTCCCCATGGGGAAGTACTGTTCCTGATGTACCTTTATCCATTAGCTCACCCAATTGCTTTTTCAATTCAGCCAACTCTGCAGGTGCCATGTGATAAGGTGCAATAGAAACTAGTTAAGTCCCGGGAATCAAATCAATGTAAAACTTGACCTCTCTATCAGGTGGCAGACCTGGAAAATCCTCAGGAAAGACATTTGGGAAGCCACTAACCACTGATATCCAAGGAAACTTGCCTAGAGGCCTAGACTCATCCTCAATTGCAAACAGACTCCCCTAACACTCTAAGTTTCTTTTCCCACCTAAACATGCCTTAAGGATAGGATCCTACCTTACTGCATTCATGTTGGCTCGATATACAATGAAATCTCCACTTGGAGTTAAAAGAGTCACCCTTTTGCGTGAGCAATCAACAATGGCTTGGTACTTTGACAACCAATCCATGCCAAGAATCACATCAAATTGTCCTATAGGTAACACCCTCGGGCTTCCTAATAAATTATGCCCTTCAAACACAATACAACCGATTTGAAGATAGTTGATACTTCACCATGCCCTCCCATAAGTACACTCAACTGCAATGTAGGACTAAAAGTTTTCCAACTCAAACCCAACATGCTAGCAAACATTAATGATATACAAGAATGAGATGAACCAGTATCAAATAATACATGAGCCCAAGAGTGTGAGATAAGAACCATACCATCCACAAGTCCTTGGCATGTTCTTCCCTGCACATCATCACCACCAAGAGCATAGGCTTGACCAGAAGCTTTTTCCTTTGCTTTCCCTTTTCCTTAACCTAGATGGTCTGTGCTTGCACCAAATGCTCCTCCTTGATTGAACCCTCTCTGACTCCCAGAAGAAATAGGAATTTGGAAACTCTGTGAGTACCCCTGGTTGAATCCTGAACCTTGGGGCTTGAACTGATGATGATATTGGGATTGTTGCCCTGGTGCGAGTGTGAAACCATAGGAGGAAGACTGAGACTGGTTACTCTTAGGTTGTCCTGTGAAAGGAGTAGACCTAGCATAACTCCCTATGGGTCCTCCAGGTGATGGTTGGAACCTCTGTTGTCATGTGGGCAATTTTTCTTCTTATGACCTTGTTGGCCACAACTGAAACACCCATACGACCTAATTCGAGTCTTTCCTGAATATCCAGTACTATTGCTACCCCAACTAAAATAAGATTTCTATAAAAGTATATCTATAACATAAAGAGTTCAATTCTGAATTTATAATGGAGAAATCTCATAATTAATAAATTAACTATTATAATTAAAGAGCTTAATTATTTAATTTTAATTTCTTGGAGCTTAATGTTATAGGTCCATGGTCCCCGAAATGGCTCAAACAAACACTAACAAAGATAAATACAAAAATGGGCAGAATGACTTATTTGATAAGTAAAATACTTTTCTATGCACTAATCATAATTATTGTATAATTATGTGTAATTAATTAATTGAGAATTAATTAATTATTTGATTTAACAAATATATAATTAATTTTGAATTAATTTATTTTTGGGATTTTTGGTATTTAAATATTTATGAAAATAGGAAAAATCACATGCCTTCCCTGGCATGTGGTGGACGTGTAGCACAATGCACAGTCACTGTGCTACACGCACAAGAAGCTTCTAAAAGATTATTGGTTCCACAATTTTAGTTATTTAAATATTAAATAAATAATGAGATATTGTAATATGATTAAAATATTATTATTTAAACAAATTATGATAACTGATTAGTTATTTTAAATTATTTTAAATAACTAATATTTTATTTTTAATATATTGGATATATTAAATATAGGAGATCAGTTTTTCAGAGATATACTTTTCAGTGATAGAAAACAGATCGTGAAATCTCCCTGAGAGATATACAATAGTGATACAAGCATAGGTCCCTGTTCTTCACAAACTTAGGTCCAAACTTTATCATATCTCATGTGCTGAGAACATCTGATAAATAGATCTTGCCAATTGTTTTGTATAGCGAGCCCACACTCGTTCTTTGTGTGTTGAGAAAATTTTGGAAGATCCTGGTGTGAGATCTCCAGGATTTTTGTCGTACAAAAAGATAGCAGCAAGGAAGGACTTGAGGTAATTTTCTATTCATATATTTGATTCAATATATATGTATGTGAAGAAGTAGATCTAGAAATATTATGGGGTTAAATTAACAATTTTGATTGTTATTCCACTGCATATAATCTCTGATTTGATCTATAAAAACCAACAATTATAACTATTAATATATTATTTTTTTAATGGTTAAAATATTAGCTATATTTGTAACAACACAAGATATTTTTGAAAAACAGTTAAGATATTGATTTTAAAATTTAAAATTAGTTAAATTTTGAAAAATATCAATTTTTCCCAGCCAATTAATAAAATATTTTTTTAATAAATGAGATTTAAATTAACTTTGGATGATTGTTGATAAATCCTATTTAAATTAAATTAATATGTTTTTTTCAAATTAACCTAAAACCAAGTTGATTGTTGATAAATGAAATTTAAATTAACTATTGTTAATTGTCGATAAATTTCATTTAAATTGACTTATTTTTTGTAAAAATTTAATTAATTTGAATTTTTTGAAAAATCCTAGATAATTAATTGTGGTATTTTTAGAAATGAAAATAATTGTGGTATTTTTGCATAAATTCATAGAATTACTCATATAGTAACATGATTAGGCCCATTCAATTATAACATGTCTGTTTGCACTATATGTGACAATTTTGCGATTGAGTTAGATGCATATAGTGGCCCATATGTTTGTTAGATATGTGGTATTTTTCCAAATAAAATATTCATAAAATGATAGGTTTTATTTGGGCCCATTAGAAAATGTAAAGTTTAAATTCGTATCTTTTGGACCTTGTATGGAAGATTGGGGGCCTTTGTAGTGGGAACGACATACTGGACCCAGCCCTCCTCCATACAAGCCCAATTTTTAAGGCTCATTTACCTGAGTTGGACTTAATTGTATATGTTCATTATATTAGTTAAACCTAAATATTGATTAGCAATAAATTAATTCTAAATTAATTGGATTTGTTTCAATGTGACACTTTAGAATTAATAGGAAATTATAGGACTTTGGTTTTAAAAAATTTAATCTGTTTAATTTTTTTTGGAAAAACCATAGTCATTAATTTTATAAAAAATAAATTATAAAAATACTATTTTTAATTTAATAATGAGGTTATTTTAAGAATTTTATTCGATCTCCACAGTTGGTTTAACATAGTCAATAGCTTAATGGGTCCTCGAGGCGCTTTGATTCGCCCCCCTACGGAAGGTGTTCATTAGTTATTTTGACAAGGTTATATTTTGAAAGATAGATAATTATAGGTCAAATTCTACTAGTCTCACCCCTACGGTGACTACTAGGACTAAATCTATGATTATTGAAACCGTGGGTCTAGCTCATAAAATAAGAGATTTTGTTTTCTTATTTTGATCGAATAGTAGGTTGTTAATAGTGGTGTCCATTATAAAATGAGTTTAAGACTCTATTTAACTAGTGGTATTTTTGACTCTCGCCAACCGGGACAAGGATATCATAGATTAGTTAAAAACCTAAAGAAATAGAGATATGATTGTTTTTGGTTTTTTTTTCTCATATCTTACATATTTTTTGGTATATGTTGTGCTATTTCTTGAAATATGTGTGAATAGAAGTTTTATTGAGCAAATGTGATTGATTTCTATTTTATTGGTAATTTTTAGTTATAAGTTATGGTTGTGTCTACTCCCATCCTTTCTCAACTTTCGATGGAGGAACTCACTGGAGAAAACTTCCTTAAATGGAAGCAGAACATCAACATTGTGTTGATTGGTGACAACTCCAAGTTCGCCATGACTGAGGAATCCCTGGAAGTTCCAGCTGAAGGAGCTACCAAGTCTGTGAGGGACGGGTATGAGCGTTGGCAGGCGGCTAACAACAAGGCGTGGTACTACATGTTGACTAGTATGGTTGACACTCTCAAGACAAAGATGGAGAATGTCAAGACAGCCTACGAAATCATGGATTAGCTCCAAGACATGTTTGGTGCCAAGTCAGCGCAGACTTGTTTTGAGGCCACCAAGAAATATGCCAATGCTCGGATGGCACCTTCTCAACATGTTCGTGATCACCTGATCAAGATGAAAAACTACTTTTAGGAAGCTGAACTGCATGGAGCCATAATAGATGGGGAAAGTCAAGTTGGCTTAATCCGAAACAATCTCTCTCCAGCTTTCCTACCATTCACCACCAACTATGTGTTCAATAAACTCAACTATGGTCTCACGCAACTCATGAACGAGCTTCAGACTTTTGAGTCTTTCATGGGTAGACCTAGTAAGGGAGGAGAAAAGAAGACAACTATTACTACTGCTGCTGATCCAGCTAAGGCTGGAGCTAACCAAGCTTCATCTTCGAAAGCTGGAAACAAGAGGAAATGTGGACAAATCAACAATCCCGAGCCTGCAAAGGCGAGTGCACAACCAAGTGCACAGACGCTTAAGGGGAAGAACAAGAAAAACAAGAAAGGTAATGGTAAGTATTTTCACTGCAAAGTGAAGGGGCATTGTAAACAGGATTGCCCCAAGTTTCTAGCAACTTAAAACAAAGGTAATGATTATAGTTCATTTATCTTGGAAACATGTGTTTTAGAGAATGATAAATCTATTTGGATTATTGATTCTGGATCTACTAATCATGTTCATAATTCTTTACAGCTTCTTGAATCATGGGAGGAAGAGGACGAAGGCAGATTAAAGCTTAGAGTTGGGAATGGAGCGTTCGTTGCGGTCCAAGCTAGAGGAAGAGCTCGTCTGAAGTTTGGAAATAAATTTTCAATTTTAAAAGATGTATTTTTTATTCTGGATTTTAGTAGAAATTTAATTTCAGTTTCCATGTTGCAATTAGAACAATTTGTTATGATTTTCACAAGTTTTAATATATCTATTTCTTTCAATGGATTACAATTGTGTATTGCATGTTTGGAAAACGGGCTTCACATTCTGCGACCTAACGAACCCCTCGCTCTTAATAATGATTTATTCAAAGTAGCTAAACCTAGGACCAATAAACGTCAAAAGACCAAGAACGATAATATGACGTATTTATGGCACTTGAGACTAGGTCACATTGGCTATGATAGGATTCAAAGACTTACAAAGGACAAACCTTTGAGGGAACTCACCTTAGGTGAATTACCTGTCTGTGAATCTTTTCTAGAAGGCAAACTGACTAAGCGTCCATTCTCTGCAAAGGGTGATAGGGCCAAAGAACCACTTGGTCTTATGCATTCAGATGTTTGTGGACCTTTGAATGTACAAGCCAGGGGTGGTTTTGAGTATTTCGTCACTTTCATTGATGATTACTCTAGATACTCATGTCTTTACCTAATTCATAGGAAATCAAAAACATTTTCAAAGTTTCAGGAATTCCTAGCTGGAACAGAACTTTATTAGAAATGGCTAGACGCATGCTTAGTTACTCAACTCTACCAACTTCGTTCCGGGGACATGCAATTGAAACCTCAAACTAAATTCTCAATGTCGTGCCGTCTAAATCAATCCCCAAAACACCTTTAGAACGGTGGAATGGTCGTGAACCTAGTTTACGCCATTATAGAATCTGGGGGGTGTCCCGCTCACGTCCTGAGGAAAAAGGAGGGAAATCTAAAACCGCGAATTGAATTTTGCATGTTTGTTGGCTATCCTAAAGGTACTTGGGGTGGACTTTTCTATAGTCATTCAGAAAAGAAAGTGTTTACTTCTACAAATGCTACTTTTCTGGAAAATGACTATGTCCAGAACATTAAACCTCGCAGCAAAGTAGTGTTAGAGGAGATGGTTAAAGAATTGACTCCAACCAATGTTCTATCGTCATCAACGCAAGTTGATGATGAAATTCCCACTCTTCATGTCCAACGATGCAAGTCAATTTTAATGAAGAAAGTACCATTATTCCTGAGCAAACAGTCACGGAGCCACGTCATAGTGGGTGGGTTTCTAGGAACCCAGTTCGCTATGGTTTGGATGGTGAAACCAATATGGTTGTTGGTGACACTAGTGATGATGATTCGTTGTCTTTCAAACAGGCGACGGCTAGTCCTGAAAAGGAACTATGGCTCGAAGCCATGAAACAGGAAATGGAGTCCGTGTACTTAAATTCCATCTGGGATCTTGTGGAAGCACCTAGTGACTTTAGGGCCATTGGGTGCAAGTGGATCTACAAGAAGAAATGAGATGCTGATGGAAATATCGAGACTTATAAAGCTCGATTAGTGGCAAAGGGTTATACCCAAAGAGAAGGTGTGGACTATGAGGAAAATTTTAGTCTGGTAGCCATGCTCAAATCCATTCGCATCCTCCTATCCATAGCAGCCACTCTCGACTATGAGATCTAGCAAATGGACATCAAGACAACTTTTCTTAGTGGAAATTTTGACGAAGCCATTTATATGGACCAGCCAGAAGGATTTCAAGTAGCTGGACAAGAAGGAAAAGTTTGCAAGTTGAATAGGTCCATATATGGACTTAAGCAAGCTTCTCGTTCCTGGAATCTTAGGTTTGATGAAATAATCAAAACCTATGGCTTTGCACAAAATATTGATGAGCCCTGTGCTTACCAACTAAAGGCAAATCAAATAGTGGTATTCCTAGTTCTTTATGTAGATGATATCTTACTTATTGGAAACAATGTTAAGAAATTATCAAATGTGAAGAATTGGCTGAGCACTCAATTCCAGATGAAGGATTTGGGTGCAGCGAGTTATGTTCTAGGTATCCAAATCATCAAGGATAGAAAGAACAAACTCTTAGCTCTATCTCAAGCAACTTAAATAGATAAAGTGCTTGAACATTTCTCAATGACAAATGCCAAGAACGGGCGTCTACCGTCCCACCATGGAATTCATCTTTCAAAGAAGCAGTCTCCCCAAACTCCTGAAGAGGAAGATGCAATGAGAAAAGTTACCTACGCATCGGCAGTTGGAAGTCTGATGTATGCCATGTTGTGTACTAGACCAGATATCTGCTATGCAGTACGAGTAGTGAGCAGGTATCAGTCAAACCCAAGACTGGAACATTGGATTGCAGTTAAGCATATCCTGAAGTATGTGAGACGGACTAGGGATTATATGTTAGTCTACAAGGGTGGTGTAGGCTACACCGATTCAGATTTTTAGACTGATGTCGATAACAGGAAGTCTACTTCTGGAATGGTGTTTACTCTTGGGGGTGGAGCTGTGATTTGGGGAAGCGTAAAGTAGTCTGCAATCTCAGATTCCACCATGGAGGCTGAGTACATAGCCATGTCAGAAGCAACTAAGGAAATAGTCTGGCTAAAGATGTTCTATTCAGATCTTGGTGTTATTCCAAAAATGGATAAACCGCTTGTGTTGTTTTGTGACAATACAGGAGCGATAGCCAACTCGAAAGAACCTCGAAGTCACAAGAGGAGTAAGCATATAGAAAGGAAGTATCACATTATTCGAGAATATGTGGCCGGGGGAGATGTGAAGGTTATGAAGATTGCAATTGAAGACAATCTTGCGGATCCATTTACAAAGACACTACCAGAGCTACATTTGATAAGCATATCCAGGAAATGGGATTAGTAGAATTAAGGCATTAGTTTCAATTAGTGCAAGTGGGAGTTTGTTGGGGGTTTATGCCCTAATTAAAATCCAAATTCTTTGCAATCTCATTTTATTATCAATAAAAGAATCGAAATCATTTTTTGACTTGGTGAATCACTTTGCTCACATGCTTTATTTTCATGATTATTTGTTTAATATATACTTCTATTAAATCCTGACCACATAGCTAATCTTATTTATAGTGACGTAATCACAGTGGAATATAAATATGATTATATGTTCAAAATAAGTTAGTTGTAAGATTAGTCAGTGCACAGGATTTACACTGACTTGCCAATCTACGACATGATCTACTTATACATAATGGTGTTATGTTCTTTCAAGAACATTAGCAAAGTAGATAAGATCGGATGTATTTGTTATGTCGGACTAGACTGATGTTAACAGTTGATAAGATAAGTAAACATACCGTTATTATCTATTCTAGTCATATCATATAGTTGACCATAGGTCAATTCAATCTCAATTGTGAGTGGTTAGTATTCTAACTGATTGTATTATTTGAGTTCTTTGACTTGTTCGTTACCAGCTTACCCTACGGACTAGCCCATACTTACATATTGGGAACTCGATAGTATAATTGAGTGGGAGTGTTAATCATAGATGTGGATGCCAAAAATCCACCAAATAAAAACTCTTTAGTCCCGGGTTGGAACATAGGGACACAGGTCACTTATTCATGCTATTGGGCCCGAGCCTGTAGGCCTTGTTGAAGAAACAACACATTATGAGCCACAAGGTTTGGCCCTGCTAATCTAAGGGGCCACAATGAATACTGCAAGAGGATAGCTACACAAGGCCCTCACATAGTGAGGTTCGACGTGCCCGCGCAAGGCTGACATGCTCACGGGTCAAGATGCACTCATACGCGTAAACGCTGCCAAAGACACCCGGGACATACCCCCGTGGATGTTCAATATTCCATGCTTATAAAAGACCCAAAGAACGCACTTAGACCCCCATACGCCTACACTCTCATTGGGTCCTCGAGCCATCAGGCATGCGCCTCCTAGCGAGGCCATCAGGCATGCACCTCCTAGCGAGGCCATCAGCCATGGCCCTCCTAGCGAGGCCATCAGGCATGCCCCTCCTAGCGAGGCCATCCGGCATGCACCTCCTAGCGAGGCCATCAGGCATGCTCCTCCTAGCGAGGCCATCAGGCATGCACCTCCTAGCGAGGCCATCAGGCATGCCCCCCCTAGCGAGGCCATCAGGCATGCGCCTCCTAGCGAGGCCATCAGGCATGCGCCTCCTAGCGAGGCCATCAGGCATGCACCTCCTAGCGAGGCCATCAGGCATGCACCTCCTAGCGAGGCCATCAGGCATGTACCTCCTAGCGAGGCCATCAGGCATGCACCTCCTAGTGAGGCCATCAGGCATGCACCACCTAGCGAGGCCATCAGGCATGCCCCTCCTAGCGAGGCCATCAGGCATGCGCCCCCTAGCAAGGCCATCAGGCACGCGCCACCAGTGACGCCCGTAGGCCACCATCTTCTCGGGAGGCCATTGCACCATCGCGTCGCTAGTCTGGATCCATGCCACAAGGAGGCAAGTATAGCTAGGCCCTTCGCCACTAGGAACCTTGCAAGGCACGGCCAGTGCATGGGTCATTACCACCTCGAATCTATGCCTTGCAAATGAGGGTCACATGGCATTGATCTCATGAGGTACGGAGTCCACTGACGAACTGAAAGGAGTTAGAGTATGGACATAGTACCCACGTCAGATAAGTAGTGGAGGTACGAACAAAGTACCATCTGTGGTCCTCACCAGCCACTCCTCTGACACCCGTACCAGGCAGGTAGTGGAGGCATGACCAGGTACAGGATGTGAGGTGCTCCCATGATCTCTGACCTTGTACCAGAGCCGACATCACTACCCCTAGAACCACTTTCCTATTAGTGTACTTATGTACCATCTGGTCCCCTAGACCACCATGTACCCAGGGCCATTAGAGCCTACTATAAAAGGAACCCCACTTCCACAGAGAGGGGGGTTGGAAAATTCATGGTATGTAGAGGCTATTAAGCAATATACATTTTTCACTCCATTGTTCATCTGTGTTTATCCTTTCATAAGTTAATTCTAAGTTCTTATCTAAACATCGTTGCATTTACCTTTGAGTTTTCCGACCTAATTTCGTTGACGAGATTTCACCGTCAACAATAGATATGAACATCTATATATTCTGATGAAGAAGTGAAACGATGGTTTCCTTTTAGTTTGGTTCAAGGTGTTAAATGATAGAGATCTCATTTTAGTAATTAAATTAGTTTACTGAAATATCATTTACAAGGAACTAAGTGTTTTAAGGATAAAATACAATGAGGGGTAAAACAGTATTTTAGTCCTATCTCATTGTAGACCATCTATAGAGGAGTGAGTGATAATTATGGTTGTAACAATGGATAATTAATAGCGTATCTATATTTTTTTATAGAGCATTCTATGAATTGAAGAGTTCAATTCCGAGTCTATAGTGGAGTCACGATGAATTAATAAGTTAGTAAATTTATTTGTTAGATTTATGATAACTTATTGGAGCTTGATTTCATAGGCCCATGGTCCCCATTGTATCTTGGATAAAATAATCTAGATATTTTCAATTAATTGATTTAATTATCAATTAGAATTATCAAAGTTGACCAGGTCAATTTTGGTTAGTTTCACAAAGTTATGTATTTTTGAGAAGAAAAGAGAAATTATTGCAGATTTATTAATTAAGATAAATTGGTATCTAAATTAATAAATAAGTTTAAATCAAGGTTCAAATTATAAATAATTAATTTGATACATGATTTAAATAATTATTTAATTAATTAAATCAATAGAAAATAATGCAGGCCTTGATTTTAAGTCCAATGTGCTTATAATCAAATGAGAAATTTCACAGGCCTAAAGCCCATGATATTTTCGACCCAGGGCTTCAAATTGACTATTATTTTATTGATTTTTTAATTAAATTAAATGGCATAATTGAGTCTATAAAAGGAGTGCTTAGAGAGAAGTCAAAACAACAAGTTTGACAAGTCACAAGTCAAATTTTCTGATAGGTTTTAGATTCTCTCTAAACATAAGTTATTTTCTAAGCCTCTTTGTTCTTTTCTCTTCTTCTCTCTGTTTCTATCTCATGTGTTGAGAATTGCCCACACTAGTCTAGGTGATTCTAAGGATACATTCGATGACTGTGAAGAAATTAGAAGAATGGTTCAGTTTCTTGATAATACTCTGCGATAGAAAGGATACAAGAGTTAGAGAAACTGAAGGAAGGACTATTTCATTCCGCTGCGTATACTGTAAGTATTCTTATCTTTGTTTCTCTTTGAATTCAATTTTAGAAATATGTTCTAGGTTATCTGATATTAATTTGTTTAATATTAGATCTACATAAAAATAAATAAAGATCATGTATAAGTTTCCTAACATTTTTAGAATATGAAAAAGAAAAAATATTAAAAAATTGTAAGCATAAGACGAAGAAAATTATTATGTATTAAATTTTAATAAAAAATGGGTGTCTTAATAAAATTATTGGATGCAAATATAATGCCCCAAAATAAAACATGAAATTACCAAAATGTCCTCCTAGTTGTCGCCCCACTTAACCCCAATTAAGCCTATTTTTTTTTTAATTAAACTCAATTTAGCTAGTTAAACCTATGCTTAATTGTGTATTTTCAAAAAAAGTTGCCGAGTGATAATTTTTTTTCTTACCTCACACAAATTGAAATCTTAACCTGTGGAAATTAAATTAAATATACATTGCCATCTAATTTATGTGGTCACACTCCTATATTTATAACTCATGTAATTTAATTAGCCAAAATTCTAGTTTTGGCTAAATGTTCATTTTTCACAAGAAAAAAACATTTATAAAGATTTTCCATACAAAAAATCATACTCTTTGACCATAATATAAATTAATCCAATAAATTTATGCCAATTAATATTTTTCCATAATTAATTACCCCATTAGGGTTTCCATTTCGGTTTGAGACTGAAATGCTTGGTTTGTCACAAAACCGCACATTTTAGCTAGCAATAACAACATGAAATTTGCTTCTCAAGCATATATTATTACTAAAAATAATATTCATACATAACTCACCATCCGGTTCTTAGATATTAGTAGGTGCCTGAAACGAGGGGCATTACAGAGGCTAACTCCTTGGCAAACATAAAACAGCAACAAGGTTATTCTCTCAAGGCTTACATAAATCGGTTCACTAATGTTGCAGCTCGGGCAAGAGATGCTAATGATAGCGCCAAACTCATGGCAATACGATCTAGGATCATCACAGGAGGAGACTTATGGAAATACCTCCAAAGAAAGGGTATTCAAAATACTGATGAGAACCTGTCTCGAGCTCAATAGTGGATTAGCCTCGAGAAGGAAGAGTCAATAATGCCGGGAACTATTACTATTCCCGTTCAGCCCGCTGGAGTGGTAACCAATGCCATGACACCATCTCAGTCGATTACCAATAACAACCAAGCAGGTAATAATAAGAGAAAGGGGAATAATGAAGGTGACTAGTCAGGGTTCATGAAAAATAGAACATGAGATAACTACGTCTCTGTTTTCACCGTGTATACTGATTTAATAGATACACGGGAAAATATGTACTAGGCCAATTCTGCTCGCCTTCCAATGAATACACCTGGGCCCATAAAGAATCAATGTGCTAAAAGTGTTATGGCGTTATTTTGTCGTTTCCACAACGACATCGTTCACACTACAGATGATTGTCGCCAGGTGAAAGATGACATCAAGATGTTGATTCTGGTCAAACAGTTAGCATAGTATGCTTGGAAATGGGTAACTCCCAACCAGCAGGTCTCACAAAATCAACGGCCAGCTTTGGGAAATCAACCAAACCCACTTGCGGCTCTTCCAGTTTTAGAAAACCCAATCATTCCACCTCTAGTGGAAGGGAGGGACATTGCTACAATCTCAGGTGGGCCACATTTAGAAGGAACAAGCAATAGGGCCTAGAAGAGATATATACCAGAGCTGAATACCCATGATGGTGCAGTGCATACTCCCGAGCAGTGCATGCCAAAGCAGCAAAGAACGGACAAATAGTCGATCATTTGTACGGAACAGGACACAAGTCACATCGTGTTCTGACATAATGATCTGCTTGTGATAATCGGAGAATTTTGAATGATAATAGGAGCTCTATAAATGTTCTATTTAGGTCTATGTTAAAAAATATGGGACTCTCGATCACGGACTTAAAAATCTTCTTCAACGACTTTCTACGGATTTTTAAGAGAATGGCTGGCAGTGATAGGGACGATCCAGCTCATGGTAAGAATTGGGGATGAAGCTCAAACCACGACAAAGATGCTCTCATCATAGACTGCCCAACTGCCTACAATGCCATCTTAGGGCAACATGCTTTAATCACCATCGAGATGATTACTTTTGTTCGTCATCTAGCCATGAAATTTCCCTACTATAGGAATATGCACGTTCAATGAAGGGAAGAATACCACCCATGCAGCAAGCAATGTTGATCATTGAGCAAGTAGAAAAGCCTAATGGAGATCAAGGTTGTTGAACTAGAGGAAATTGACCCGTGAATAGGCAAGGATAAGTCAGTGATTCAAGCTCTTGAGGAACTAGAAGAGGTAATCCTCAATTAGGATGCCACTTCCAAGGTTGTGAAGATTGGAAGAAATATTAGTGCGAAATAGAAAAAGAACTTGATCGAGTATATAAGAAATAAAAGCTCGACGTATTTGAATGATCATATTCTGTCATGTACCTTAAAAGCACGAGCTAATGTGTCATGTTTGCGGTATAGCTGGGGTGCATTTAATGAAGTTATTCCTAGATCCAAAGTCATGGTATGAGTTCACTAAGGCGTAACTCGCGTTAAGCATAGGTCGACAAGGTAATCGTCTAGCCAGACCTCTAGGTGTCCATTCAACTCGCTACTGACATACAGAAGTCACAAATTTGAATCCCTGAAGGCTCAGGATTTGATAAACATAATTAGAATATTGTAATATTTGCTGATAAATGTATAATATCAGTCAATCGATATGTTAAATGTAATTATTTGTATATTTGGGAAGTTACTGAATGTTGTAAGTTTCCCAAACTTGCCTATTAATCTCCTATAAACAGAGTGGGAATAGACAGGAAAAAGGATCGCATTCTTGTATACCGAAACTCTGGAGAAATTGTCATAAATAATTTCTTGAGACAAAACAGTAATAACATAGACTCGTGGACTAGGTGGATTTTAACCAGTGAACCATGTAAATGGTTTTTGTGTTCTTAGTATATGGTTTTATCCAAGCCTAATCGTCTCTCAAATTTCTTAGTTCTAAGTTGACAAAAAATCGCGTCAACAAAACTCTTTAATTAAATAATCTTATTTATTAATTCCATTATTACTCCATTGTAAATATGGAATGGCTCTCTTACTAATTCTAGAATTATGTTCACATAATTATCTAAATTTTACCATTGATATAATCACTTGATGTAGGTTTTCCTCTAATTTATTGGTTTGCTAATTAGAGTTGGTCAAAATTATTGTTTTGCCCTTCTAATTACCTCTTGTTCCTTAAGTACCATTAATTCACTAGTGAATAGTTAATTTATAATCATATTATAAATTTGAGGTCAATAATTATTTAGTTCTAGAATTAACCCTTAAAAGAACAAATATTTGATCCAATAAGAAAGCTTGGATTTCATAGTTGTAAGATCATGTTCCAAGCAATTCATACTATTGAATCTTTAAAAATAAGTTAATCCACATTGGTTGAAAAATAAGATTTATATGAATTAAATCTTTATGGCAAATGATATGTTGAAAAATAAGTTAATCCACATTGGTTCAGTACTATATAATCAAATTATATATAGTATATTTACTAAGATTTCTATCCACATTAATAATTCGGATCTAGATACATGCATTATCAAAAAAAATGTTTAGTTCACCGTACTAGTAACCTTCATTAAATGTCTTACTCATACAATATTTTGCTGACAATTGTATTTATTATCTATCATAGTAATAATTTCCTACTCATACAAGATCATACTCCAATTAATGAATATAGAATTTTGTTTATACTTATAATTATTGAACAATAATTCAAACATTCAATTTTATGGAAAATGTACTTTTATTTAATTCCAAGCAAAAATATCTTATTACATGCTTTTATTTAATTCAATTAAATAATATGTGATTATGGTTTAGGACAGTTCATGAATTTTTAGAACCTGGTTTATTTCTCAAAGTTGTATGATGATATAGAGAGATTCAAGAGAAGAAAAACCCAAAAAGAATCGTTTAAAATGAATTACAATTGAGAGAAATATGGTTGTTCGAAGTTGGGTAGGCATCAGGTTTTCAGACTAGGGGCTCGAGATATGGTTTAAAATGAAGTACGTAGGCATTTGAGATGCCCAGGAAAATTAAGAAACACAACGCCTAGGAAATTGATATGAGGGACATATTTTGGGGATTTGAAGGTCGTTTTGAGGCTGGTCAAAGTGGGGTTCGTTGGGGACTTCCTCCTTGACTTCTTGGAGACTTTTAGAACTTTCTTAAGGGCACTGTAAGGTGAATTAGGTCTTAGATGATTGCATGGTATTTGGTTTAATTTATAGTTTCTAAAAGTATATGTTGTACGTTGTTGACTTAGGGCTCGTTAAGACTATTTGAAATAACATAGTTATGATTGCTACTAGTTATGTTTGCTTGTGCATTATGCTATGGTCAATGATGTGACTTGTGTTTATGATCTTTATTGACATTGTTTGTTGTTTGATAAGGCGTTGAGCAGGGTGGCATGGCGGAGATGGTTCCAAAAAATAACGTCCATGGCTTGAGCATTTATGGATTAGGTTCAACACCACAAAGGTCTATTGTGGGACACCACTCGCTACCTTAAACTATCAATGACTTATATATGAGATTTATGTGATGCATGTTTATGTGTATGTTAGCATGCGTTTACAATTGATTATGACTCACATTGCGAACTACGTGTATGAATATGTTGTGATGAATTCATACAAATTGTGTTAAATTTGATAGGGATGATGCCCTAAAAGCATGTGCAAAGACATTTTATTTTGGAATTGTATGTTTGAATTATTACCGAATAATTATTATAATTATCAGAAAATTTCTTATTCATTAATGAATGTATGATCTTGTATGAGTACAAGCGGATTAAGATCATATGTAATGAATAAAATAGCCATGAACATATTATAGTATGGAATCTTTAATGAATGCTTGCTAGTATGGTTCACTAAGTAGTTTTGTAATACATGTTATCTAGGTATGGATCGTTGATTTCGATATATATCTTAGTGATGCCACATTATATAATTAGATTAAATATTACTTGACCGATGTGAATTAATTTCTTTATAAACATATCATTTTTCATAAATATTTAATTCATATCAATATGATGATCATATGTAGATCAATCTAAATCGTGAGTAGTCATGAACTCTTGTTCATGTCTATTGGGTCTTTTAGTTCACCTGTTAAGGTCTCTTAGAATAATGACACTGGTGACTTTTCTTTTGAAGATTCAATAGCATTAATGAATGGGAACATGTTCTTTCAAGATTTGAAATCCAAACTTTCCTAAAGGATCGAATATTAGTTCCTTTAAGGGTAAATTCTTAAATTGAATAGTAATTGAGCTCAAATTTAAAATATGATTATAAGTTATCTATTCAGTAGTTAATTAAAGGCATTTAACAAACAAGAGGTAAGTAGAAGAGTAAAATGGTGATTATGACCATAATCACCAGCTCTAATTAACGAATCAATAATTGACGAACAATACTAAATGAAGTGATTATATCAATGAACTATACGAAATAATTCTGTAAATGTAATTCTATAATAACTAAGAGTTAAATTCCCATATTTATAATGGAGTAATAATTGAATTAATAAATAAGATTATTTGATTAAAGAGTTTAATTAAAATTCTGATTTATTGGAGCTTAGTATTATAGGTCAATGGTACTCAAGTCACATCTATACTACACTATCTAGGGGTGGGTGGTACTCACAAAAATAATAACACAATGTATGATATTTTCGAGGCAAAGGTATAACTATGTGATAATTATATGTAATTAATTAATTCAACTGATATGTTTTATTTGAAACTATAAATTAGTTGAGAATAATATTAATTAATTTTATATTAATTAATATTAGGAGAATATGAATTTAATTTATTATATAATAATAAATTATTTAGATTTTATAACATAAAGTTAATTTTGAATTAATTGATATTTATGCAATTATGAAATAATGCATTATTTTAATGCATAGATATTTTATCTTATAATTAAAAAAATAAATGATAAAAATTTGGGAGCACTACATAGTGCTACACGCTAGCCACTGTGCTGGCACAGTGGCTAGCGTGTGTCCTAGGGTCAGACCTAAATTTGATTCATTCAAATTTTAAATGCTAGAATTTGAATTATGTTATTTATTAAATTAGAATTTAGAAAAGATATTTTGACTTGATTAAAATATTGATTAGATAATCAAATCTAAAACTAATTAGTTATTGATTGAGTCTATATTGATCGATATTAGGTTTATAAAATTCTAATGTATCGTGATTTTTCATAGCAAGACACATTATTCAATTTTTAGGTAAAACATGAAAAAAATTGATACATCAAGAGAATCTATATTATCCATGTTGTTGAACATAGGGTACTCTTTCGAGTTTCAGTCATCCTACGCTCCCACACACGTCCTAGTTTGCTAAAGATTGACTTGGAAGATCGTGGAGTGGAGCTTAGTACAATCTTGTGGATTGAATGTTCGTTTATTTATACTAAAAGATAGTTAGAACATCGTATAGTCTATAAGAGGTATTAGATATAGATCTATCTTTTATTGTGTTTGATTTAATGTATACATACATATATTGATCCCATCTTGATAGTGAAAATAAATTTTTTGTAAAATACATGTTGCTGCACACTTTGATTTACACATTTAATATCAACATTTGGTACCAGGGCAGTCTATATATGTATACACTAAATATTGTGTGGGTTTCTAGCATTTATTATATGTATGGCTTATCATCAATAAAATTAACCCCGTTATGACCAAACCGCTAACTAGTATTCAATGATCGTCTCATACCGAATAGCTCAAACAAATCCACATTATAATGTGGCCTCATCATAAATCACCAACATGCATTAAAATATACAAATATGCCCTCAACGGGCCAAATTACCAAAATGCCCTTATAATGAAAAGTAGACCCACATGCATGCATTTATCATCATATAATAATATAATTCACATAAACATGCTTATAATCATTTAATGGCATAATAAATCAATTATGGCCCTCGCGGCCTCCAAATCCAACCATTAAACCTCATTTGCGATTTTGAGGCATTACATGAGTGACCCCCACCGATTGATGGAGAGGATGTAGTAACCATCTCAGGGGGACCTTATATTGCAGGTTTGGGCAAGAATGCCCAAAATAGGTATGTAAACGAGCTTAAGACTGGAGACGGTTCTCCCTACGAACCCAAACCACGAGCTCCAAAATAGCAGAGGGTTGAGACTCAACCCATCACATTTACTGAAGAGGACGCGTCACACGTCCAATTTCCTCACAACGACCCTCTGGTCATTACTCTCCAGCTCACGAACAAGAGGGTACGCCGAGTCCTGATTGATAATGGGAGCTCGGTGAATATCCTTTACAAAGCCACTCTAGAAAAGATGGGACTCGCTCTTCATGATTTGAAAGCATGTGCAACAACATTGTACAGTTTTTCAGGAGAAGGGATTGCCTGTATGGGATCCATTAAACTCCCCGTATCCTTGGGAGACTATCCAGTCTCAGTAACCAAGATGATGGAGTATGTAGTGGTGGACCTCCCGTCGGCCTACAACGTACTGCTCGGGAGACCCGCCCTGATTGGGCTGGGGGCAGTGTCATCTGTCAGACACTTGGCCATCAAGTTCCTGACTTCTAGTGGCATTAGGATGTTGAAGGGAGACCATCTCATAGGAAGGGAGTGCTACAACATTTCCATAAGAAGAAAAAACCAAACGAGTGCGCAGACATTGGTAGTTGTTCAGGAGACAGATGGGCCCATCATCAAGAAAGATGAGGAAATCGACCCCAGAATGGAAGAAAGGGCCGACCTCGAACCTCTAGAAGGGCTCAAGGAAGTGACTCTCGAAGGAATGGATGCCACAAAGGCAGTAAAGGTGGGGAAGAATCTTTCCGAAAAGGCAAAATAACAATTAATTTGCTCCTTAAAAGAAAACCAGGACGTCTTCGCATGGTCACACTCGAACATGGTCGGAATCAGTCCAAATGTCATAAGCCATGCATTGAACATTGACAAAAGCTTCCCCCCCAAAGCATCAAAAATGAAGGCTCCTGGATGATGACAGAAAGAAAGCCCTCAAAGAAGAAGTTGATAGGTTAAAAGCAAATCGATTTATACGAGACGCCTTTTATCCGGATTGGATCGCCAACCCAGTGTCGGTCCCAAAGCCCAATGGCAAATGGCAAACCTGCATCGACTACTCAGATCTTAACAATGCATGCCCAAAATATTGTTTTCCCTTACCTCAGATAGATCAGCTCGTAGACGCCACTGCAGGTCATGGCATCATGTCATTCATGGACGCTTATTCTGGATATAACCAGATCGCCATCATTCATGGTTTTCTTTTTTTAGTGTATGATTGAATGATGAATCATTAAATATATGGTGATTATTGGGTTTAGGATCTTATTCAATTTTATAGATCTTGTGTAAGCCATTATGGGGCAAAGTAATTTTTTAAAATTTTATTTTGTAAGTTTTTAGTAAAAATTTTGTAAAGAAAGAAAAGTTGAAGAAAATTGACAAAGACGAGAGGAGAGGGTTTTACTCACTACCTTTATGGCAGCTACCACTCGAACGACACGACACCTAAGACCCTAGTTCCATACCAGCCATTCTAACCAAGTAGTCAGGCGCCCCACTTGAGTTGTAACTCCTTACCAACCCTGCCCATATAAAACCACATTTCTTATGTAATTTATTCATTATCAATAAAGTAGTAGAAATCATTTTGTTCAATAAAATTGCATTGTATACATGATTAATTATTATTAATACAAACGCTTATAAAATCCCAAACATATGTACAGTTACAATTATAGTGACTCGGTCAAAGTGAATTATAATTGTAATTATATGTTCAAAAGTATTTTTTCCTAAGATTAAATCATTACATTGGATTTTTACTGATTCAGTAATCTACGGTAAGATTTACTTACACATCTGGCATGATGTCCAATCCAAGTCATTGACCAAGTAGATAAGATCAGATGTATTTTGTTACATTGGACTGAAACAATATTGATTATTGACAAGATAAGTAAGTATGTAACGCCTTGGATAGCCAAGACCATTACACTGTGTGTTTATAAAGGTGCAAGACTTGCTAATCAAGTCATTTAGTTAGAAACGTGCTACTGAAACTATAATTGAGCTAGGGTTAAAAGATTTTGGCCACAAAAGTTACGTTTCATATGATCAAACATTTTTGTACATGGGATCCCAAAAGTAATAACATTTAAAAGACAGTTTACAAAATTTCAGGATAAAAGTACAGCTACTAGCCGCTCTAAGCGCAAAACAAACATTTAGGCTTTTCCCGTCCTGTACCACCCCTCGGTCGTGGTAGCCGATCAACTAACTATGTACATTCAGAAGCATAACCACATGCACAACAATTTATAATAGTTACATAATCAGGAATTCAGCAAACCAAGCTCATCAATTAACATAAATAACCAATTCACAAAATAACAGGGTCGACGCCCTTAGGTCGCACCCCCTATTTTTCCCACTGACTCCGGTCCGCTTAAACCGAGCTCAGTGAATATTAAGCTGTCCTCAGCTACCATTGGCCGAGCCGCGCCCTGTGCGCAAGTATTGATTCTGGAACTCTTAGGTCATTTATCACATGTCCCATGGCATAATACCATCTCATGACATCACACATATAGGGAACTCTTAGTCCCATGATTAACACATAACCAGGTGCAGTTTCTTACCTTTGATTCCAATATCTTGGATTAGTAAGGTCAACCTTCAAGCACGATCCCGTCCGAGCCCTAGCGTACACCTATTCACAATTGTAAATTAGAATCATCACTAAACTTCAATTCCAAAACCTAACCTCAGGACAAATCTCGAGCCCTCGGGAAGCCCTAATTCCACCAAACAATGTGGTGGAATCAAACCCCGAGCCCCCGGGCAAAAACCCTAAGAAATAACCCAAAAACCCTCTTCTTAAAATAGGGTAGCGCTACATCACCACAAAGAGGGCGCTCTGGCACTACAAACAGAGCCAACAAGGGCCCAGACACCCAAGCCTAGCGCTGTAGCACCCTAAGCTAGCGCTACAGCGCTAGTCACAGCACAGCCAAGACTCAGGTTTTCTTCCTTCAATTTTTCCCGAGCCAAACTTCTCCAAAACTCATCCAAACCTTAACCATATCCCAAAACAAGCCTACCAACATCTATATCTCACCCCACACAAACCATCAACACAAAACCTAGCCACATGCACCAACAAACAAGGAAAAAGCCATGTTTGAGCTTGAAGCTCAAAAACTCAACAGAAACCATAACAGTCCAGAATTCAAGTGACCAAGTCCAGAGTTTCTTACCTTCAATGGGGAAATTCGACCTTAGGCTATCCTCCACACCTTCTCAGCTTTCAACTCTCAAATCCTCAGGCTTAATTCCCTAGAATTCCCATCCAAAACTCAGTTGATAAATCTATTTCAACACAAAACCAGAAACTCAAGAACAACCTTGAAACATACTTTAATTGGGTGAGTAACTTCTGCTAATCCTCAAGCTTTATCAATAACTATAGCCCCATGCTCCAGCCCAAGTTCTCCCTGAGTTACAGTTCCAAAATTCTTCAAGAAATGAAGAAGAAATCCTAAACTGAGAGAGAGAAAAGTGTAACGACCCAAATTTGCTAATAAGGCTTAAGGGCCTTGATTAGTGTGCCTGGAGGGCATAATGGGAATTATGTGTGACTTTAATGATTAAGATGCATGATTATGATTTAAAGCATGTTATATGACTATCTGAATACCTGAGATGCATGACTATGTGTATTAGTATGCATGTAGGCCCTGATTAGGTTAGAAGGGTATAATCGTAATTTTGGCCGTTATGGGCATAACTGTATTGATATATGTGATAATTGTCGAGACCACATTATTATGTGGATATATCTGTGATCTGTGACTTGAGATGATCCTAGTGAGCAAAGTAGCGAAAAGTCATGGCGGGGGTTTATACCCAGCTCAGGGTGAGCTTAGAGGTATAAATGGAATTTAGTGAATATACTAGAGTCTATCTTGACATTGAGGAATATTATTGGTGATTAATTAGGTATCGGGAGTTAAGCGGGAAATATTAGAGATACTCAAGGAGTTAGCGGGAATTGGGTAAAATGACTAGAATGCCCTTAAGTGGATTAAAGGGGTTAGGAATAAAGGGGAGGGCATTAGGGTCATTTGGCTTTCTAAATATGGGAATTACTGAGACTTTATGTTAGTAGAAATTGTAGAGAAGTGTAGAAGTCTGAAAAAGATGGAAAAGAAAGAGAGAGAAGCAGAGAGAGCTTTCCAAGGTCGGTTTAAGCTTCCTTCACTAGTTTCTTGAGGATTTCTGGAGCAAAGCTCAGAGGAGAGCTGGGATAGACTAAGCATCAAGGATTATAAGCTAAGTTTAGGGAATTGGCAGAAGTTTAGCAAGGATTCATCAATACTTGAGGTAAGGTTCTATAATCTCTTCAGTTTCTGGTTTTGGTGTTTGAACTTTGGTGCATAAGCTGAGTTTGATGGAAACTTTAGGGAATTCAGGCCAAAATCTGAGGAAGAGCAAGCTAAGGAGGTGTAGAGGTTATCTTGAAATCGAATTCCATTAAAAGGTATGAAGTTCTGAGCTCTAGATCTTGGTGTTTTGACTGGTTTATGTTGAGTTCTGAGTATTGGGTCAGCTGTGGTGAATTTTGAGTTTGGGGATGCATGTGCTTGAGTTCTAGGTATTTGGGGTGTTTGGGATGATTGGAGTATGGTCATAAGGTTGTTTGTGAGTTTTGGAAAGATTTGGAGGAGTTTTGGTTGAGGTTGGTTCAAGGAAATCACAGGAGGGAAAAACTGGTGTTAGCCTGCCTATGACTAGCACTACAGCACTAGCCTTTGGGGTTGTAGCACTAGGCCAAGTTTGCTGAGGGGATTTTTCTTCTGTTTGTAGCGCTGTAGCGCTACCCTGCCTTCTTAAGAGGATTTTAGGGTTATTTGCAAGGGTTTTTGACCAAGGGTTTGGGGTTTGATTCCACCACCTTGTTTGATGGAACTAGGACTTCCTGAGGGCTTGGGATTAGCCCCGAGGCTAGGTTCTGGACTTGAGGTTTGATGATGACTTTGGCCTATGGTTGTGTTTAGGTAAGTGCTAGGGCTCGAAGGGGATCGTGCTCAAGGAGTCGAGGGATCAGAGCTAGCGTATCGAAAGGTAAGAAAACTGCACCCGGTTATATGTTTGTGATGGGACTAAGAGTTCCCGATATTTGTATCGTGTCAATGACGGTATTATGCCATGGGACATGTGAAAGCGGCCTAAGAGTGTCGTACATAATATTTGCACACAGGGCGCGGCTTGGCCACTGGTAGCCGAGGACAACTTAATATTCACTGAGCTCGGTTTAAGCGGGCCGGAGTCCGTGGGATAACGGAGGGAGAAGCTTGAGAGCGCTAGCCCTAGTTATCATTTGTGCAGTGATATATGATATGAGTTTATATGTTTAGTATGTTGAATACTTGGTTCTACTGAATGATTATATGTTTGAGAACTTGTGATGCAATGCGTGATATTGATTTGTCTGTTGATTGCTTATGCTCTGTTGTTGTGTTTTCTTGCTGGGCCTTGGCTCACGGGTGCTACGTGGTGCAGGTAAAGGCAAGGGCAAGTTGGACCAAGCCTGAGATGGAGACCTTCAGGGTGGAATATACATAGCCAGCTGCTCGATCACCACGGTCGAGGAGTGGATCAGGACATGGATTGCCTAACTGTTCATTTTGCCTTAATATGGCTTGTTATTGTATCTAAACTTTATAACTTTTGTAAACGATCTTTAAACTTATACTTTTGGGATCCCGTGTAAACAGATAATGTTTCTTAATGAAAATGCGACTTTGAGCCAAAACATTTTAACCCTAGTTCCTTTATAGTTTCAGTAACACGATTTTGATTAAATGACTTGATTAGCAAGTCTGGCACTTTATAAACACACAGTGTAACGGTCTTGGCTATCCAGGGCGTTACAAAAAGAGACCTGTGTTTTTCCTTCTTTCTTCCCTTCTTTCATTTTCTTTCAGTTTCCTTTAGTTTCTAAACATTCCACTAAGTCATAAAGCAGATTGGTACTTATCTCTGTTTTAAATTAAATGACCTATTTGCCCTCCCATTTAAATCCTAAGCCTTTAATCCATTAAAGGCCATTTTGGTCATTTGTTCCCAATTCCCGCTAATTCCTCGAGTGTCTCTAATAATTACCACTTACATCCCGGCCCCTAACTAATCACCAATTATATTCCTCAATATCAAACAGCCTCGAATATATTTCCTAAATTCCAAGAAATACCCCCAGACTCACCCCAAGCTGGATGGCAATCCCCACCGTGACTTTTTCGCTAAACTGCTCACTAGGATCACCTCGAGTCACAAGTTGCAAATTTATCCACATAATAATGAGGTGTCAACAATTTATCATAAATATTTACATTTATGCCATTAACGGGCCAAAATTACGAATATACCCTTATAAACTAAACAGGGCCTACATGCATACTAATACTCAAAATCATGCATCTCATATATCCATATAATCATATAAGCATGCTTATTACACAATCATGCATTTAATCATTTAAATCACACATAATCAAGTTATGCCCTCCCGGCACACAAATCAGGGCCCTTAAGCCTTGTTAGTAATTTTGGGTCGTTACAAAGTATCTCTGTTATCTAATCTAATCATATGTCAATGTTGACCATAGGTCAATTCAATCTTAATTTTGAGTGATTAATATTTTGCTAATTGTATTATTCAAGTCTTTTGATTTGTTCATTACTAGCTTACTGTAATGACCAAACTATTCTAAGACCTTGGACCATTAGAACTACTTAACATAGCTATTACATTAAAGAACATATACATAAGATAATAATAACTTTATTAAAACTTCAACATAATATTGTAGAAATTACAAGGTAAACTAGAATTTTGGTATGGGTACCCATTGTTTAAAACATAAAACATATTTTTAAACTAAACAAGATTTTTTACAAAACTAAATGCAGAAAATACATAGAAAGTTAAAAAAAACTAAAAATAACGTCATTCTCGATCGACTCGTAGCCCATTCATTCCATTCGTCCTCAATACACAAGTCAAGCCACCAAGAATCCTACCGCCTCCGTATCTAGCTTCATGCATCACACTAAAAGAAAAAGAAAGGAGCGAGCCTAATGCCCAACAAGGAAAATATACTAACATATATAACATAAAACATAAACATAAGACTATATCAAAAACATATACTATAAAACAATATCACAATTCTAACTTATGTACGTGGTAAACATTGGGGTTTACTAGCTAAGCAACTATAAGCCTCAAAATACATTGAGGTTTGCTAGCTAAGCAACTATAAGCCCCAAGAAACATAAAAGTATTAGGGTTTGCTATTTAAGCAACTATAAGCCCCAAAAAGATATATATCATAACATATCATAACGTAACATATTATAGCATAATCATAACATATAAGCATATAAAAACTATCCTATTTTCCATACCAAAACTGGGATATTTGAGAACAAATGCGGGACTTGGAACACTCCTAAAACCAACAATAAGAATGGTGAGTATTTCTAAAGAGTAAAGAATAAATGTGGAAACTAAACCTTCAAGAAGAAACTTACCAAGAAAGATCTTTAAGTTTCAAGAACCAATAACAAAAGTTAGGATCTGTATAAAAGAAACTAAGAAAACTAAAGAATTTTAAAGAACGGGACTTAAAGAATAGGAATACCTTAGTTGACCTTATGGATTGGTCTAACTTCAATACCGAAATACACTAACCCTCACTTCCCAAGTATTTTATAAAGCTTAAGAATGACAAAACTTTTTCCCAACCCAAGTGTTTATCACTCTATAGTAACACTAGCACCTTGGAGGCTCTGATCACGGCTTGAAGAATGAGAGGAATTGGTGGGTACTAGGTCCTATTTATAGTGGTAAGGAGTGAAACTAACCCCTTTTTTATTTGAATATAAATAATGAATATTAATTGAAAATATTTGAATATTCGTCAATCGAAGGCTTAAGACTCGGTCAAAACGTTCAAAGGCAGGTCTAAGTAGTTAAGGCTTATTTTTAAAATTTAAAAACAAAAGTTTCAAAAATAATCACACTAAGGGCAATATATCGCCCGTATACGGTGATATATCAGCTCTTCCTTAGTCCCAAGCCTCTGTTCGTAGGTTCGTGCAATGCCAACGTGTTTTCCGTATCCTCCGTTAGGCGATATATCGGCTCCCATGCTGCGATATATCGGCATATGTGAATATTTTAAACACGTAATTGAACTTTTTCAGTATAATTTGAATGGGATAACTACTTTGACTGAGTCATAATACAACCCTAACAGTTTCTGGTAGGAACTAAAGCTTCTATTTCTTTATTTTATCATTAAAATACTTAATTCCTTAATAATCATGCTTATGACAAGTGTCATGTTCTTATTGGCTCTATCTAAACTTTAGGTTATGATAAATAATATATATAGGACCAGCAATATTAATCAAACCTTATGTTATAATTAATATTCTAAATTATAGGTTAAACTTATAAAATCCATAATTGTTGTTATGAGTTTCCAACTAAGTCTCGGTTTGAACCAAAATCCACAAAATCTAAAATACTATAACTACTACTAACTATCTAGCTAACTAAGTAAACATTCTGGGACTCTACAATTCTCCCCTACTACAAAGAATTTCATCCCCAAAATTTACTTACCAAACAATTCCTAATACCGAGCTCGCATGTTCTCCTCCAACTCCCACATTGCCTCCCGTTCAGAACTATTTCTCCATAGGACTTTGACTATCGGAATACTCTTAGACCGCAATTCCTTCATCCCTCTATCTAGGATGCTAACCGGTTGTTCCTCGTAACTCAAGTCTTTCTAGAGTGCTATCGTATCATACTTTGAGGACGTGAGATGGGCCTAACCCATATCTACACAGCATCGAGATGTGGAACACATTGTGGCTATCTACTAGAGCTGGCGGTAGGGCTAATCTATATTCAACTACTCCCACTTTGTCCAATATCTCAAAAGGACCTATAAACCTGGGACTAAGCTTGCCTTTCTTCCCAAACCGCTTCACACCTTTCATAGGAGATATCCTTAAGAAGACTTGATCTCCAAATTTGAATTCAACATCACGCCGCTTGGTATCTGCATAACTTTTCTGACGACTCTAAGCATCGAGCATCATGAGCTTCTCTAACAGCTTCAGGTCCAAGAAGTTGCCTTTCTCCTACTTTGTCCCAATGTAACGGCAATCGACATCTCCTTCCATAAAGCAAATCATAATGTGCCATCCCGATTGTTGACTGATAGCTATTGTTGTAGGAAAATTCTATCAGTGGAAAATACTTACCACATGATCCTCCGAAATCAAGTACACAAGTGCGCAACATATCTTATAAAATCTATATGGTACGCTCGGACTGACCATCTGTTTGAGGATGAAATGTCATACTAAGACTTAACTTGGTACCCATGGCTTGCTGCAAGCTTCCCCAAAATCTCGATGTAAGCATCGATCCTCTATCAGACACTATTGTCTTAGGGATTCCATGCAATCTTACTATTTCTTGGACATAAATGTCAGCGTATTGTTCAGCTATATATGAAGTCTTGACAGGCAGGAAATGAGTTGACTTGGTTAATCTATCTATTACTACCCAAGCTGAGTCGTGCTGCTTATTCGTTCGAGGCAAACCCGTCACAAAATCCAGGGCTATGTCGTCCCATTTCCATTCCGAAATGCTAAGTGGTTGCAATAAGCCTACAGGCCACTAATGTTCTGCTTTCACTTGTTGGCATACCAAACATTTAGACACATACTCTGCTATATCCTTCTTCATTCCTGGCCACCAATACATTGCCTTAAGATCGTGAGTCATCTTAGTCGACCCTGGGTGAACTAAGTATGGGGTATTGTGTGCTTCTTCTAAAATCTTCACCTTAATCCCTTGATCATTTGGCACACATACTCGATCCTTATATCTCAATAACTCCTGACTTGATATTGTGAAATCTGTTGTCTTGCCTTCCTTGACTGCATTTATATGTCCTACTAATGTGCCATCATGCCCTTTCCCAATCCATATATCTTCTAACAAACTTGACTGTATGGATAAGTTAGCCAGTTTACCAATGACTACTTCTATTCCAGCATTGATCAGCTCCTGCTATTGCGACTTTTCTATTCCAGCTAATGCTGCTAGACTTCCATAATTCTTCCTACTTAGCGCATCAACAACTATGTTTGCCTTTCCTGGGTGGTATAAAATTTCGCAGTCATAATCCTTTAGTAGTTCTAACCACCTGCGTTGCCTCATGTTGAGCTCCTTTTTCATGAATAATTACTTTAGGCTTTTATGGTCTGTATAAATCTCACACCATTCTCCATAAAGATAATGGTGCCAGATTTTTAATGCAAAGACTACTGCTGCCAACTCCATATCGTGTGTTGGATAGCGTTGTTCGTACTCCTTCAATTTCCTTGAGGCATAGGCTATCACCTTGTCATTCTGCATCAGCACACAACCCAATCCTTGCTTCGACGCATCACAGTAGACTACAAACTTGTCATTGGGTGCCGATACACAAAGTACTAGTACTAAGCATAGCTTATCCTTAAGCAACTTGAAGCTCTCTTCACACTTATCCGTCTAGTTGAACCTTTGCTACTTCCGGGTTAGGTTGGTAAGTAGAGTGGCTATCTTAGAAAAACCCTCTACAAACCTCCCATAATAACCTGCTAGTCCCAGAAAACTTCTTACCTCTGATGCATTCTTTGGTCTTGGCCAATCCTTCACAGCCTCTACTTTAGATGGGTCTACAGCAATTCCGTCCTTGGATACTATGTGGCCAAGAAATGCTACCTGTGAAAGCCAAAATTCGCACTTCTTGAATTTGGCATATAGTTGATGCTCCTTTAGTTGCAACTAGATTAACCTTAAATGTTTCTCATGCTCGACTTTATTCTTTGAGTACACCAAGATATCGTCGATGAATACTACGACGAATTTATCCAAGTAGTCCTTAAAGACCCTATTCATTAAGTCCATAAATGCAGCTGGAGCATTGGTAAGACTGAAAGACAAGACTAGAAACTCGTAATGCCCATAATGAGTTCTAAAAGCTGTCTTAGGAATGTCTTCTTCCCGTACCTTGAGCTGATTATACTCGAACCGTAAATCAATCTTTGAGAACACGGTCTCTCCTCGGAATTGATCAAACAAGTCATCAATCCAGGGTAACAGATACTTGTTCTTAATTGTCACCTTATTCAGCTAGCAGTAATCTATGCACATCCGCATACTCCCATCCTTCTTTTTCACAAATAGAACCGGTGCTCCCCATGGAGAATGGCTTGGTCTAATGAATCCCAAGTCTAAGAGTTCTTGTAGCTGCGTCTTTAACTCCTTGAGTTTGGTAGGTGCCATCCGATATGGTGCCTTAGAGATAGGCTCGGTGTCTGTTACTAGTTCGATTGTGAAGTCAATTTCCCGAGTCGGCGGCAACCCTGGTAAGTCGTCAGTAAATACTTCTGGAAATTCCTTTACAATATGAACGTCTCCAACTTTCACTACAAGAAAAAACAGTATTCATAACACTTAAAAACTGCTATCCGGGACTATTGATAGCACTTCTGAAAATGCTAACATAGCCCCTGTTATTAAAAGTCCAGTCGTTTCTATAACAGTTTTTGAATGTTATGTTCGGTGTTATCTTAAACTATTCAATAATACATTTTTAGGTGCTATAATATTCAAATAATAACATTTAGATAGAGTTTTTGGTTATAAATTTGAAGTTTAATCTTGTACTTTTTTCATAACACTTTTCAACTGTTACATTTGATTATTTTGATAACATTTTTAGTTTGTTATATTATATATATCATAACGATTTATTTTGCTTATAATATGTTTTTAAATCGTAACATATAGTAATAAAATTTTGTTACTTTAGTGTAGATAATATATTTTAAATTTTATTTTAATAAGTATACTTATATGGTTTTTTTTAATTAAAAGATCTTCATTATTGTATTTTGATAAAAAAAAAACAAAATTAATCATAAAATGTAATTCTCAATAGATTGATAAACTATAAGTATTACATTAAAAAATAACTAATTCAAACCATGAATGTGTCTACTTCATAAGATATTAGTTCTAACTTAAGTTTGAAAGCATAACATAATAAAGTTTTATAATCTTGAACATTTTTTACTTCAAACTATAGTTTGGATGATGTTGTTGCTGCTGCTAATGCCATTGTTGCTGTTGTTGTAGCTGTTCTTCAGATTGTTGTGCTTGACTATGAACCCCAGATGGAGTACTAGTCCTTCGAGGGAACTTGTTCAAACTCTCTGAAAAATAAATAGAGAAAGATAAGCAGTCAGGTTTGGAGAGCTGATGCCACAAACCTAACATACAATTAGCCCCATTTAAATCATTACTGACTATAATCAACATGAACAAAACAGAATTCAGAAATCCAAATATAAATAAGCATAATAGAAAACAAAATGAAGATTCAAACAAAGCTTGGGAACAACTGCAAGATGAAAACTAAAATAAATAAATAATATAACAAGTGAATGCAAAGCCAATCCCATAACTATCATATAAACTATAACTTACCAAAGCTATAAATAAGAAAAGAGAATACAATGCAAATAAAATCAAACTTGTCAAACAACTTGCTGCCATTAGAGAATACAGTGAATGTATATCAATATGTTTCAGTATATTTGTATTTTACTGTTTTAACAAGTTAATAATGAGTTCATACAACCCTGTAAAGATAAGGCAGTAGAAGAGGTATAGAAGAAATTTCTGCTTGAGTTTCACATACAATAAATTAAGTATTCTAACAGTTAAATTGTGTCTGAAGTTAGCATAATATTATAACAAAAATAAAAGTAAGAGAAGTAATAAAATATGAATATAGTAGACAATTTTATAGAGAGAGCAACAATTATAATATGAGATTCAGATTCAGATTTTACCCAAAATTGCAGAAAAAAAAAAGATGAGACTTGGATTTCTAGAGAAAATCTAAAATGACAGAGAGAGGCTCAAATTTTACACCTTAAATATGAAATGTTGAAATGAGATAGATAAATGCTTCAATACAAGGGAAAAAAATTGCAGAACAGAGATTGAAAAGAAGATTCCTACATTTTAATAAAACAAATGACAAAACAGAAGTGCAGGCACATCCTTTGTTGCCTTATTATTTATATTTTTTCTAGTACATTTTTTTAATGAAGTGAACAGTTTTCTCTCTTTAAACCAACAAGAATAACTAAATAATGGATTGGGCAGATAACATCAAAGACAACCTCAGCATGCAGTATAGATGCGAGGATGTTAGCCTTTTATTATAGAGCTTTTACATTGCCTAAGAGGGACAAGTGTAATAAGGAGAGGCCCCACTTACATGTCTAAAGACGTATTGAAAATCATATACTATTAAAATCAAGACAAGCAATATAAAGACAATGAATAAGATAACACACAATCACTTGAATATAGTACAGTCTTCATAAATCGGATTGATGAAAATGTGATCACTGAAAAAGAAAATACTTTTTTGCCAAGTTAAGAGACGACAAAGCCACTAGAACAATGTCTTCCCATATATGGAAGAAAAAAAAAACATTACGAAGGCACTATATCAAGGAACTCTTATAAGCACTTTTTTTTTAAAGGAACTCTTATATACATCTCACTCACCTTTTTATTAAGGTCATGGAAAGCCTCCAAATGTGATAGTGCATCGCCCGCTGCCAAGAGTGCAATCATGCCCTAAAATCATTCCACAAAAATGTTAATTAAGGGTTTCCTAAACTTCAGAGATGTAATATCACATTTCAACATGGAAAGCAACATGATAAGACTTAAAACTTACTGATATTGGGGAGTCTGCACCAAGGCTTTTGTCACGGAAAAATGAAGCCGAATCCATTGACGCCACAGTCAATATAATAGGCTTACCCTGATCTAAGGAGGAGATATTAAGCGGAGGAAGTGATGACCAAACACTGCCCTTCATAATTATGAGCAATAGTTAAATTCAAAGTAATTTAGGAAGGTCAAAAGAATAAAGATAAGAAGAAATGTGTTGATCTTCTAAATATGTGTTTCAAACACTGAAAGTTGATGGAAGTAAGTTTCAGCATCAAAGATTTGAATCCTACAAAGCTCAACTATAGACCAACATACATATTCTTTTGACCTCCCCTGTACAAATAAAACTGAGAAAAAGAATCCCATGAAATCTTCCCCACTCAAAACAATAAATACACACACACACACACACATATATATTTACATATAATAATATAAAATCTAATAAGAAAGAAAATGAAAACCAAGCCAATGAGAATAAGGACTACATTCTAAAATACAAGTCAGATTTCGAACTCGAAAGAGAGATGAGACACAAATACAAATCGTGAACCACATTTAGAGCTGTTAGACTTCATTATGGATACCAACAAATGCAAAATGAGTTACCTGTATCCCCCTAATGGAAGGCAGGTCTCCTCTTTCAAACAAGATTCTGAATCACGAGTTCCAGCTTTCACTGTCTAATCAAAACAAATGTATCACAGATTCCTTGAAAACATCATTAAGCCAACAACCAAAAATTTCTGCGAGATAAAGTCAATAAAATGCACTAGAAAGTTAAAAACAAACAAGCTACCTGCATCACAAGATCAAACTCAGCCACAACAGTGGTATAAGATCTCTGTCTCTTCAAAATTTCTTCAGAAACCTGCATATGAGTGACATCAAAATGTTTATTAACAATAAACTAAAGCTGCCAAAAAATTGTCTTGTGGCTGGGGGGGCAAACATCAACAACAATTTAATAGAGTCCATTAATTTGAAAATTGAAATAACTAGACTTTTTCTTTTAAAAGTGGTTTCACTTCTTCAGTGGACGGTACAAAATGAAAACCAAATGAAATGACACTTACTACCTCTTGGATGGTCTTCGTACTACTCTCCGAGAGCAAGAATACAGGAAAATCATACTTGTTCCACAATATACCAGATCCCTGAAAATGTGGAAGGAAGTTGTTGGTCCAATATATCAAACAGAATGTTAAAAGATGAAACACGAACAATACATTAGATAAGTTTGGCATTTATAACCAGTAAAAGTAAGGAGTATATAATGTTCTAACTTTTAATATGTGAAACACATTGATACTCACCTAAACAAATGTGACAGGTAGAATTTAAGTTGTTCCATGTTCTTCAAGTAGTATAATAAAGGTAAGAAAAAGATATATTCAAATTTTACTTAAAACACAAATAACTTATACAACCTCACATTGTATAAACACTCGTTGAAATTCCTGTATTATGTGACCAGCAAAAGCACACAGGCCCCTTATGGAGATGAGGCTGTGGGGCTTTGTAGTCTGGCATTAAACATGAAATAATAACCCATATTTTGCACTTTTGCTTGGAAAAGAACCATATATGCAAATAATTAGGATAATAATTACAATCTATGAGTTCCTAAATAGAAATCAATAGAACTTTAACAACCAACCTTCCTCTACAGTAACTGAAGTTGAATATTTTTAGTGATTAGACATGAGGGTCCAACACAGATGGAAACTTGATGCTCACGGAAGTTAGCTAAAGATGACTAGTCCTATAACATATAGCATGGTAGTAGAAATAAAACTCTGAACAGAAAAAATGTCACCCTTACGAAAATATTATCAAAGAGCTTATGCTGAAAAAGTTGTATGTAAGGTGTGGTGCATAAAAGAAAGGTAGACTATCAAATGTCTAATACCCCATTCTAATATAGCACGCATATAACTATATATTCAACTCATGAGGATAATAAAAATATGTTATAGAGAATAATTAACAAAATTAATTATTTGTTTACTCCTTAAATAAGATAAGTGATTTCAAATAGCATACTCACGTGCTTTCTTTTCCGCAATTGATTTGTTTGGCTACCATTAGCATGGCAGGCGGGAGTGTAGATGCTATATGGATCAATGTCGCCAAGTTCTTCAGAAGCAATTTCGAGAACCTTATCACATGAACTCGAGGAGTGTATAAATGGCTGAGAAACACATAGAAGGTTTAGTAATTTGTATGTCTCGTCAGATATCAAGCCAGCTGACCACATGAATTGGAAAAGCCCCAAGTGATCATGGTGATCGTCAGTTAAAGCATTTCCCACCTGCATTAAACAGATATCTTAGCTCTCTATTTCATCACATGATACATAAGAACCTGGGATTTTTCCTAGAGAAATGAATGAAACAAGTACCATATAACCCTTCAGATTAATGGCTTTTTCCTTTGTTGCAGAGTTGTGTTTTACAATTGCCTGGCTCAGCTGAGGAACATAATGTCCTAGTACATAGATGCCCACAAAGAAAACCACAATTCAAAAAAAGTATTGATGATATATGAATATACGTGTGCATAAAATATAATTAGTATGAAGAAATTGGAGAACTGATTGGCTCAAACATGAATTCAACAAATGAATTTTGAGATACTTGTTACTAATGCCTACACAGCTTAATCCATTAAATCAACATAAAACGAGTTTGAAGGTTAATCACCTGCATAGCTCTCTCCTGTAATATAGAAGTCCCTTCCTTAAGGACTACTAATCACTATGCATATTACCCACCTTTAGCTAAAGAAATAAATAAGATGCCCAGAGATTGCAAACAGACAAAAATGCAAGTACGATTCAGTCATTTGGTAAGCAATTTAAACTTTTACTTGAACCATCAAATTCCTCGCGAAGTTTTGACATAAAATTCTCATTCATTTGGCCTCTTTACCTCACTCATTTGTTCAATAAAGCAAATGACTCAAAATTAACATTGTTATGCACATGTGCAAATACTAATGTGAACTCAAAAGCATAATTGACTATTTATGCTTATTTCAGATTTCCTTAAATAAACACCCCTTAAAAAATAAAATAAAATTAAAATTAAAAAACATCAAAATACACTCAATATAGGATTCTAAAGAGCTACCAAAATGGGAACCAAAATATAACACAAACAAACCTGAGTGGATGAAACAATAGTAAGCAAGCATGGGAACAAAACAGGTACTAATGTGGGCATCACTTTATCGTCCAAGTCATCAGAGAGAAGAGCCCAGCACCTCAAAGCTCCATGAACTACAACATTTAGAAGCAAATCATGCATCTTTCAGATGTAAAAGCCATAAAACTCTTAAATATGAAACAAATAACAAACAATAACTTGCAACACTTGAGCAAGTTAAAATCCCTAATAGCCTAGATTAAAAATTGTCATAATATAGTACACACTTAGAGGTTATTGTTGTCAATCTAACATAAGTGGTAATAATAGAAAAACAACAAACAAGACAGCTCAGCACCAGCTACTGCTGGACAAGCCTAATAGATGATGTGTATGTTAAAAACAGAAATTAAAATCACAGCATATGACATGTGATGCATTTTTGAGCTTCCTGATTCAAGCCAAAGCTTATATTGACGCAATAATTGAGGCCATCAAATACTTTGACTTCGCCAAATCATGTAACTAAGGAACCTTATCAATTTCTTTCAAAATGATTTTAAGGAGAATGTGACAACAACCTCATAGTAAAACTTGAAATCCTGAGAGATTAATATATGTTCGCAAAGCAAATATTTAAAATTGAAAAAGCATTCACATAGACCAAGTAGTAGAAAATTATTGTATTTAAAACCACACAAACAAAGGCCAGTAAGAACAATGACGGAATACTTACCTCCATCCCTTGCATTTTTCTGAGAAACAGGAAAATGTATTTTCTAAGGGAAAAAAAAATAGACAGTAGCAAAAAGAGTAGAATCCAGCGACTTTATGAATCAGATAGTGCAAGATATAAGACAAACCTATATATGTCATCTACAAGCTGTGCCACCTGTTCCTTCCCCACAGCATTCTTCTTTGCCCACAATTTAGAAACTGTAAAAGAGAACATAAATTCAGCTAGAATTAATTTCACACAAAATAAGAGAATTTAGACCACAACCAGGACATGGTAAAAGCAAGAAACCTCAAAGCAGAATGCTCAATTACAGTACTAATAAGCACAAGTTTGAGCAACCCAACCAAATTCTATACCAGGCTACAATGCCAGAAAACTAAATTTGAAATGGAAACTAACCTATAGAAAACATAATAATAACTTTTTTAGAAAAACAAAGATGTGTGATGTAGACAGTCGCTGTTTTAGTGTTCAAGACTGACTATTTAATAGATATCTACCTAGACAAACATCAACTACATAGCCAAGGTCCAAATATATAAATTTCACTGGAAAGAAAAGTAAATAACACAAGACTGACAAATGCAAATGAAAGGAATTTAGCTATTTTCAGGTAGGAAAGCAAAAAAACACACCATCTATACCTTGATCATCAGATAAAACAACCAATATCCGGTCAACAAGGTCCTGCATTAATAACAACAAATGTAAAGTCATAAAACACCAATCCAAAAACATTAACAAGATGCTCAAAATGAATCATTAAAACAAACACCCTTCTAGTAAAAGCATAAATAGACAATATTTAGACTAAAATTCATTAGTCTTGTGCAAGTAAGGTGTCATTGCAGAAAATTATTCTCAGATGGGCAACTGTTACAAGAACTTGATGTTATTGTATCTTTATTACAGATAATCATCAAGTTAAGTGATCAAATCCCTGCCCCTACTGTCAAACTGTTTGCCTTTCTCCCATAATTGCGGGAGAGGCAGATAAATAAGAAAAAATTAAGATTTATTGAGAAGAATACACACCAATACAAAAATCAGTTGTGTATGAATTCGGTATTAACTGAATAACCAAAAAAAAATACTAGTACAGCCTTTTCTCTTACTAGTGGGTTACACAACAGGAGGTAACCCTCTCCCTTGCCCATAATCCCTTCCCATAAGAAAGGCAAAATTTGACCTGATGTTCTGCGGCATGACACCAAATGACTAACAACTACCAATTAAACTAGCTAGCACCTTCTCAGTAAAACCTTTACAAAGCCAACATCACAAAGAAGTTATTGGATTATGCATACCAAAAAACAAAAAGTGCTACTCCTAATCAACAAAAAAAGGAGCAACATGTAATTTTTAAACGTTGAAGCCAAAGTGTGATAAATTGCCAAATCCACATGCAGGCAACACCCAGCACAAACAATTTCTTTAGCATCTCACCTGCTTCTTCCCCTGCTTTGAAAGACCTAAGTGAGTGAGAACATCCTTAAGCTCTTTTATTCTAAAATATGCCAACTTTTCCTGCAACAAAAACAAACACATCAATAAACCTTGAATGCAACATCAACAATTCAACGTACAAATACTTTCAAATAATTTCATCACAAAATAATTTCAACACCCAAATGATTGAAATATAGAAGTACCTGAGAGCCAGCAAGCTCCTCAAACTGCTTGACCCAATCATCCATCATAGCATTATTACCCAAGTCCGGAACAGGTGGCCTGACAAATAATATTGAGCATAACATTTTCTTACTTACTCAATATACAATACTCAGATTCAAGAAATCCACAGATAATAACAAGATTCAAAAAGAAGATATACCTAGATTCAAGAACAAACATTTGATGTGGTAAACAACATATGAAAATTAAACACTGTAAAAAAATTAATACCCTCATACAAAGACTGCGTCCACCACGAATGGCAAGGTCAACCACCAAAAGAGCACTTATATATTACTCGGAGATCGTGAGCTCAAGCACCGCCGCACCCACGCCGTAGACCCACCGCCGCAAGCATCGCCGCACCCACGCCGTAGACCCACCGCCGCAAGGACCGTCGCACCCACGAGCGAGCCACGCCGTAGACCCACGAGTCAAGCCTCCCTGTCACACGACCCAAGCCGCGGACCCCATCACCTTGTTGCACACCTGCAACAAACAGAGAGAAAGAAAGAAAGATTGAACGAGAGAGTTGCTGAGAGAGAAAGATAGAACATGAGAGAGAAACAGAGGAGGCGTAGGGTTATTAGGGATTTTTTGCTTTTGTCTTTCATTTGGCGCCTAAGTATAATTTAGCGCCTAAAATTTTTAGTCCGGTCAAACAATAGCGTTTTTTAAAATATGCTATATTTTAATGTAATATATGGGCATAATTGTTGTAGTGTTTTAACGGTGTTTCTTTTACCACATACGTAATGCTAGCTAAGAATGTTTGACATCATTTTTCTATCATCTTCTAAGCTTTGAGTGACGAAATAAGTGGTGTGCGTAGACCTGAAACCTTTCCCATAAAGCATAGTCTCTGACCGTCAGAAGTCTCAAACGTTACTTTCTTGCGTTTACAGTCGATGGTTGCGCCATGCCTTGCTAGCCAGTCCATTCCCAGTATCACGTCGAAGTCTTTAATCTTCAGTTCTATCAGGTCTCCTTCTAATTCTACGTCCTTAATCTTTATCGGTATGCCTCGTACTACCCGTGATGATAGGACTATTTCACCCGAAGGTAATTCTGTTTCAAACCTAGTTCTAAACCTTTCATAAGGTTTGTCTAATTTTTCTATCATTCCTAACAAGATATACGAATGAGTGTCCCCAGAATCAAATAATAAAGAACATACATTATTGAGGATAGAAACCTGACTTGTAACCACTTTATTGCTAGCATCAGCTTCTCCTTGGGTTAAGGCAAATACCCTGGTAGGAACCATCTTGTCGTCTCTTTTTCCCTCTGGCTTAAGCTAGGGACACTCTTTCTTTCGGAGACCTTCCTAACCACAGTTATAGCAACCCTTAGTGTTTGCACGGCACTCATCAGGATGTTTATTTTGGCATTTAGCACATTGTGGGTATTCTACATTACCCGGCCTATTAACTCCATTGTTCGTCCATGCCCTTTTATCGTTGTCGGACTGCTAATTGTAAGGATGTCATCTTTTCTAACCATTACTATTGTTGAACTGCTGGTTGTTGTTATTGTGGTTGTTTCGACCAATCTGAGGTTGACTCTGCTGTTTAGGCTCAGGCTTACTAGCCTCCTCTTTACTAACATTTACCTGAAGCCTTTCCACTTATATTGTCGTTTCTATAACATCGGCATAAGTAGTATTTCCCGGGTTTGCTAGCTTAACCCCTAGCTCAATCTTTGGTCGAAGTCCTCTAACGAACTTTGTCACCCTCAGAAAGTCAGTTGGAACCATTTCTGGTGCAAACTTGGCTAATTGGTCGAATTTCCGAGCATATTCTGCTACTGATAAACTTCCTTGCTTCAGACCAGCGAACTCCTCGACCCTTGAAGTGATGACTACCGAATTGTAGTAATTTTTGTGGAATAGCTCCACAAATCTTGTCCAAGTCATGGTGGTGACATCGTGAGTCTGCTGTACTAGGCCCCACCATATTCTAGCATCTTTCTTAAGTGGAGACGAAACACAGGATATGCGGTCTGCGTTGCCGAGATTCACGTGCATTAGGATTGGCACCACATTTCTGAGCCATTATTCTGCCTCGAAGGGTTCTGTTGTCCCTTCAAATTTCGGAGCGTGTTGCTTACGAAACCGCTCATAAACTGGCTCCATGTGCTGAGCTGGGTATGGCGCATAGTTCGCCATTGGCCAGCCCCCATATGGACCTACTTGATGGGGTGCTTGAGCCATATGTTGAGACTGTGATTGTGGCTAAGGCTGAGCCTGTTGTCGCTGTTGTTGCAGTATTTCCTCAACTTACAGCCATAGCCTGGCAATTTCTGTACTGTTGTCAATCGGTGGCTTCGGTGCATTTCAGTTGGCATTAGCACGCACTCCCCTTCTACGAACTGGAGGGGCTTCATTGCTCTCAGGAGCGGCGTTGGAGACATTGACATTGTTGCGAGAAGATCTTCTGAGCGACATCTTTAGCAGAGTTCTAACAGTTGAGAAAAACATGTTAGAACATACCTTATGTTGACGGTGAAATCTCATCAACGAAATTAGATCGGAAAACTCAAAGGTAAGTCAGGTGATGTTTATATCAGAACTAAGAATAAACTTTAAGGAAAAGTAAACACAGATAAACAATGGAGCAAGCCTTGGTATATTTCTCAATAGCCTCTACATACAATGAATTTTCCAACCCCTCATTCTGAGGGGTCAAGCTCCTTTTATAGCTGGGCTCTAATGGCCCCTTACACATGGTGGTCCCTTGGGACAAAATAGTACATAAGTACACTGTCAAGGGAGTGGCTTCAGAGGTTGTGGTCGTACATCCAGTACAGGAGCAGATTTCAGGAGGATGTCTCCACTACTTGTCTGTACCCATGTCTGATGAGTGGTGGCAGGCATAGTGGCGCAGGTGATAGTGGTGTCGACTCTGACCTTTGGCCGTAGACGTACGGGCCATAACTTTTATCCCAGCAGTCCCACTGGTATTGGTGTCTGTACTCAGTACTAGGTCGTACAAGTATGTCCCATTCGACTCGTACTGGAGCCTCTAAGCATAGGGGTCTCAAGGTGTAAGGAATGCGACCTTCGGTGCATGGCTCTACTCACGTGGCCACTAGGTGACGTAGCTCTCATTCCTTTGCGAGGCCCCCTTGGAAGGCTTATTGATGGCGCGGCTCTGTTGGCTGTTCAAGAGGCCGAGTGTGCTGCGGATGTGACCCCCATGAGGCCATGGGCGAGGCCACCATGGGGCCTAGATGGCGAGGCCACCACGGGGCCTAGATGGAGAGGCCACTCCGTGGGCATGGGCGAGGCCACCACGGGGCCTAGATGGCGAGGCCACTCCGTGGGCATGGGCGAGGCAACCACGGGGCCTAGATGGCGAGGCTACTCCGTGGGCATGGACGAGGCCACCACGGGGCCTAGATGGCGAGGCCACCACGTGGGCATGGGCGAGGCCACCATGGGGCCTAGATGGCGAGGCCACTCCGTGGGCATGGACGAGGCCACCACGGGGCCTAGATGGCGAGGCCACTCCGTGGGCATGGACGAGGCCACCACGGGGCCTAGATGGCGAGGCCACCACGTGGGCATGGGCGAGGCCACCACAGGGCCTAGATGGCGAGGCCACTCCGTGGGCATGGACGAGGCCACCACGGGGCCTAGATGGCGAGGCCGCCAGGTGCGCGCAGGCGTGGCCGACCGAGGCCGCCAGGTGCGCGCGGGCGTGGCCGACCGAGGCCGTCAGGGGTGCGTGGGCGTGGACGAGCGAGGCCGCCAGGTGCGCGCGAGCGTGGCCGAGCGAGGCCGCCAGGTGCGCGCGGGCGTGGCCGAGCGAGGCCATCAGGGGTGCGCGGGCATGGCCGAGCGAGGCCGTCAGGTGCGCGCGTGCGTGGCCGAGCGAGGCCGCCAGGTGCGCGCAGGCGTGGCCGGGCGAGGCCACCTGGTGCGCGCGGGGCGTGGCTGAGCGAGGCCAATAGTGTCCGTGCCTAGATGGCGAGGCCACTCCGTGGGCATGGACGAGGCCACCACGGGGCCTAGATGGCGAGGCCACCACGTGGGCATGGGCGAGGCCACCACGGGGCCTAGATGGCGAGGCCACTCCATGGGCATGGACGAGGCCACCACGGGGCCTAGATGGCGAGGCCATTCCGTGGGCATGGACGAGGCCACCACGGGGCCTAGATGGCGAGGCCACCACGTGGGCATGGGCGAGGCCACCACGTGGGCATGGGCGAGGCCACCACGTGTGCATGGGCGAGGCCACCACAGGGCCTAGATGGCGAGGCCACTCCGTGGGCATGGACGAGCCCACCATGGGTCCTAAATGGCGAGGCCACTTGGTGCGCGCGGGCGTGGCCGAGCGAGGCCGCCAGGTGCGCGCGGGCATGGCCGAGCGAGGCCGCCAGGTGTGCGCGGGCGTGGCCGAGGGAGGCCGCCAGGTACGCGCGGGCGTGGCCGAGCGAGGCCGTCAGGTGCGCACGGGCGTGGCCGAGCGAGGCCGTCAGGTGTGCGCGGGCGTGGCCGAGCAAGGCCGTCAGTTGCGCGTGGGTGTGGCTGAGCGAGGCCGCCAAGTGCGCGCGGGCGAGGCCGCCAGGTGCGCGCGGGCGAGGCCGCCAGGTGTGCGCGGGCGTGGCCGGGCGAGGCCACCTGGTGCGCGTGGGGCGTGGCTGAGCGAGGCCAATAGTGTCCGTGCCTGACTGGCCGAGCGAGGCCATGGCTTCTATGTCGTGTAAATGGGGGCTTCATGGCGTTGATCTCATATTTTCCCTTGGTGAGATTTTGAGCCTTCTTATGAGACAATCTCCTGTATTCAAAAAGGGCCTACAGGCTCGAGTCCAATTGCATGATTAAGTGGCCTTTATCCCTCTGCTCTAATCAGGGACTAGAGATTTCTTATTTGGTGGATTTTTGGCATCCACACCTTAATAGGCTCTAAAGCAAAAACTTAATCTAAGCAAACATAACTCGGACCTATTAATTATGACTTCTTATGAAAAGAGATGTATAAGCCTTCTTTATAATTAGGGTGTGTTTCTAAACTTAGAAAAATAAGCCATCTTTATTATTTTCTAAGTGTGATTCTAATTATTCTATGTGACTTAATTCCCAGGCTCGAAACTCATCGTTGTTCCAAAGTTAACCATACTGAGGGAGGGCTGGGATCAATAAAATCGTTCCCACTACTATGGCCCCCTAACTCTCAATATAGAACCCTGGTTCATTGATTTGTATCCAACCTCACCAAACTTAGTCTTTATTTATTAAATTTATTATTTATTATGATTGCAAAATAAAATCAAACTCATACATGTCATCAAAAAAACAATGATATTAATTTGGAAAAACAGTTTTCACTAAGTACAACCATAAAGGCAAGATAATAAATAAAATAAATAAAGAAACTAATATATTCTAAAAATCAGGATCTTCTACATCAGATCCTTCATCTAACAAGTCATCATCTATCTCTACATAATCATCATTTTCGTGAGCCTCAAAAATTCCTCGGGGAAGAATCATAAAGATTCTATTCTTTTGTTCTCTTGTGAATTGGAATTCCATTTTAGAGGTAAACCTAATTATGAGAAAATAATATCTCATCGCCACTGGTATTTCATCTTCATCATCTATTGTCTCCCATATTTCTTCTAAAGCAACAATTACTTAAGGAAAATCCTTAAAAATCCTAATTACTAAAATATATTGTTCCGTAACTCTCATCATTATTTGCTTAGTTGTTTGGAGATGAACTACTTGATTATGGAATAAAAGTAATCTCAGAGTGATTCTTTCCAATATTCCTACTGTATTTCTTGGTTCTCTAATACTTTTTAAGGCCTTAATGGCTTGGATATCGTTATATGTTAAAGTTCCATCCATTCTTTAACTAAACATAAGGCTAAAACGTTAGCTAAAACACAGAAACATAATAACTAAAACATACATACTTACATTGGCGGTTAGATTCGGAGCTTGAGCGTGTGTATCAAGGAGAATTTCATGTAAATGAACCGTTTGCTCTGATACCAACTGTAATGACCCAACTATTCTAAGACCTTGGACCATTAGAACTACTAAACATAGTTATTACTTTGAAGAACATATACATAAGATAATAATAACTTTATTAAAACTTCAACATAATATTGTGGAAATTACAAGATAAAATAGAATTTTGGTATGGGTACCCATTGTTTAAAACATAAAGCATATTTTAAAACTAAACAAGACTGTTTACAAAACTAAATGCGGAAAATACATAGAAAGTAAAAAAAACTAAAAATAACGTCATTCTCGATCGACTCGCAGCCCATTCATTCCATTCGTCCTCAATACACAAGTTAAGCCACCAAAAATCCTCCCGCCTCCGTATCTAGTTTCCTGCATCACACTAAAAGAAAAAGAAAGGAGTGAGCCTAATGCCCAGCAAGGGAAATATACTAACACATATAACATAAAACATAAACATAAGACTACATCAAAAACATATACTATTAAACATATATCACAATTCTAACCCATGTACATGGTAAACATTGGGGTTTACTAGCTAAGCAACTATAAACCTCAAAATACATTGAGGTTTGCTAGCTAAGCAACTATAAGCCCCAAGAAACATAAAAGTACTGGGGTTTGCTATTTAAGCAACTATAAGCCCCAAAAACATATATATCATAACATATCATAACATAAACATAACATAACATAACATATTATAGCAGAATAATAACATATAAGCATATAAAAACTATCCTATTTTCCTTACCAAACCCAGGATATTTGAGAACAAATGCGGGACTTGGAACACTCCTAAAACCAACATTAAGAATGGTGAGTATTTCTAAAGAGTAAAGAATAAATGTGGAAACTAAACCTTCAAGAAGAAACTTACCAAGAAAGATCTTCAAGTTTCAAGAACCTAATCAAGAACCAATAACAAAAGTTAGGATATGAATAAAAGAAACTAAGAAAACTAAAGAATTTTAAAGAACTGGACTTAAAGAATATGAATACCTTAGGTTACCTTACGAATTGGTCTAACTTCAATACCGAAATACACTAAACCTCACTTCCCAAGTATTTTATAAAGCTTAAGAATGACAAAGCTTTTCCCCAACCCAAGTGTTTATCACTCTATGGTAACACTTGCACCTTGGAGGCTCTGATCACAACTTGAAGAATGAGAGGAATGGGTGGGTACTAGGTATTATTTATATTGGTAAGGAGTGAAACTAACCCCTTTTTTATTTGAATAAAAATAATGAATATTAATTGAAAATATTTGAATATTCTTCAATTAGAGGCTTAAGACTCGGTCAAAACGTTCAGAGGTAGGTCTAAGTATTTAAGGCTTATTTTTAAAATTTAAAAACAAAAGTTTCAAAAATAATCACACTAAGGGCGATATATCACCCCTATATGGCGATATATCAGCTCTGCCTTAGTCCCAAGCCTCCGTTCATATGTTCGTGCAATGCCAACATGTTTTCTGTATCCTCCGTTAGGTGATATATCAACTCCCATGCTGTGATATATCAGCATACGTGAATATTTTAAACACGTAATTGCACTTTTTCAGCATAATTTGAATGGGATAACTACTTTGACTGAGTCATAATACGACCCTAACTGTTTCTGGTAGGTACTAAAGCTTCTATTTCTTTATTTTATCATTAAAATGCTTAATTCCTTAATAATCATGCTTATGACATGTGTCATGTTCTTATTGGCTCTATCTAAACTTTAGGTTATAATAAATAATATATTGGAGATTAGCTCAGTTATTGCTGGTGGATTCAAGTAGAGTTTGAAGTATGATTTGTATTAAGGTTTTAATGTTTAAGTTCTGAGTTTTAAGTGTTTTTGGGTCTTTGATGTTGAGAATTGAATTGAAGCTTTGGGTGAGGATTTGAGCTAAATTCTTGTTAGGTTTTATTGCTGGGAACCTGGGGATTAACTCTACAACTACTAGGTGGATTTGCTCTCTAGAAAAAGGTAAGCTTTTAATTTTGGTTAGCCCTTGAATTCTATGAATTGCTGGATGTTTTAGGAGGTTTATGAGCTTTTGAGTTTCAAGGATTGAAGTGTGGTTTAGATAAGTCCTTAGGCTGGTTTTCCTATGGGTTTTGCTGCTGGAAGCATATTTGATTTGCTGTGATAATTAGAATATGTTATTGCGATGATTTTTGGTTAGTTTGGTTGAGATTTTGTGGATGAAAATGGAGTTTTTCTGGGTTCTAAGGGGTCGGGCCGCGGCTCAGTTCTTGGTGTGATGCGGCCCTCTAGAACAGAGATGTGCCAAGAAGGAGGGCGGGCCGCGGCATGGGAAGCTTAGGGCCGCAGCCCGTGTGTTTTTTCTGGGGAGGTTGGGCCTCTGGTAGGGGGTGGGCCGCGGCATGGAGAGCATTGGGCCGAGGTTCTTAAGGGCATTTTGGCCTTAAGGAGGCTTAAGGTGCGGGGAGTTGACCTAGGATGCTCGAGATTGATTCCACTACCGTGCTTGGTGGAATTTGATGTCCCGAAGGCTAGAACTTGGTCCGGAAAACCTTATTCATTTATTATTGATGGAATTCTTTATCATGGTTATGACTAGGTGTACGCCAAGGCTCTAGGTAGGATCCTGGTCGAGGGTCATCTTTCTTAGTCAAAGCACTAGGAGTGAAACGTAAGAAAACTGCACCCGATTGTATAAATATGTTGGGACTAAGGGCTCCCTATGCATTATTGCACGAGGGTATTACGACATGTGAACATGAAATAAATGGCCTAAGAGTGCCGGAATCAATATTGGCGCATAGGGCGCGGCTCGGCCACTGGTAGCTGAGGATAGCTTAATAATCACTGAGCTCGATTTAAGCGAACCGGAGTCAGTGGGTTGAACACTGGCATGACCTAAGTGAGCCAAAGATAGTGGATTAAATAGAGGGTACGGCCTAAGGGCGTCGACCCTAGTTGTTGCTTGACATGTGTACAATTATTAATTTGATGTATATTATATATTGAATATCTGGAAACTAGATCATTGGTTATTGACTGTTGTCCTTAATTAAGTGAATGTTATGGCTTGCTGGATAATTTATTAATGTCTTGTAAATCATTTGGTTATGCTCTGTGAGATATTTGGCTATCGATACTGATTGTGCTATGATGTTATAGTTTTCTTGTTGGGCCTCGGCTCACGGGTGCTATGTGGTGCAGGTAAAGGCAAGGGTAAGACGAATTAACCATGGGTTGGAGAGCTCTGGGGGCGAGGTGTATATTGTTAGCTGCTCAGCCACCACGGTCGAGGGATTGTACAGGGACAAAAACCTAAAATGTGTATTTTTCCATCAGAGTGGCTTGATTATTTATAACATTTGGAAATTATGTAATTATGTCATTTAAACCCTGATTTGGGATCCCGTGTACCAAACATTTATTTTAATGAAAATAATTCGTTTATAACTAAAATATTTTAAACCTAACCTCTTTATGTCTTTAGATTCACATTTTTATTTAAATGACTTGATTGGCAAGTCTCGCACTATTTCAAACACACAGTGTAACGATCTTGGTTATCCAGGGCGTTACAACTTGGTATCAGAACGGCCTAGGTTTAAGGGTTCCTGAAGATAGGCTGGACATGTACACTTACCACTAAAGACAAGCTCAACTCACGGTTCTATAATTGAATATATGAGATTATATGTTTAAGTTTGTAACGCCCTACTTCCTTAGAGCCGTTACTAGGTGAGTTTAAAATCGTGCTTTCAACTCACTAATCGAGGGTTTAGGTAAAATCGTGTAACTAAGCCATAATTAAAAGAAAAACATTAAAGAAAGTAGTTTTTTTTATAGCAAATCATAAAAGTTTACACCTGGGATCCCAAAACATAGTTTAGAAAATATTTACAACACAAAACTGATCAAAGTCGACTAAACGACAAAATCTAAGTTCATTTACAAGCATCTCCCAAAATTCCCTAGCTATGGCAGCCAGGCTGGCCGGACATGTACACGCCGCCTCACGCCAGCTGTACTCATGGTTGGTTGATCTTCTCTTTACCCTTACCTGCACCACAGAGCATCTGTGAGCCGAGGCCCAGCAAGAAAACCTATAACAGATAACATATGCTATACACAAGTCAGACATATAATCAGGCCACCAATGGCTAAACACATACGGCCCAGCCGTCCCAGGCGTTTACCAAGCCCTGGGTTCGCGGACCACGCCGTAAGGATATCCCAGGTATCCTGTTAGGGACTCGCCCTGGCAATTCGCACCCCACGTGCTCAACGCCGCTCCCGGTCTTTTTCCGTTCTCGGCCTTGCACTCAATGTGCTTGACGCCGTTCCCGGCCCCACGCCGTTCTCGGTCTACACCGTTCCCAGCCCTCACCGGTCACACATATAATATCAAACATGTTATACCAACAAGTACAGAATTCAAGCATAAATAGATAAAGAGTTACGATCTGCAATTCTAACATATAGGGCTCGGCCCTGCATATCATTTCCATTCAACACACTGGACTCAGCCCTGCACACAAGCTCTATGGAAACAGGGGTTTTCTTACCTGAGTTCCGAGCTTCCTGAGCACCAATGCCCCGAGCACAGTCCGCTAACGTGAGCCTCGCCGAAACCCTAGTCACAACACATAACAATATCCGTCCATCAAATTCTAACCCAATAAATAACTCCGAGCCATAATCCCTAACCTCCGGGACCTTGAATTATATCAATCCGGATGGTAAAATCCATCCCGAGTCTTACCCCTTGAGTTACCAAGCCTAAAATACCATTAAAACCCATTTTGACACTAAGGGTTGTGGCCCCACCCACTAGAGCCGCGGCTAGCCTCAAAACAGAGGCTAGCTCTTCACTAACCCCCACACGGGCCACGGCGCGCATGAATTCTCTCGGCCTCCCATGGCCGCGCGCGCACGCGGGCCGCGGCGCACCCCTCCTAGGGCCGCGACGCTCGACACCGAACCCAGATTTTCTCATCAGTTTTCCATCCTTTCTTCAAGCCAATTTCCACCAAAACCAAGCTAATAATCCTAGATAATAACACCATCATTCCAGCTCAATATCAACACTAAAACCCAACAGAAATCTGCTCCAAAAACACAACTAAAATACCCAAAAACAGCCTAGATTCTACCCACATGCAAAGCTTGAAAACACAACTGAAACTTGAACATAACTTCCATGGAAAAGCTTACCTCTTGGTGAATTTAAACCCCTGATGTTGAACCTTAATCCTCAAGCCTTAAGCTTCTAAGTTAACACAGCTGAATCCCTTGTTTATGCTAGCTTGCACCAAGAATTCCCTTTGAGTTTCTTCTTGAGTTTTGCCTTAGAGAGTGAGAGAGAAAAAGCAAAAGCTAACTTCAGTTCTAGGAAAGTGTGGGTCTGTTTCTCAAGGTTTCTAAATAGTTTCCCCCTTTTTGTTTTATTTGACTTAAGTCTAAAGGGTTACCTCAAGGCTCGGGGTACCAAAACGTCCCCGAGGGCAAAAATGGTAAGTTCCCCAAATATTCCCGCCTAGACATTCTATCCTTAAATATATCTCCAAATATTTATTTCTATGTCCCGATAATCCCATAACTCATCTAATACCCGAATTACTCCTCGACTCGCCCCGAGTCCGAATCTCAACCCCGTTGTGACCCTCTGGCTAACCGCTCTCCAGGACTGTCTCGGATCGTGCTGTACAGACATATCACACATATACAACATATATCTCATTTATCACATTTATGCCCCTAATATCCAGACGGGGCCCACATGCACATTTAACTTAATTAAACATGCATCATAATCATATATACACATAAATTCATATATAAGCATATTAAACCACTTATTGCCTTCCAGGCACACTAATCAAGGTCCTAAGCCTGATTAGCAAATCCAGGTCGTTACAAAGTTCTTGATTGAAATATGAATGTATTATGTTGTACGATTGTATGGAGCATGAGATACTGATAGGGCCTGGCCCTTGACTATTGTATGATGAGATTGAGGCGTGCTGGACAGCATTGCTATTTCATGTGAATGAATATTTGAACAATGGTTTGTATATTGATTGTATATGGTTAACTGCCTGAATTGAATTTATATGTTATACCTATTTATTGGTATGTAGAAAGCATGGTAAAGTGTGAATGTACCTGGTAGCAATTAAATTTGGTGGCTAAATGCATAGTATTGTGGGTTAGTGCTTGTTATGCTTTATGTGTGCATGATTACTATGGTTATTTGGACGTGGTCGTGGATTGGTTCGGAGTGTGAACCTCAAGGCTGAGGGGTATGGTCAGTAAAGGTGGATGAATTCAAATTGTTTGCGCCCAGAATGGTTAAGTGGACTTGGTGTTGTTATAGAGTGGGTTGCGGATGATAGTCGGGGTTGGAAACCTCCATCTGCCCCTGAAAGTCGCAGCAGATGTTCGCTAGTATGACTTTCGGAGTACTGGGAGTGTTGGATTTTATGGGAAGTGGCATTGAGGCTATCAGGAAGTTTCCCAACAGGTTTCAAAGCCTAGGGAAATGGTATTTTTGAAGTGGCATTGAGTGGTGGATTTTCATAAATGACTTTCGGAGTACTGGGAGTTAGAATGCTATAGAAAAGCCTCTAAACCCCTTCTTAGATAAAGGATAAAGAGAAGATGAAGAAGTCATAGTCGGCTCTAAGAGTAGTTGGATTTTATGGGTGGGTCTTGCAAAGTTTTACCGTTTCTCGTCGTGATGGCATTCACTTCCTTGACATTTTGATCATTAGAAATTCAAGATTGGGCCATGTGTTGGCCTTGCACATTGAATTTCGGTTGGGAAGGAAGTTTGCCTTTTTCCGGAATGGCCAAGGATTCAGTCAAATTTAAGAATTGACATTTCATTTCCTTGATTTCTTCTATCATTTGGCGATTAAGTTTGGATTGTTCCTCGATGAATGCATGAAGAGTATTCTTGAGAGAATTTTGTTGTAGATGAGCATTGTATTGAGGTGCAGAGTACGCCTTTGATGGTTGAACTTGTTGATCATTTCTCCATTGACCTCCAGACGATTGAGCTTGGTTGGAATCTCTCCAACTGAAATTTGGGTGGTTTCTCCAACCAAGGTTGTATGTATGGGAGAATGGCTTGTTATATGCCCCTAAGGCATTGCATTGCTCCTCATAAACCCCAGTCATTTCATTTAAAGCTAAGCAGTCCTTTGCTAAGTGCTCCATCCCTCCACAAACAAAGCAAGGTTCTTGCGGTTCTGCTTGAGCGATCATGTGCGATTTTTGACCATTTTTCGTCATTAAGACCTCAAACTGCTTTTTCAAAGCTTCAAGTTGGGCTTTAACACTATCCTCTTCTCGAAGTTGATAGATCCCAGATGGTTTGTGTCGGTTGGTGCTGTCAGTAGCACTTGGACCAGTATAAGTGTGAGACTTTTTCGTGGTTTCTTCGAGATATTCAAGAGCATCGTCTGGCTCTTTTTCGAGGAATTCACCATTGCATAGCATTTCTACAAACTGGCGCTCATGACTCGTGAGGCCTTCATAGAAGTAATTGACCAAAATCTAGTTCTCATAGCCATGGTGCAGGCATTGATTTAACAGATCTTTGAATCTTTCCCAGACTTAATAGAACGTTTCATTGTCCTTTTGGGAGAATGTGGAAATCTGTCATTTTGGACTGTTGGTCTTATGGCTAGGGAAGTGTTTCAGAAAGAAGGATTTGGTCATCTCCTCCCATGTTCCAATAGACCTAGGTCTCAAAGAGTATAACCAGCTTTTGGCTTTGTCCTTCAAGGAGAAAGGGAAGAACTCAGTCGCACAACATCAACATTTTCAGCTCGGTTATAGAACATGGCTACTACCTCCTCGAATTCTCTGATAAGCACGTATGGGCTTTCGTTTTCCATTCCATGAAATGTGGGCAAGAGTTGAATCATGCCAGGTTTAAAGTCTAACGCGGGTATATTAGGAGGGAAGATAATGCATGAAGGCGTGGAAGTGAGAGTAGGAAGGAGGTAGTCATTGAGAGTTCTTGGTTGGATTTCATCATTCCGAGCCATTGCGAATGGATTATTATCAGCGAAAGTTTGTGGAGAAGCAGGATTGGGGGAAGGAGTTTCGGAAGGAGTGGTGGATGAATTGGAAGAAGTGTCACTAGAAGTTTCGTGATGATTCATCCACTCTCTGAAATCAGAATTAGATTTTTTTTTTTTTTTTTGTTAAACTTGTTCCCAGGTAGATTTGGAGGTTTTTAGGTGATCTCCAATGCCTTACTAGAACTCCCCGAGATTACTGAGTAAGTATGGTGGATCACAAGTCAACCTTTTCGACCAAACAACCTTTAAGCAGAGTGAAATTGCTTATTTTGACAGAGCAAGCTTGGTTTTCTTATAGTAATAAGTTCAACAATGTAATAGTACAAAGGTAGAAATGTTCCCAGGCCGATTGGGAAGGTTGCCAAGGTACCGCTTTAGACCCACACTTGCCTAGACAGAATTCCCCGAGGTTCCAAGGTAAGTGTGGAGGGTAACGCTATCACAAACCTTATTTAACAGCCAATCTTTCTAGACAGAACAATATCAGTTTCTACCATTTCTAATATTACACAATTGTTCCCAATACTAAGCGTTTTATGATTGAAATTTTATGAACAATTTTATGCAATTTTATGTTTTTTTTTTTAAAACCTAAATTCTAAGGAAAACTAAGGCAAAGAAAGTAAAAACTTAAACTAAGCAACAAAATAAACAACACAAAAATAAAATAAAGAAAAGAAAATTAAAGTGAAGTGAAGATAAAATAACAACCTTAATCTTTTTTTTTCAATTATGTACTAAACTAAACAAAAATCTAATAGAAATTAAGAAAGAAAAATGGAGTAAGAATTTGATAAAAAGAAAATAATTGTATAAATATATATATATGGTTCTTTTTTTTTTAACCAACAGAAAGGAAATTGAAAAAAAGAGATAAATAAAAATAAGAATTTTTTTTTTTCAGGATTTTTTTTTATAAATATGTATATATATGATTATTTATAATATATATGTTTTTTTTACCAAAAAAAAAAGAAAAAAGAAAGAAAGAAAATATATATATAAATAAAGAATTTTTTTTTGTTTATGATTTTTTTTAGTTTTTTTTCTTTTTATTTTTGTTATAATAATAATAATCTAATTAACTAAAAATTAGTAAATAAAAAAAAACTATACTAACACAATATTTATTCCAACAAAAACACAAATAAAGTTACTAATATTTTTGTAAAAATTTTACTAAACCTTTGAAAACTACCTCCCCGGCAACGGCGCCAAAAATTGTTTAATGCCCAAAACGTGCATCCACTAAGCGGTGATTGTAGTATAATCGGGCGGTCGATCAACAAGGAGGTAACCTAAACTCAAAAGATTAGTAGAAAATAACACAAAAATTAGTAACAATAAATAAATAAAAAGATGGAAATGAAAAGAGATTTAAGATTTTGGTGTTGTCTTTTTGATGAAATGAGATGAGTGAAATAAAGGTAAGATGTAATCAAGAGTTTGAGAAATGGAAAGGTTCAAGAATTATCCATATGCTTGTGTTAGTTACTTGGTTGCTTAATTTAAAAAAATACACAAGTAAATAGTTCACATCCCAACATTTACTTGGAAAATCTAACATTAAAGTCCATATTCTTTTCTAACAAAAGTCCATTTGAGTTATAAAGTTCTTTTACTTTAAAAGCACAATGCTAATCATATGAAAAATCTAAAAATGACAAAATACTCAAGGGCAATAATGCAATAGAAGATTAGACATAAAATGATGTATCAACATTACTTTTACTAATTAGAAGCACATAGAAAGAACATGACTAATCCTATATACTATTAGCATAAGTAAAAAAAGATAACAAAATAGAGATGGAGATGAAAGAACATAAATAACTTAAATATATTACATTAAGAACATAGTAAATCAAAGTAGCAAAATAACATCACTAGCATATGGAATCATCACTAACCTTCCTAGGAAGATTAGGCCATTATGCTCATGATTCTCACAAAATTCTAAGAAAAAAGTGAGTAGAAATTTTGCTATAGTTTCTTTACTCTAAAAATTACATGCATATTGTGAAGAAAGAGTCTCTATTTATAGAGGGAGAAAATGACTAAAAAGAAATTAAACAACAAAATGAGGTTTACAAAACAAATCTGAAATATTAATAATAAAATATGATTTTGAAAAATCAAATCTTATTATTAATATTAACCTAGCTATTTGGGTGAATGGCCAATTTGATCTCTTTCTAAAACACCAAAAAGAATGAGCTTTGAAGCTCAAAATAGCAATGTGCATGGCCCAAGGTACATAAAATGTTGGGTTGGAATGACTATTGCAGCTGGACATTTTGACCCATTCCCAGCCAATGGGTGCGTGCCACGTAGGCGCTGGCTGGTGGCAGAAATGCAAGAGGAGGCTAGGTCTTCGTTGGGCTTCAGCTGGGCGTTGGAGGCTGGGCCTTTGTTGGGCTTCAGCTGGGCGTTGGAGGCTGAGCCTTCATTGGACTTCAACTGGGCGTTGGAGGCTGGGAAGGGAGTTGGTAATTGAGGAGTTGGGCCGCCGGGGTGTTGGCATGAGCTGCTGGAAATGTGCGGGTCACACGTTGGACACACGGCTAGACAGGCGGCTGGACAGGTGGCGCAAGGAGCTTGGACGTGGCACGCTGTGAGCACGCCACCTGGCGTGCTGAGGGAGGAGGAGAGGGGTTGGGCCTTCAGGACTGGGCCAAATTCCTCAAAAATGCCATTCCTTCATTTTCCTTTTCAGATTTAACTATTATTTTTGTTCTCTCTTTTTATTAATGTCCAAATGCAAATTATTTCCTGAAAATTAAACATAAATTACATTAAAATTAATCTTTTTAATTAAAAAAATATTACAATAAATTCATGAAAATATTAATTAAAACTTAATATATTTTACACTTTAAAACTAATAAATTGACATTTTTGAGCTCTAATCAATCATTGGACACCTTAGGTCCAACCACATTTACCCATTTATTGTACCAGAAATGTTAGGTCATACATAACATAAACTAGGTCATAAACTAAACTACCTAATTTTCCTTACCTTGAGTGTGGTGCATAGAAACTATACTTGAGTCATTTATATGCTAATCCTGCTTAAAACCCTTGTTCTTGAAGAAAAACCCTAGATCCTTAAATGCTTGCTTGTAGGGTTTTAACAATAAGAAAGATAGTCTTGGTCGTGTGGCCTCTTTGGGTACTAGGGTTTCAAAGATTTGAAGAGGTGATGGTGATGATGATTTCGACCTTAGGGTTTGTGTTTTGATGGTGGTGCATGACAACAATAGGGAGAGAGAGAGTGTGTGCCTGAGGGTCTCAAGAAGAGCAAGAATGAATAATAAAAAAATGAGAAGGAATAAGCTCTATAAGGCTCTCAAAAATCCCAATTTTATTCTAACTATAATCCAAATTTAAATTTAAATAAAATAGAATCCTAACTTCTATAGAAAAAATCTCTAAATTATCTTATTAATATTTTCATTAAATAATTGAGGAATAATCTAACATCAAACTACCTAGGAAAAAAATATCCCAACCTCTAACTACCTAAATCTCGTAACTCTGGACTCACCTGTAGTAAAATCAACATAACTGGAGCTGTAAGAGTTTGATTTAGATAATCTTTATATAGTTAGAAAACTAATTAAATTATCTATAACTTTTCAGAAATACTATTTTTCAAAAAGCATAACATAACTGGGTCAAAAATGAGTCCAAAGTTACAGTACCCTATAGTTATGAAAATTCTATGTAATTATCTAAATAACAACCTAATTCCCAAATATCCTAACTAACCATAAAATAAAACTCTAATTCTCTAGGCTGATTTTGAATTTACTATGCCAAAAATCTTATTGGGCTTTAAGGCTTTATGTAGACTTGATCCATAAAAATTCTTATTAATACTATAATTAATCTATTCTTACGCAATCACCCATTTTCTCACAAACAAGGCTACTAATATCATAAAACTATACTATACTATAATAATTATAACCACTAAATATTTAAAAAATTAAACATTATTCTATCACCACAACTCAAGTTAAATCTATTCTATAAAATTAAGACAACCTACAGTCACATAAATAAAGAGGTCTAAGAGAAAGGTAATCTCGGTTATTACATCCTTATAGCTTGGTTCAAGTGTTAAATGATAGAGTACTCATTTCTATAATTAAATTTACCACAATAGCATTTTCAATTAACTTTTTGGGAATTAATGATAAAATACTAATGAGGGTTAAAACGACAATTTGCACTCGTCTCATCAATAGATCATCTATAGAGGATTGAATGATGGTTACGGTTATCAATGGATAACATATTTAAATTTGGTGTAAATCGTTCTATGAATTGAATAGTGAAATTCTGAGTCTATAGTGGAGTCACGAGGAATTAATAAGGTAGTAAGATTATTTTTTATAAATAAACTCACGGTAACTTATTAGAACTTGAGTTCATGAATCCATAGTCCTCATGTCATTTCTTATCAAAATGAACCTAGTAGTCTTTGAATAATTAATTTAATTATTAATTATGAAAATATCATATATACTAGGTCAATGGAAATAAATAATATTAAATTATTTATTGATATTTTGTGAGAAAAGAAATAGAAGAAACATTAAGGATTTTATTACAAAGTTTGAAAAAGAGAGTATTATAGCCAGTTGAGACAATTTTGTTAATATTGGTAAATTGAAAATAATATTAATAAAATGAATTAAATAAACATAAAAATTATAATTGGTTAATTTTGACAAGTATTTAATTAATTATAATTATTAAATAATTAAAATAAAATTGAAAACAAAAACATATTTTATGTCCTAGCTAATTGCCTATATAAACTAGTTATAGAATGCAATAGGTCAAGAAATTTTACAAGGTAAAAATTTATTCCTAATATTCTATACCTAGCCGGCCCCCTCTCTTAGTTGTATCTCTAGGAATTCTCTTCTCATATATTCAGACTTGCCCACACAAACACTAGGTTGGGAAAGACTTGGAAGATTGTGGTCTTGTTTGAAAGCGATTTAGATTCCTTGCAATACCTAGCATTCAAAAAGGACAAAAGGTTACGGAATCCAAAAGGTGTAGTCTTATTCTATTGCATATTCGTAAGTGCTCTAATCTCTATTGTACTATTTACGATTCCCTGTGTGAGAATCATTTTTGTGCATGTATTTATGTATTCTATTGCATGTTATTTTGTGCAATAAGGAGCATGCATATAGACTTGTATAAATCAGATCCTACACGACCCTGAGCCTAGCGGCTCCAGTTGTTCATCTCGAGCCTCCACCACCACCTCCTTAAAGCCCAATGTGTCATGGGCATTGACCCGTGGCACACCCAAATATCTAATCCTAAAAATATCTTTATTTATTAATTTTAAATTGTTTGAATTTGAAAATTAATTATATTTTTTAATTTTGTTAAAAACTTAAAATATCTTTAATTGGTTGTCATATTTTATGTCCCAAGTTTAAAATCATTTAGAATTGTTTTTTATTTTTAAAATTCAATTAAATTCTAATAAATATTAAATGAGTTGGATTAATAAAATTGGTTTTAATTGTGAAAATAAATTAATTAAAAATTAGTTTTATTAATAAATGAGTTGGGCCTAAAGCCTTAGAATCATGAAGACGGGCCTCAAGTGGAGAATGAGCGTTTTGGGAGAAAATGTTTATTTGAAGCACAATTTGTAATTTTGTTGAATTCTATTTTTTCAAATGGTTGTAAATTTAGAAATACTCAATAGTCACTCGTTTCATCATGTATTGTTTATTTATTTAAATAAATGTTCATTGACATGAGATAATATAATCATGGATTAATCAATTACATGTCATGCATGAAACCTCATACACCGTTATTGATCATGCATCTCAGATGTAGAAATATGATTATTTAGGATTGTTCTATTTATTTACACGAATTGTTTTGGTGAAGTTAATTTACATGTAAACAACTAAGTTAGTTGAACTTTTAAACACGTCATTATAAAGGTTAGTGTTATGTTAGGTCTATTAAGGTAACCAACTTTAATTAAAAACTACTTTATTATAGTTTGACGGATGTAACAGGATAATTAACTATTTAAGTTCGCATAATTATTAGACTTAGGTTCTTTTGTTTAGATAAAAATATACTTAGGCACATTTAAATTGATTAAGCTAGTAATTAATTTAGAAATAATTGATTAGTTTAATAAACACATTTAAATATATAATAGTTAGTGGGAGAAGGTTTACATCTCAATGTGATCAATGATCTCTATTATTAGTACAACACCATGAAATATGGTTCAGGCCTCGCGGCAGGTTTGTTTCCATCCCCCTAAGAAAAGTTTCTAGCCATATCAATATAAAATGATGGCTTCTTATGGTTAAAGGAAAAAGTGATGTATTTTAAGCTTAACCGACCCTAAGGCGACACTTTCTAAGTTAAGTCATGGACTCTGAGACAATGGGTTACACTTACAAAGATGCAGTTAAGCTTTTGTGCTTATAATTGTATCTTGGCCAAAAAATTGCGCTTTATTTTTAAAATATAAAATATGAGATATTTTAAGTTTTAAATAATAAAGATAAGATTGTCTTGTGTACTATCTGAAATTCATTTGACCGATCCTAATGCGGCACTTTAATTGTTTGGTAGTTTTATTGCGGAATAGTCAAAAGGTAAACATCATTTTGGACCATGTGTTTTGCAAAAGTTACCAATTGGACCATGTATTTTGGTAAATTACAATTTGAACCTGAATTTTACAAAATGGAACAAAAGATTATCCTAGACTAGATTTTTGTCAAACTTTTTTTAAATATGACAAAAATACCCCTAATTTTATTAAATTAAGAATTAATTAAATAATTAAAAATAGATTTTAAAATAGAAAATATATAAAATTTATTTTCAAATAAATATTTTTAAAAGAATGTAAAAAAAAGGCATTAATTTTTTCTTTTCTCTCCCTACTCTTCGTCCTCTCCTCTCCTTCTGACTTCTTCTTTGATTATCCAGGTGACTTGCAAGAAACCACCTCCCATCGATGACATATGCAACACCAACCACCTCTCCCGATGACGATTGCGAGCCCTGAAGTTTGGAAGCTCTCGTCGGCAACTCTGTTTATGACATGTCATTCTAGATCTGGGTCTTTGTCATAGTCGAGCCCCCAGACCCATCCCCAGCGTCATTTCCTTTCACTCACGCAAATGCATCTGCTTGCCCATTGTCGTTGCTTATGCTTGCCTCTGAGGTAAGTTATTCTTCTACATCTTCATGGGTCTTTGTCTTCCTTTTTCTTTTCTTACTTGTTTCCTTTGTATTTGTGTAGGAAGTGATATCCATTTCTCTCTAGAGTAAAAAACAAAGAACATAAAGATGAGAAGTATAAAACGCAGGCTAGGCAAAGATCGACTTTGAGAAAAGTGCTCAGAATAGAGCTTGTGAAGGGCTAGGAAAAACACTGGCGGAGCTAGCTAGGCAAACGGAGGACGAGATGTGCAACACTGATTTGGGTTTCTGAACAACGATGAAGGATGTTGAAGAGTGGGTTAGATGTTTAAATCTGCCTGGGCTTTTTTTTTCTCTTTGCTCAGAACAAAAATTATAATCTGGCGATGCTTGAATGTTTCTTTAATCTGCCTTGAGATTGTTTTATTCTTGGTTTTGTTTTAAAAAAATTGTTTGTAAATATGTAATGAATTGAAGTTGGATATTGTATGTAAATTTGGAATAGATTTTCTCTTGAAGAAGGTGAATAGTTTATCAAAATCTGCGGATTTAGGGCTTGGATTTAATGCTCAATTCATTGGTATAGTAGGTGAAGAAACATTAGGGATTCGATTTAGGATTCAAATTGTTTGGCTAATGTAGTTTATTAGTTTATGAAGTTTGTTTTAATTTTTGGTTATAATGTGTTTTTTATTTTATTAAAATTTGTTAAAAGTTTAAATCAATTTAAAAATATTTTAACAATTATTTTTAATATTAAATACACTTCTTTATATATTTAATCCATTAACAAATAAAATATGAATGTATTTTGGTTATATTTAAAATAAAATTTTGACCAAAATCTTGTACAGGTATTCTTTTATTCTATTTTGTAAAATATAGGGTTTAAATTTTTATTTAGGATCCAAAATGGGATTTACCTATAGTAAAATGCTAAATTTATGTGTTTTGATTATTACATATATGCTTCATATTTAATTTTCAGAAATAATGATATTTATTTTCGTTTATGTTGAATCTTTTATTTTTTTTATTTATAATAGTAAAAAATATATTAATGTACAATAAGATTGATGAGTTTATAAAAGGTATAAAACTCATTAATAAGATGAAGGCAGATGGGTAACGAAAACTCTATTTATCTTTCTTGCTATGGACCTTAAAACGTCTTTAATGATCCTCCACTCATGCCATCAATGGATGAAAGACCTCAGGAACATGAAAAATATGTTGATTGGATGATATCATTTCACATACTTAAAACCATGGAAGACAAGGTAAGAAAAAATACGAAGTGATTGAATATTCATGTGATATGTGGGACACTGTTTATGAAGATATACGTAATATATCTCTATGGTAAATTTGATTTGTTTTTGCTTTTAGCTTGCATAGTGGAAGAAGAAATGACTAACCATATTTGTTTTTTTTGTGCAGATTCTTGATTAATCAAGGGAACTTGTTGATTGTGAGGCAACAATTAAGGATGGAAAAGGAGAGCTTGTTCAGAGAAAATCATTGGGGACTGTCCGTTTAGTTTTATTTAAGAGAAAACAATTATTATTTTTTGAACAATGTTTTTTTAGTTTATTTCTTTTTTTTTTTTAGAAATTTAATTTCCTTCTGTTGCATTAACAATTTGTTTTGATGTTTCTTTTAATAATAATATGACTTTTTTTTCAAATAATAGTTTCGATATATGTAAAGCAATATAATCATATGGACTGTAGATGCTTATAATAACTAAACAAAGAATAAATAGCTCTGAACTATTTAAAGTAACTAAAAGTAATAAAAGACAAAATATTTCTCAAGAATATATATATATATATATTTGGCATCTAAGATCAGGTCATATTAATCTGGACAGTATAAACCGGTTGACAAAAGATGGACATTTGAGGGAACTAAATATTTAACCCTTATAGTTTTTGAATCTTGTCTAGAAGGTAAAATGACCAAAAGATCTTTCTCAGCAAAAGGCAATAGAATGAAAGAACCACTAAAGCCTGTGCATACTAATGTATGTGGTCTAATAAATATACAAGATAGAGGTAGCTATGAGTACTTCATCACATATATTGACAATTACTCAAGATACGGTCATACATACCTAATGCTTAGGAAGTCTAAAACTTTTAACAAGTTCAAAGACTTCAAAGCTTAGGCTGAGAATGAATTAAGTAAATCTCGTAAAACACTTCAATTAGAACGAGGTGGTGAATACATGGATATAGAATTCAAGGATTTCATGCTAGAGCATGACACTCCATCCAACTCACAGCACCTGGAACACCACAGCAAAATGGTGTTTAAGAAAGTAGAAACAGGACCTTGCTAGACATAGCCAGGTTTATGTTAAGCTACTCATCACTTCCTCTTACATTCTGGGGATATGCATTTAATGCCCTTGATAGCCAAGACCATTACACTGTGTAGTTTAAGAAGTGCAGGACTTGCTAATCAAGTCGTTTTGACGTAAACTTGTTACTAAGGTAATTATCGGATTAGGGTTAAAAGATTTTGATCATAAAATAGTTTACTTTCATAAAAAAAATAAGAGTTTGTACATGGGATCCCAAAAATGGTGTTTATAAGGAAATTACAACCCTCAAAATGATTACAACAGAAGCCAACCTAAGTAGAAAAGTACAATTTGGTTCTAGTTCCTGTGTAACCCTCGGCCGTGGCAATCGAGAATCTCCTGATGTACACATCACCCCTAAAGCTCTCCAAATCACGGCTGGTCCATCTTTCCCTTTCCCTTACCTGCACCACATAGCACCCGTAAGTCAAGGCCCAACAAGAAAACATAATTCAACAAGTACAAATAAGCATCAATAAATAAAAAATAAAACTTAGGTCAATAAGCTCAACAATAATATTCAGCTCAGCAAACACATAAACCAATCACGTCAGTCAATACAATTAGTTAGATGTAAACAAAACTTCTGTTTATTGTATAATGTTTAGGCCCGGCGCCCTTAGGTCAACTCCTCTAGTCTTATAGTCGACCTCGGCACCCTTACGCCGGGATGCATTTTGCACGCTTACTATCGACCTCCAGCAACCTTAGGCCGGCCTTTAAATAAATATAATCACAAATACACATTGCACAACAAGCAATCGAAGGCAGCATATACAAACATGTCTATCCAGATATTCTCATATACAAATATAATCACAATCATAATATGTTCTTTAATAGGGGTTTAAGCCCCATCCACAACCCGGGTGTAGTTTTCTTACCTCCAGCCTGAGCAGCAAGTGTGAGACGGTCTCAAGCACAATCTTCAACCTCGAGCCTTAGCGGTAACCCTAGTCACAAAGTTATAATAGAAAACCATTAAAACCTAAACCAATTAAATGATTTATCATAACATACTTGCCTCTGGGGACCTCGAATTCTACTAAACTGGATAGTAGAATCTTTTCCGAGCACTTGGGTTTAAGTTCCCAAGCCCATAAACCTAATTTGGCTATTTCTCTAAATTAGAGTCACGGCTCGCCCCCCTAGGGCCGCTGTGCGCTACAAGTAAGAGAGCCCCAAGCCTTTTTTCTGGGGGATGCGGGTCGTGGCGTGCCTCAACCTGTGCCATGGCGCCTAGGAAAAAATTTAGAGGCTCCCAGCCTCTTCTCACACACGGGCCGCGGCGCCTGAAGAACAGGGTCATGGCTCGAGCCCAAAATCCATAAAAACCAGCATAGTTTCACTACGTTTTCCTCAGCCTAATTCCTTAATTCACACACAACTCAACCCCTAAACCCATAATTGTTTCCATAACTCCCACCCACACCTCATAAACATCATAATTATCCCAACATCTAGCCATGAATCCTATACCAGTTCTACAATTCAAGCTAAAACCAAACACAGCTCAAAACCTATCTTAACAACAAAATGTCATCACAAAATCAAGACTTAGACCTTACCTTAATGAAGATTTCGACTCTAAATTGATCCTCAAGTGACCCTAGCTTGATTCCTCAGTCTCCAAGCTTCAAATCCTTAACTTCTGCACCAATTTTCCAAAAATTCCCTAAGCCTCCAAGCACACAAAGGGAGAGGGGGAGATCTGAGTAGAGAGAGTGTGTGAGAGAGAGCTGAGAGATTGCTATCCTTCTTTGCTCTTCAGATTGCTTCTCAATTCACCTAAGTCTATCTTCTAACATCAACAAAAAGTATAAAGTGCCCCTAAGTCAAAACCTCTCCTTCCAATGCCCTCAAGGGCAACAACGGTCATTAGCCTCATTCCCTGCTAAATCCTTAAGAGGTCCTATAAGTTCTCAATTAATCCAGACATACCCAACTAATCACCAAATAATTTTCCGTTAACCAATAATTTCCAAGTACGCACTAAGTCCTCGAAATACCCCTATGCTCACCTCGAGCCGGGTACTAGACCCCATTGTGACTATTCCTCTAATCCACTCACTAGGATTGCCTCGAGACGAATACTACAAATATATCCACATAATAATGTGGTCCCAATCATTTAACACATATAATCATAGTTAATTTATTAATTCTGATATTACTCCACTATAAATTCAGAATTGCACTCTTTTTGTCATAGATATACTTTTACAGAAATCTTATCTTAAGTCGTCCATTGATATAACCATCTTACAATAGTTCAACCCTCTAATTAATTAGTTCATAAATTAGAATGGAAGAATTACCATTTAACCTTTCTAATTTACTTCTTATTCCTTAAGTACCATTAATTCACTAGTGAATAATTAATGTATAATCTAATTATAGATTTGAGCTCAAAATCATTCAGTTCCAGAATTAACCCTTAAGGGAACTAATATACGATCCATTAGGAAAGATTAGATTCTGTATTGTTGATACATGTTCCCAGCCATCCATGATATTAAATCTCCAAAACAAAAGTCATTAGCCTCATTCTTTGAAGAGACCTTAACGCATGAATGTCACTGATCAGGAGCACACCAGCTTCCGAACAGACAAAGGCATCTTGTGCTGCAAATCATGCCTTTTGTGTTGAAGAACACTAGAGCCATGTACCAAAGGCTGGTCAACAAGATGTTTAAGAACTAGCTTGGTTGGAACACAGAAGTGTATGTGGACGACATGCAAGAATGACCCCCGACCATGTGAAAGATTTGGTGGAAGCATTTTCTATCCTCCACATGTTTGGGATGAAGATGAATCACCAAAAGTGCACGTTTGGGGGCCTCTGAGAAATTCTTCGGATTCATTGTCAGTGCCCAAGGAATAAAGGCAAATCCTGAGAAGATCAGAGACCTGATCGAGATGCCATCCACTAGAAACATAAGGACATACAGAAACTGACTAGGTGGATAGCAGCTTTCTACCGCTTTGTTTCTAAGGCTACATACAAATGCATCCCATTCTTCAACACCCTCCAAGGAGGTAAGAGTTTGAATGGACGGATGAATCCCATTCCAGCAGCTTAAGGCGCACATGGCGAATCCCACAATTCTATCAAAGCCCGCAGATGGAGAACCCCTTCTCCTTTACATGGTTGTCTTTGAGAACACCATTAGTGCAGCCCTGATACGTGAGGAAGGTCGCGTCCAACATCTCGTCTATTACGTGAGAAAAATAATCCTTGGGGCAGAGTCCAGATTTCCACTCATGGAGAAGCTAAACTTTTGTCTGATGATGGCTTATTGGAAGCTCAGGTCATACTTCAAGGCACATCCTATCAATGTCCTCACCAACAATACTTTAAGACATGTCCTCTAAAAGCCAAAGTCCTCCCCTAGACTCCTCAAATGGGCAATTGAACTTAGCCAATTTGACATCACTTACCACCCGAGGGCTACCATGGGAATGCATGAGAGGCCTAATGAGGCTCAGACTATTGGGCCCATATGGAAGGTGTTTGTGGATAGATCCTACAATGATAATGGGGTCAGAGCACGCCTTATCTTTGTGTCCCCCGAGGGACACAGGATTCACAACACCGTGAGATTTGGATTTAAAGCCTTGAACAACGAAGCTGAGTACGGGGCCATAATTGTCAGACTTCGAGTTTCCCGAGAGCTTAAAGTTGAGGGCCTCGAGATATACAATGACCCTCAATTGGTCGTGAACCATGTTCGCATGATTTCCATGCTCGAGGGACCAAGATGGCCGCTTACTTGGCCAAGACCCATGAAATGTTGTAGAACTTCAAGAGGTTTACCATCTGACAGGTTCCACGGAAGCAGAATTCTAACACTGATGCCCTGGCCAAACTTGCTACCACCAAAGATGTAGAGTTGCTCAATGTGGTCCAGATTGACTACTTCATTTCTCCGAGCATCACAACCCCCGAGGAGGTAGAAGTGGTCCAGCCCCTGAACAGTTGGATGGAACCTATTGTACAAAGAAGGATATTCATTGCCACTACTTCAATGTGTATCGAACAAGAAGCCAAACTCATCCTCCGAGAAATGCATGAGGGCCTTTGTGGCGACCACACTGGGGGCAAAGCCTTGCCGAGAAAATTCTAAGACAAGATTACGTTTGGCCTACGATGAATGGCAATTCGATGGATTATGACAACAAATGCGACAAATGCCAGTGTTACGCCAACATCCCCTGAGCTCCTCCGAATGAGCTCACTAAGATGACAAGTCTCTGGCCCTTTGCAGTTTGGGAGATTAACCTAATAGGTTCCTTACCCGCGGGTAAGTGAGGAGTATAGTAGGCTATTGTGGTGGTCAATTGTAGCGACCCAAATTTTCTAATAAGGCTTAGGGCCTTGATTAGCGTGCCTGGAGGGCAATAATTGTTATATTGTATTAATATATGTGAATTTAATGAATATAGGATTAGAAGTGCATGTCTAGGCGATTAAAGGTGCAAGTGGGCCCCGTTTGGTTGTTAGGGGCATATTTGTAATTTTATCCCATTGAGGGCATAAATGTGATATATGTGATATAATGGTGACATATTTGTGATGCACGTTCTGAGACAGTCCTAGGGAGTTGTTTTGCTAAAAGTCACAACAGGGTCAAATACCCGGCTTGCGAGGAGTTTAGGTGTATTTTTGGAATATTATAATGTGTTCGGGAATTACTGAGTAGTGGTTAGTAATTCAGTAATGGTTTAGTTGAGTCGGGATTAAATGGGGATTTTTAGGTATACTCGAGGATTTAGCGGGATATGTTAAAAGACTAAATCGCCCTTGGTGGCATATGAGGACTTAGGGTAACTTAAGGGGCAATTGGGTCTTTTTGGCAGCTGGTTATGATGAGATAAAGACTGGGAAATTTTAGAACGTTTTAGAAAGGTAAAGGAAAGAAAAAGAACAGAACTTCTCAGCTCTCTCTCTCTCCCATGCGCTTTCCTCTTTCCCTCTCCTTAATGATTGAGAGCTTGCTGAGTATGGAGGATTTTGGGCTAGGAAGTTAAAGGATTTTGGCTATTGTGACTAGGGGAGTAAGCTCAAGGGTGTGTTAAGCTCAGAGGTAAGGAATTCATCTCTGTTTTCTTTAAGTTTCCAAGCTTGACTTTGAGAGTTTGAAAATGGAAGCTGAAAGTTGGATTTATGGCTGGTTAGTGTGAGAATTCAGCTAGGTAATCAGGGGGCTTAGCTTGGAGTTGGAATTGGAGGAAACTCAAGGTCGAATTCTTAATTGAGGTAAGAATTTCATGCATTTATGAGGTTAAGCTCTGTTATGGTTTAAGTTTTACAAAGTTTTAAACCAATTTATGAATCATGGGTTTGAATGTGTTTCTAGGCTTGTTGTAGATGTTTCTGAGTTGTTAGATGGTCTATAAGGGGTTTTGGATTGAATTTGAGACTTAGGTATGCTTTGGTATTGATTTGGGAGTGTTTTGGCTCGGGGAAAATGTTGGGAAAAACTCAATTTCTGGGTTCGCGTATCGGCGTCGCGGCCCTATTCTTCAGTGCCACGGCGCTAGGATGCATCAGGGGAAGGGCACCACTCTGGGCGTCGCGGCCCTTATGGGTTAGTGCCGTGGCGCTAGGCAATTTCTGGGCAGGGGAAATTTTTCAGTTTTTAGGCTTTTGCCCAGGGGGCTCGGGGGACGCTTCCGCTACCTTGTGTGGGGAACCGGGAGGTCTCGAGAGCTCGAGATTGGTTCCCGGAGGTGATTATAATTGGTTAGTAATGATAGTGTTATGTATGTGTTGTGACTAGGTTTTCAGCGAGGCTCGGGTTAGAGGACTGTGCTCGTGGTTTCGGTGCTCAAGAAGCTCGAAACTCAGGTAAGAAAACCGTTGTACCCATAGAGCAGGGCGAGGCCCCATAGTTGTGTTGCGAGGCATGGCCCTATATGATTATGTGCAAGGCATAGCCCATTGATTATGTTAATGCATGTTTAAGTGTTTGATAAATTATGCTATGTTAGCAAATATGTGAATGATCGGCAAGAGCCGGGAACGGTGAAGGCCAAGAATGGCAAGGGCTGAAAACGGCGAAGGCCGAGAGCGGCAAGGGGCCGGGAGCAGCGTTTAGCACGTGGAGTGCGAGCTGCTAGGGTAAGACCCTAAAGGATACCAGGGATATCCTTATGGTGTGGATCGCGAACCCAGGGCCTGGTAAAGCGCCTGGGACGGCATGGTCGTATGTGTATAGCCTAATGATAGCCTATTTATATGCCGAGTGATTTATATGCATATGTTGTCTATTTGTATGGGGTTTTCTTGCTGGGCTTCAGTTCACGGGTGCTCTGTGGTGCAGGTAAGGGCAAGGGGAAGATTGGCCAACCTTGAGTACGGAGAGCGTGAGGCGACGCGTACATGTCTGGTCTGCCTGGCCGCCACGACCATGGGTATTTTTGGGAGTTACTTTGTACTAAATCTCGTTTTGTCGTTTAGTCGACTTTAAGCACATTTTGAGTTGTAAATATTTATAAACAGTATTTTCTTTTTGAAATCCCTAATGTAAAACACTTATAATTTTCAATGAATGATTACATTTTCAAATTATGTGATTTTAACACAGTTTAGTTACACTTTTGAGCTAAATGCTTGGTTAGCAAGTTGAATGCACATTTTAAACTCACTTAGTAACGACTCTAAGGTGGTAGGGCGTTACATAGATCATTTCAAGAAGTGAGTTGAAGTCAAACCTCTCAATATGATCACCTCCAAAAAGGCACTGGACTTCGTCATCAAAAACATCATTTGTCGTTATGGGCTTCCGAGGAAGATAGTCTCTGACAAAGGCCTCTAGTTTGATGGTGAGTTGTTCACTAACTTCTGTGAAAGGCATGTAGTCATGAAGAGTTTCACCTCTGTGGCACATCCTTAAACAAACGGACGTGATCAACAAGATGCTTAAGGTCACTTTGAAGAAAAGGCTAGAACAGGGGAAAGGCACTTCGCCCGAGGACTTGCCGAAGGTAATGTGGAGTTATCGCACCACAGCCAAGACCTCCACTAGCCATTCACCATTTTCCATGGCCTATGGGTATGAAGCTATGCACCCAATTGAGGCAGCAATCTCCACGCATCGATGGGACAATTACAACCCGTCCATGAATCATGTTTTACTTCAAGAATCACTGAACTTTGTTAAGGAGCACCGGGAAGCTTCCCATCTCTGTATAGCATCCTACCAACATAGAGTGGCCAAGTACTTCAATTCAAAAGTGAAGGACATAAAATTTGAGGTCGTAGACTTGGTATTGCTAAGAGATTTCATGAAGACCCGAGATCCATGAGTTGGAGTTTCGGGCCCCAACTTGGAAGGTCCATACTAAGTCGAGAGCGTCGTGTGTCTCGGAACATACAAGTTGGCCTGACTAAACAAGGGTTTGGTGCTCCACGCCTAGAATTCTGAGCACCTTCCCCAGTATTACTAGTAATATGAGAAGTTTGTTTTTTCTAAATTTTGTAATCAGTTTCAGCCTCCGAGCACCTTAACAAAATTCGTGTGTGCAAAACACAATAGATGAAATTTAGAGAATTTTGTTGTATTTTAAAAAAATTTATTTTGGTTCAATTTTATTACTTGAGGAGCACCTGCGCACTGGACTTGACAAGTGAATGCAAACTAGTCTCTGATCACTTGGGGGGCATAGCTGGGTCTCCTTGAGAGGTAACTGCTCACGGAGCATGATCTAGGGAAAAAGCCTATTATGAGCAGAGTAAACCAAGTGTCAGAGTTTGGAAATTTTTTTTAGAAATGACTTAGGGAACTTAATTTGAGGAGCTTGTACAGGCACCCGAGAGTAAATCTATTGTCACAAACAAACCTAAGTACCCTAAGGGCGGAAAACTCAGTTACTTCCCAAGGACTAAGCGCACGTGAAGCAACACTGAGTTCCTAATTTCCAAAAGGACAAAAGGTTAATAATATATGAGTTCCCAATTTCTAAAAGGACTCGAGCCCAAGTCTAAACCTAAATAGCCTAAGGGCGGAGAACTCAAGTTACTTTCCAGGAACTAGGCACCCACGAAGCAATACTAAGTTATCGACTTCCAAAATGGTGAAGGGACTAAGATCCGAGTCACCTGTATTTGAACCAAAGCCTCAAGTTGGCATAAGTCTAAATTTGTGTAAACTTAGACGGACATAAGTTCCTAACTTAAGTATAAAAGACCTAAGTCTCCTAGACTTTGCACACAAGCTAAGGAACTCAGAGTTACTTCCTGAGGACTGAGTGCCCGTGAAGTAACACTAAGTTGCCTGAGAACCTAAATTATTTTGGGCTTCAAATAACCATGTCACCTAAACTCGAGCACAAGTATAAAGTTTCTTAAACTTGGACGACAATTCAAAGTTACTTCTCGAGGAGCAAGTGCCTACAAATCAACACTAAGTACACAGAAGAAAAAATTTGTTTTTGATTTGCAAGAATTGAGCTGAAGTCCCAAGTTCCACAAACAAGGGCATTCAAGACCTAAGTCCCTTAAGACTAAGGCCCATGTATGGTGGATGATAACTCTAGGATAGAAAGTTATTTTATTTCTTTTAAGCTTATATTTAAATAAAAAAAATAGTAGTTTAGAATATTTTGTAGTATCTTTATTATAGTTTTGTTAAATATTAATTATATTGAGGTAATATTAAATATTCGATTAATGCTTGAAAAATATATCTAAATTTTTTTAATATTATCTTGATAGATGGTTGGTAGAGTAGTGAACATTTTGGAAATGATTTGAAGCAGGAATTATTGAATGTTGCAGCATAGCTGTCGTATCAAGTTCTGCTAGTGGCTCTTTTGGTGTCCCCGCGTGAGAAGTTGACACCTCAACTATGTAGTTATTTTATATGAGCTTTAAATTTTCTAATGGAAAATTGTTTAAATGATGGACCTTTATTTTAAATTAAGTGATCCACTAAAAGAATGTGCCAACAAGGCCAACATGGGGCGCACATGGAAAATGTAAAAGAAAAGAAAACGACGACCTAATTTTAAGGGATCATCTTCTTTTTCTATTGGAGATAGATATACACTTACAGACCTGAAAAGAAATAGGAGCAGCCGCCAGGTACAGATTCTTACCCATTTTGGAGGAGCTTTAAGTGTGAAGAAGAAAAGAAGAACAAGAAGGGTAAAGCTAGAAGACAACAACACTTGGAGACATCCCATTGGCTTGCCTTTATCTCTTTACTTTTAATTTTTCTTCAATTTTTCTTGTCAAAATTATGAATATGGACTGCACTATTTTGGGTGTTTTTGAGATTTTAATTATGAGCTAAACTCTAATTTGCTAGGATAATTTGAACCCCAATATGTGACTTTTAATATTTTGATATTGATGCTAAATGCAACTTGAGGTTTATTCATTCAAATGTTTCTCATGAATAATGTTTTCTAATGATAGATCACCTTTAGTGAGTAGTTGGGTTAATATTAAAATCTGAAAAGTTTGGAATTAATTAACACACAATTTGTATGGTGCATGCTAGAATTCTTTGATTTCAATATTGTAGTGATATAGACATAGTGTATTACCATGCACAGTCTTATGAAATTGATGTTTAAATTGAATCTTTGAAATTAAATTTACATAGACATATGTTGTTTAATTAAAGGATTAGAATCATAGTACTTTCATGAAAGTCTGAAAAATAATTGGAAATCTTGACTAATAGACCCCCAGTTGCTGCAACATCATTGTCAAAGTTTCATATTAGGGGGTTAATTATTCTAGCTTGTCATCTTACCATTTGTCACTTCTTGCTACTATTTTCCCAAGTTGTTTCTTTTGTTTTTGCATTTGATTAGTTCTCAATTTCTTAGTTCTTAGAACACATTCTTTTCAATTAATTCTCTTGCTTTTAAATCATTTTGTTAGACTTTAGTTTCACAATAAAAAAAAAACTTAAGAAACACTCCTTGTGGAGACGATATCTGGTACTTGCTATTGTATTACTTGTTATTGATAGTGTACACTTGCACATAGGTTTATTTTATGCAACAAGTTTTTTGCGCCATTGCCGAGGGCTGATAAAATTTCTTTATTGTGAAATTAATTATCTTGCAATTTGGTTTATTTTTTGTGTGCTTATTTGGGTGATTCTTATGCATTGATAGGTGTTATCTCTTTATGAATGAGAATCAAGACCCCGTTGATCCTGAACTACTCCCTATAGATCCTGAAATGGAGCGTACATTTAGAGAAAGAAGAAGAAGAGCACAAAGATTACCTCAAGAGGGAGTAGTAGTGATGGATGATCCAGATTGTAAACCACAAGCTCAAGGGGCAGTTGCACCTAACAATGGTCAAAATGCAGTGGTTATGGCTGATGATAGGGACAAAGCTATTAGACAGTAGGTTTTCTCCCTTTGTAATGAGCTTAACTCGAGCATTGTGAGACAAAAAATACAAGCAGCAAAGTTTGAATTAAAGCCAGTCATGTTCCAAATGCTTCAAACTGTGGGACAATTCAGTGGGATGCCTACTGAAGATCCTCACCTTCATCTTCATCTGTTCATGTAGGTGAGTGATTCTTTCAAATTAGCTGGGGTTTATAGAGGATTCTTTGAGGTTAAAGCTATTTCAATACTCCTTGAGAGATAAAGCACGAGCTTGGTTGAACACTTTACCTTCACCTTCTATGACTCCTTGGCAACAGTTGGCAGAACGATTCATGATGAAGTATTTTCCTCCCACTAAGAATGCCATGATCCGTAATGAGATCACTTCTTTTCATCAACTTGAAGAAGAATCTTTGTATGAGGCATGGGAGAGGTTCAAGGAGTTGTTACAAAAATGCCCTCATCATGGCATTCCTCATTGCATCCAGATGGAGACTTTTTATAATGGTCTCAATGGTCGAACTAGAGTGGTGGTAGATGCTTCGGCAAATGGGGCTGTACTTTTGATGTCCTATAACGAGGCCTATGATATTATTCATAGAATCTCCAACAACAATTATCAGTGGCCCACTACTAGAGCATCTATAGTGAAAAAAGTTGTTAGCCTTCATGATGTTGATGCTATTACCTCATTGGCAACCCAAGTGTCTTTGATCTCAAACATGCTCAAGACAATGAGTATGAGTTAACCAATGGAGCAAAAAAGGGGTCTTCCTATGGGTCAGTTTGAAGAAGTCTCTTGTGTATATTGTGGTGATTGTCACACCTTTGACAATTTTCCCTCTAATCTTTCATTTGTGTGTTACATGGGAAATTAGAGTAGAAATGACCTTAATTCGAATTCTTATAATCAAACATGGAGGCAACACCCTAATTTCTCATGGAGCAATCAAGGGGTTGGTCCTAGTACTTCATCTATGTCTCCTAGACCCTTTTTACCATCGGGCTATCCTCTACAAGCCCCACAACAAAGGCCACAACAAGCAGTGCAATCTAATTCTATTTAGAATATGTTGAAGGAGTAAATAGCAAAGAATGAAGCCATGATTCAAAGCCAAGAGGCGTCATTGAGGAACTTAGAAAATCATGTTGGGCAGTTAGATAGTGAGCTTAGAAATAGACCTCATGGAGCTTTGCTGAGTGATACCAAAAATCCAAGAAATGTGAGAAAAGAGGTTTGCAAAGTCGTTACCTTGAGAAATGGAAAAGAGTTGGAGGGTCCTAAGGCAAAACCTGGGCATGAGGGTGAGCCCTCTTCAATCCAAATAAGTGAGGAAATAAAAAAAGATGCTGAAATTTCTAGTGTACAAAAATCTGCCTCTATCCAGAATGTTGTAGAAATGTCTCAACATTGTAACCTAGAAAGTTAAATTTCAAAGCAACCACCTCCATTTGCTCAACACTTTCAGAAGACAAGGTTGGATTCTCAATTCAAGAAATTTCTTTATGTTTTAAAGTAGCAGCATATTAACATCCCACTTATGGAGGCTCTTAACCAAATGCCCAATTACATGAAGTTCATGAAGGATATTCTCTCAAAGAAGCGTAGGATGGGAGAGTTTAAAACTGTGGCTCTAACAAAGGAGTGTAGCTCATTTTTGCATAATAAATTGCCTCCTAAAATGAAAATACTAGAGAGTTTCACCATTCAACATACTATTGGAGATTCTTATTGGGGGATGGCCTTACGTGACTTGGGTGCTAGTGTTAATTTGACGTCAATGTCTATTTTTAAGCAATTGGGGATTGGAGAAGTCGGACCTACTACGGGTACTCTTCAACTTGCTAATAGATCTCTTGCTCACCCTGATGGGAAGATTGAAGATGTGTTGGTAAGAGTTGACAAATTCATTTTCCCCACTCACTTTATTGTTCTAGACTATGAGGCGGATATAGAGGTACCTATTATTTTGGGGAGGTCATATCTTACTACAGGTAGAACTTTGATCGATGTAGAAAAGGGATACCTCACAATGCAAGCTCAAGATGAGCAAGTAACTTTCAAGGTATTCTATCCTATACGTTCTCTAGATGAGTTGGGGAAGTGCTTAGACATTCATGTCATCGAATCTAATATGGAGGAAGAGATACCCACAAAGTATAACAAGAGTTTGAAGGTGAAGCTACCACCTAAAAATATTGAGAAAGACAATGACCCATGGAAAAGTGTAAAAAAGGAACATGCAAGAGCCACATAGATATCAGAAAAAGAAAAAGAAACATTGTAGGAAAGCTCATTCCCAAATGTTCAAAGTGGGGCAGTGAGTGTTTTTCTCTAATCCTCGGATGAAGCCTACTCCAGACATCTAAATCAAGCTTCTCTGATTCATTCTTTGTAATCATTGTCTATCATTGTGGTGCATTGGATATGCGTGATGAAATTCAGGAGGAAAGTTTTAAGTGGATGGGAAAGAATATAAGTTTAGGGGTACCGAGGTTAGGAAACACAAGACCTCAACCACCTTACTTAGTCTTTGAAATTCCATATGGGAGAGCTATTGTGCTTAAAGTTGAATCTTGAGGGCAGCAAAACATATAAAAAGAAGAAGATGAAGTGTTATCTCTATTGTATTTTTCTTTGTTTTTACCCTCCTTCACTGCTAGTTTTCTATGCCTTTAACTAATTTCAGGTTCTTTGGGGGCGGTTTTGATATCGTTGGGATGTTGCTTGATCAATTTGGGAGTATTTTGGTGCTTTCTTACTAAGAAATAAGTGAAGTTAAATGCTGATTTTTGTTGGAAATTCTGGAAAAGTCTGGGGGTGATGATGTGTCTATGTTGTTAAGCTCTTTCGTAATGTTGCGGCATCAAGGTAGGGCGAATTTGGGGAAATTTTGAACAAAATTTACTGACAATTGGAGCTGAAATTTCTAGGTATTGTTTCTATGGTTGGGGCGCCTTTTGCTTGAATTTCAAGTTTTTAGAATTGGTTCGATAATTGATGCGCAATCCTAGGAGGCACAACAATTTATAGAGGATTTAGGCAATTTTGTTGGAATGTTTGAGTTTTTTTAAGCTTAACATTTTGAATATTATCCCTAGTTAACCTATTTTGAGCTTATGGCCTATTTTTGTTCAAAAAGCTAAAAAAAAAATCCAATTCCTTTTGAGTGTCCTTTTTATTCTATACCAAACCTTAGGCTCAGTTTGTCTTGGACATAATCTTGTGTAAGTTTGGAGAAGTTTGAAATGGGGTATTTTTTTTTCTCTTTGTGTGTCATCATTGCTATTCATATACATTTATATGCTCAAGTTCAATATTGTTATGATTATGTTTCTTTTTATTTTATCTTTATTCTTCTTCATTAAACAAAATCTGAAAAAGAAAGAGATTAAAAAAAAGTATTATGTGTTTGTAAATGAATAAGTTGTTTATGTAGTTTGTATTTATTATTGTAATAATTGAGCATATATGTTGTATTCATAGTAAAAGAAAAAGTGTAAATTTTGGGTGATTTTGAGGGTTAAAGTTTAATTGTAAAGGGGTAGAGAGCATAATTATTCATAAGGTCCAAGACAAGCTAGGTTGAAAGTTTTAGCTTCAAAATAATTATCCTTATCCATACCTTTAGCCTAGCATACATTACAATAGAATAAAAACCTATTAATCTATTTTGCTAAGCTAACTACATTAGTGAAGAGGGATTATTGAATCCAACATATGAAAGCATGAATTGAGCCTTAGGATTGTTGCTTAACTTGAACTAGGAAATAGGGCTTCATTAGGAAGAACTAATCACACACTCACGGGAATATCATTGAAATCTTGGTTTGTGAACACATTTGAGTTATCATTTGCATAATTGATTTGAGAGCATTATCCCCACTTTGGTATGAACATTTCAAAATTTATTTTAAGTTGTTTGTTTTGTTTTATGTCCATGTGGTGTCGGTTGTATTTCTTTTATTTGTGTGGTGTGTTTTTGTCTTTTTATTTTGTGGTGTTGTGTGTTTGTTGGGTAGTAGAGTCATCACTCGTGATGAGCAATGAGATAAATTGGGGGTATGATTGATAATTTTGCAAAATAGACAAAGGAGATTTGAGAGAGAATAAAAAAGGGAGGTTAGGTTTTCATTATGTCAAAAGAGATGAAAATAAGAGAACAAGAGCAACAAAATATATAGCCAAAATAATGAGAGGCTAAAAGACTAAACTACCCTTACATAATAATAAAACTTATATTATTAACATCCCCCCTCAAACTCACGATGCATTTGCGGGAAGCATTGAGAGTTTGCTAACTAAGAAACGAAAACGAGAAATAGTATGAGCCTTCGTAAACAAGTCGGCAATCTGCATAGCGGAAGTGACAAATGGTAAAGTGATGGTCCCATTCTGATAGTGGTGACGAGTAAGATGACAATCTATCTCAATATGTTTCGTGCGCTCATGAAAAACAGAGTTGCGAGTAATCTGAATAGCACTAACATTGTCACAATGCATCGGAGTGGGATCTGAGAGAATAACACCCATATCAGCAAGTAACCAACGCAACCAAACAATTTCAGCGGTAGTGGAGGCCATGGCACGATATTCTGCTTCTGTAGACGATCGAGAGACAACTGTCTGTTTTTTACTCTTCCAAGAAATAAGAGAATCTCCCAAAAAATATACAAAAACCAGTGGTAGATTTGCGATCAGTACAATCACCACCCCAATCTGCATCTGAGTAGGCACGTAACTCTAAAGTAGACGTAGATGGAAAAAGCAGACTCTAAAATTGAGTTCCCTGAAGATATCAAAGAATACAAAGCACAGCTGCCCAATGAACGGTAGTGGGAGATGCAACAAACTGACTGACAATGTGAACTGCATAAGCGATGTCTGGCCTGGTGATAGTAAGGTACACTAAGCTACCAACCAGAGTGCGATATAGAGAGGGATCTGACAAGGCAACACCATCAGATGAAGAATACCTGGCATTAAGCTCAAGAGGGGTATCAACAGTGCGAGCATCAAAGAGACGAGCCTGATTGAGAATGTCCACAATGTACTTAGATTGAGAAAGAAGATAGCCACGAGGAGAGTAAACTACTTCTATCCCTAAAAAGTACCGTAGGGAACCCAAATCTTTCATCTCAAATTCACGAGTCAAGTGCGTTTTCAACTCCATTATCCCATTCGCATCATCACCAGTGATAATCATATCATCAATATATAAAGAGAGTAAAGTGCGGTCAGAAGAAGTACACCTAACAAAGAGAGTTGAATCATGTGCACTGGGATGGAAGCCGAGAGAAGTAATCACGATGGAGAATTTTTCAAACCAGGCTCGGGGAGCTTGTTTAAGCCCATAAAGAGCCTTCTTCAATGTGCAAACTTCTCCTGAATTATGAGGAACACCTGGTGGAGGAACCATGTAAACTTCTTCTTGAAGAGTCCCATTCAAGAAGGCGTTTTTAACGTCCATTTGAGAAATGGACCACTGTTGAGCAGATGCAACAACAATGAGAGTATGAATAGTGGTATGTTTGGAAACTGGAGCGAAAGTTTCTTCATAATCCATCCCATACTCCTGAGCAAAGCCTTTAGCAACCAAACGAGCTTTGTACCGCTCTACTGACCCATCAAACTTAGTCTTGATCTTGTAAACCCAACGGGAACCAATAGCACACTTCCCCACAGGAAGAGGAACAATATCCCAAGTACCTGTCTTGTACAATGCAGAGAGTTCTTCAGCCATTGCCTGCTGCCAAAGAGGGTCAAGAATAGCCTCTTTATAGGAAGAGGGCTCAGAGAGTTGGTAAATAGAAGTAAAAAAAGAAGTGAAAGAATCAGAATAAGTGGAGTAGACAAAATCAGGTAACTGTGTGTACTTACAAATTCTTTTAGGGTAGCGAGGAGGAAGAGCAGGATCCATAATCTCAGAAGCATCTTGGGCAGTAGTAAGGACAAAAGGGACTTCAACAGGCTGAGAACCGACATCTGCAGAGTTAAGAGTATCAACAATACAAGAATTAAATGGATCAATACGAGTGAGATCAGATTTGTGTAGATTGGGGGTGTCCGATGGAATAGAGTAGAAAGGAATATGCTCAAGAAACACAACATGATGAGAAACATAGAGTTTTTGACTAACAGGATCATAACATCGATATCATTTTTGACCTTCACCATAACCAAGAAATACACAAAGAGCGGAACGAGAAGTGAGCTTAGTACGTTCAACATGAGGACGGAGAACAAAACAAGTGGAACCAAAGACTCTCAATGAAGAATAATCAGGATCGTGACCATAAAGTTTTTCAAAGGAAGATAAACCTGAAGTGACAGATGAAGGAATTCTATTGATTGAATGAACTGCAGTCAGAATGGCTTCCCCCCAGAACTCACTAGGAACATAAGCAGACAATAAGAGAGAACGAGCAGTTTCAACAATGTGTCTGTGTTTTCTTTCGGCAACCCCATTTTGCTATGGTGTATCGGTACAAGAGGTTTGATGTAAGGTACCATCTAAAGCAAGCAATTCAAAGAAACGATTAGAGGTATATTCACCACCCAGATCACATCGAAAACATTTGATAACATCATCATGTTGAGTTTTAACAAAAGCACGAAACATATGATAAATCGCGAGGAAATCAGAACGATGTTTCATAAGATAGACCTAACAAAAATGAGTATAATCATCAATATAAGAGACATAGTAACGTGATCCACCTTTTGTTAGAACGGGTGATGGCCCCCACACATCAAAGTGAATCAAATCAAAAGGTGCAAGAGAAACAGAAACACTCTTATAAAAAGGTAAAGCAAAATTTTTTGCCAATTTGCAATCACAACAATCTAAAATATCATGGGTTTGTAACATTCCTAATGCTCATGTGGAAGCTAAGTACTTTAAACGTGAACCAGATACATGTCCAAGACGAGAATGCCATAAATAAAAACTAGACGAACACGAACTTAAATGAAATGAAGACAAATCGACACTAGAAGCTGCAACATCAGGAACTCTCAGCTCATCTAAAATGTAAAGCCCCCCCGGCCTACGGCCTGTCCCAATCAGCTTCTTGGAATGAGGTTCCTGCACATAACAACAAGAATTAGAGAAAATAACTGAGAAACCAGAGTCACATAATTGACCAACAGAGACAAGATTCAAAGTAAGATTTGGAATATGATATACATCAGAGAATGACATTTTTGGAGTGCAAATCGAGCCAATCCCTGCTAATGGCATGGGAGTGCCATCAGCGGTCATGATAGATACAGAGGGTGCTTATTTAATGGACAAGAAAGAATTGGAATTAGGTGACATATGATGTGAAGCTCCAGAATCAAGGACCCATATAGAGGAAGATATACCTGGTGTACTACTAGAAGGCAAACCTATGTGTGAGGAGGCTGACATGGCGTGTGGTTGCGAGGCAATGAACTTCTAAAACTGCTCTGTGAGTGTAGCAATTGAGGTACTAGGAGTGCTTCCAGAATCTGCAGGTGGAACAATAGCTGCCATGTTCGAAGACATAGAGTGAAGAGGTCGGTGAGCTTGGTTGCCAGATTTCCAGTGAGGAGACTAATTCGGTGATTGCGCCCTGTTCAACAGTTTGGGACATTGAGCCTTCCAGTGTCCCTTTTGCTTGCAAAAACTGCATTTGCCATAGCCAACCTTGGCTTGAGTCTTGTGTTGATTGTTGGAGGCTGGCCGATGAGGAACTACAAAGACAGAGGGATTCGGAGAAGGAAGAATCCCCTTTTTCGCCCCCCCTTTTATCAACACGAGACTTCAAGCGCATCTCTTCTACTAACAACTCATTAACCACCAAATCAACCGACGAAAGAGGACTGTGATGCAGGATTGTTCCACGAAGACCTTCAAAATCATCTCGAAGAGCCATAAAAAACTGAACCAGACGTTGTGCATCTCTCCGAGCAATGTAAGGGGAAAATGCCCGTAACTCCACTGATTCAGTCAAAGCAAGCTGATCCCACAGATTAGACATAGCAGAATAAAATTCCTGAACGTTCATGTTATTCTGTTGAAGGGCCCGAATGTCAATCTCCAACTGATACTGCTTTGCGAAATTAGACTGTGTATATAGCCTTTCCAAGTGCTCCCAAACTTCCTTCGCCGTCTCATATTTTTCCAATTGGATACCGATTGATTGTTGAACCGAGTTGTTGATCCAAGTGATGATTTTTGAATTGTTGGCATCCCAAAGATCCAACTGTTATGCAAATCTCTCATCCTTATCGTCCTTTGGTTTCATGGAAGTTCTAGAAACATAACCCCACATACGTTTCCCTTTCAGAAAAAATTTCATGACATAATGCCAATACGAATAATTCTGCCCATTCAATTGCACATTGATGGACTGAAGCGAATCATCTTTTGCGCCAGCCATGACGAACAATCGAAATCCAAATAGACAGAACAAAGTGCGAAATCCCCAAGATTGGTGCGAAAACCTCAAAATCAAAGCCAAAGACAGAGCCAGAATTCAATCACCGAGATTGTAATCCTAGCGCAACCAAATCGAAGGTACTCAAGAACATTGCTCTGATACCATGATAAATTTGCAAAATAGACAAAGGAGATTTGAGAGAGAATAAAAAAGGGAGGCTAGGTTTTCATTATGTCAAAAGAGATGAAAATAAGAGTACAAGAGCAACAAAATATATAGCCAAAATAATGAGAGGCTAAAAGACTAAACTACCCTTACATAATAATAAAACTTATATTATTAACAATGATAACTCTATGATATAGAGTTATTTTATTTCTTTTAAGTTTATAATTAAATCAAACAAATAGTAGTTTTGGATATTTTGTAGTATCTTTATTATAGTTTTGTTAAATATTAATTATATTAAGGTAATATTAAATATTAGAATAATCCTTGAAAAATATATCAAAAAAAATTTGAACTTTGTCTTGATAGATCGTTGGTAGGGCATTGAACATTTTGGAAAGGATTTGAAACATGAATTATGGAATGTTGTAGCATAGCTTCCGTATTATGTTCTGCTAGTGGCTCTTTTCGAGTCCCCACGTGAGAATTTGACACCTCAACTATGCAGTTATTTTATATGGGCTTTAAATTGTCTAATGTCTAATTGTTTAAGTGATGGGCCTTTACTTTAAATTAATTGGTCGAATAAAAAAATAAGCCAACAAGGCCCACTTGGGTAGCACATGGAAAAAGTAAAAGAAAAGAAAAGGATGACCTAATTTTAAGTGATCGTCTTCTTTTCCCTTGGACATAGACATACATTTATAGACTTGGAAAGAGATAGGAGCAGCTGCCTGGTACAGATTCTTAACCATTTTCGAGGAGCTTTAAGTGTGAAGAAGAAGATAAGAACAATAAGGGTGAAGCTAGAAGACAACACCACTTGGAGACATCCCTTTGGCTTGCTCACTTTTTTTTTTTTCCTTCAATTTTTCTTGTCAAAATTCTGAATATGGACTGCTCTTATTTGGGTATTTTTGAGTTTGTAATTATGAGCTAAACACTAATCAGCTAGGATAATTTGAATCCTAATATTTGACTTTTGATATGGATGATAAATGCAACTTGAGGTTTATTCATTGAAATGTTTCTCATGATTAATGATTGCTAATGATTGATCATCTTTATTGAGTAGTTAGGACAATATTCAAATCTAAAAAGTTTGTAATTAATTAACACACAGTTTTAATGGTGCATGTTTGAATTCTTTGATTTTAACATTGTTGTGATATAGACAAATAGTATTACCATGTATAGTCTTATGGAATTGATGCTTGAATTGAATCTTTGAAATTAAATTAGCATAGAGATATGTGGTTTAATTAAAGGATTAGAATCATAGTACTTTGATGAAATCCTATGAAAATTAATCGAAAATATTAACTAATAGACCACCGGTTGCTACAGCATCAATGTGAGAGTTGCATATTAGGGGATAATTATTTTAGTTTGTCATCATACCTTTTGTTACTCCTTGCTACTATTTTCCCAAGTTCTTTCTTTTGTTCTGCATTTAATTAGTTCTTAATTTCATAGTTCTTAGATCATAATATTTTTAATTAATTCTTGTGCTTTTAAATCATTTTGTTAGACTTTAGTTTCACAATCAAAATAACTTAAAAACAGTCCTTGTGGAGACGATATGTGGTACTTGTTATTGTATTACTTGTTGTTGAGAAGCTACACTTGCACTTAGTTTTATTTTACATAACAATGGATTAAATAAGGTTGTACAAATCGATTTTTTCGTGATACTACATTACATTTTTTCGTGATACATTACAAAACGTTTTAAGTAAAAATGCAAAGGAGGCAAGTAATTAGTCCAAGTGAATGAGCCATTTCCAAAACTTTATGTACAACTGTGTTCGGGGGCTCGAGCAATATATTATTTGTACTCCAAGGAAAAGTGGCACGCATGCCTAACTACTAAAACAAAAGATATAAAAAAATGTCTCATAAATCTTCCCTAGAGGAACTTTCTCGATGATGACAATGATGGTGCGGTATTCAAAGGTTGGCTTGTCACCTTGGCAGCCCTAGCAGTAGCAGTGACAACCTCATCTGCGTGGAGACACTCCTCGATGGGCAGCGTCATATTGGGATCATCGATTAATGACGAGTCCATTTCCCGGTTCCTCAACCGGGCGACGTAGACGGTGTCCTCGACAAGCACTTTGGCATCCTTGTTCAACTCCTCCACTATGCGCCAAAGAGCCTTGACCTCGTACCCAACTATTTGGGCACTCTCATATGCCTTATTGGCCTCCCCTCGAGCCCTAGCGGCCTCATCTGCAGAGTGCAAAGATTCCCCCAAGGCTTTTGCGGCCTCTTCCCGAGCCGCTTTGATCTCCTCTGAGACTACCCTGGCCTCTTCCCATGAAGCCTTAGCCTTTTCGGTCGCCTTGGCCAAGACTTCCTCAAGGGCTTTGGAACGTACCTTCTCATCTTTGATCACCTTGGTCTAGGTCTCCTCCGGTGCTCGGGTCCGGGTCCGCTCATTCTCCACCGATTTCTCCAGCTCCTGAGAGCGAGCCTTCTCCTCCTCCAAAGTTTTGTAGACACGCTCTAACTCCTCGAGTGGGACCCCTCGGCGGGCCATTAACGCAGCCAGCTCCTCATGGGCTTGCTTCAACTCGAAGGACCTCATAGTCATGACGTCACCCAGGCACTGACACATAATAGCATCATGAAAGCATAGAACACAGTTAATACAAAATTTGTGTAGTTTGTTATCAAAGACAAATAAAAGTCTGAATGCTTACCCAAGCAATGGAGTAGCAGCATGAGGAGAGAAGGGCGGCCTCGTTGTCATTGCAAATTCTCGCAAAGCTACGAGAGGTCATCTAGCACATGGTGGAGCTAATCCCTTGGAGGATCTCTGCCGCCAGTGGTGCGACAATGTCACCCAAATTCTCTGCAAAAATCAACTCCAACTCGGTCCTGTCGATTGGAGGCATCGGGGGCCTGTCCTTCGGGGGCTTGTATTGGCAGATGTCGTTGACCAACATCTGGAAGGATTGCTCCCCTTCTTCCATGTAGGAGTTGAAATGTTCCACCATCGCCCGATACTTGCCGATCTCCTCCCCCTCAAAAATTTTTGGCAGTATCAATAGCCAGGGGAGCTCAGCTGCTGGACTATCTGAGAACTCAAGAGACATATATGCTGCCTTTACCCCAGGCATTGCCCATCTGGGGTGGGAAACCTACCCATGAGGTCGATCATGGATGGATCCACCACCATAGGAAATTCTGCTTCGATCGCCAGCCCATGAGATTCGACTGCAGGAATTTCAGCAAAAGCCACGGGCACCGTCACTGGTGCCGCGGGAACATCGATCTAGGTTGGACGCTTCGACCGCTATCTCTGGGTGCGAATGGCATCCACCTACCCCATTTGATCTATAAAAGGAAACATCCAAATATTTAGAATACAAGTATAGTACACAAGACTTGCATAGAAAAATATATAAAAGAGGTGTTGGGAGCACGCGGGCTTCTTGGGAAGCCCCACCACTAGAAGACTCCTTTGGGTGGAGCATCGAGTGCGCAGACTCCCGTATAAGTTTCCCCATTTCTTTGGTTGTGTTTGTCTAATATTGGCATAACCAATTGGTGTGAAAAGAAGTCACGTCGTCTAGTGGCACGAATCCCCGAGGAGGTAGTCACCTGTTTGGGTTGTGGAGATAAGGATCTATCATATCCTGGTACTCCTCCTTAGTCCATGGCCAGTCTGAGGTAAGCCCTCACTGGAGGAGTGATGGAGACACCCATATGTGCTTGGGACTTATCCCACCTCCTACATGTTTAGCGTTATAAACTACAAGTGGGGATTTACCTTGGTCTATGGAGGAAGATTGTATTCCTGTGTGGAGCTCTTCCTCAAGCTTCTGGTCCTCCCAAGCTTCTTCAGCTACTCTATTAAACTTGAGCATTCTCAAAATGCTCATCCAACAGCCGCTGATTATACTAGGCGTGAGCCAGTCTGTCAATGCAGTTGATGTGGCGCGAATCCACCTCCTGGGACTGCCTGGAGTTCCGATACTGAGTCAAGTCAAGGTGTTTTATGTGGTGCCCCTCTTTGAGAATATCCACGGTAACTTGTTTCTCTTCCATGACTAGCTGGCTCAGATCTAGCTCCATGTTCGGAGGACCTTCATCTCTTGCAAGAAATCTTAGTACGCTTGGACGAAGGGAGTTCATTGATAAGGACCTAACAAAAAGAAAATACTAAGTAATGGAAAGCGACCAGTGTCGGAGAACAAGCTCAACAGGCGATAAATATACTTACCGAACTTGGAGAACTCAAGGATAAGGGTACGGTTGGTCCGCATCGGGAAACCATTTGTGAAGAAAAAATGGTCCTTGTAATCCCTCGCATGGCTCTTGTTGTGATGGAAAGCCTTGTAGATCATGTTCGGGTATGCAGACTTCATTAAGGTGTAATACTCGACAAGGTCTCCTTTCTTCTTCTTCGGGACATGAAAACTGTAAAGGTACAAGATTTCGACTGGAGAAGGCCCAGGCTAGTTCCTTCTCCAGTATAGGATGTACGGGCTCACGAGGACCCTGAACCCATTCTGGGTAGCTGGAAGGGGGAAATCCCCACGTACTTCAAGAAATCCACAGAGTACTAGTGGAGGGGCAGTGCAGCTCAAGCCTGGAGGTGTGACTGGCTCCAGGCTCTGAGGTCGTTCACGCTTCAGTGCAACCTCTCCACCTCCTGACAAAGACGCACGAGGCACTCTCTCCTGATTCTATAGTGCCTTATCATGTGCTCCAGGGCCCTGGGATGCTTCAACATGCTAATAATTTGTTCTACCTCCAAACTCACATTTGTTTATTGTTGGGTGGGGTGAGGAATGGGAGCTACATTCACCTCCTCCTCTGAGGCGCCTCTTTGTACAAGCCTCTCCTCCACTGGAGTCGCCTCTCTGATTACTACTGCCTGGGCCTGCCCTGAGGCTGGTACGTGCCTTTCCTTTGGCTGTGTACCACCTTCTCGGGCCATGGCCAGCAACTCGTTGTCAAATATGTAAGAACCTTGCTGGTGAAGTTCTCAGACATTTGAAACAAAACCAAGTAATTAGTGCTTAAATCCAAAGAAAAATGTCCAAAACACGATAACCCCTAAGACAGTTGCTTGGGGAGTGGAGAAAAGAGAAATTTTCTTAGGAAAATGAGTGTCGCCGGAACCCTAGATTGGCTCCCATAGACACCACTGGAGACTCAAGAACACCACCAGAATCTAGAAATTTTCCAGAAACCTGTCGAATGCCCAGAACGCAAAAAAATGCTTGAAAGCCTAAACAGTCAATTATGATAAGTTTTGACATTAGCATAGACCGAAAAGATTTTGAATGCAAAAGTGATGAATTAGAGGAAAAAATATGAATATATAGTCGTGGACTTGGACGGGAAGCAATTCAACCCCAGCAAATGTTCACCTAGGGAGTAGGTACTCGAGTATGATCCAACGGTCATGGTTACCAAGGCGCGAATCATGATCAAACAATGGGAAAAGGATGCCTCAGGTAGAGCGTGAAAGGACACCGCAGGTACGGAATAGACGTCTTGGGAGTGGAAAATACCCCTCATTTAATGGCATCGATTGATGGGTTCAGTAATAGGGAGTCAACACATGGTGTCACCTTTTTAAAGGTGTCATGCCTCAAGGAAGCCGAATAGTCTCTACCTAAGTGGGTCCCAAAAAATTACTCTTTTCAATCTAAGTCTCCGTAGTACGAGGACAAGTGAAGATTTGGGGGCAAATGTTGTCTGTGTTTTCACCCAATGACACGTGGCATACATTAAGAGTAATTAAGTCTTCACGGAAGCTGATTAATTCCCTTATAGCTGGCCTAGAGCTCCCCAGAAGGATAGCCTTGCCTTTTATTCCCTATTTGTCACCTCCCGAGAAGTATGTCCTCAAGGAAGGCTCCTCCATCTCACATTTCCTCCATTCAAGTCCTCCGATTCTGTAAGATTCCACCTCTGGGCCTGGAGTAGAGTGTCAGGTGTCAAGCATAGTGGCCTTGGACCACAAGCAGTTGTTTGACATTCACTGTTGCACAAATTGTGGTGTCGACTCTGTACAAGCGACAAGAAGGATGTATCACGACGCCGCCTGAAATAGGAAAACATGCAGCTACCCCCTGACAATGTCAAGGACTTGCTACCCCAAAAAGTAGTGGGTTGAAACCTTGTAATCAGGCCCACTGAGATACGCCTGGGCCCACTAGCACATTAACTTGTAGAATGTATCATTTATTATTCATTTAATGCCTCATTAAGGGAGAATAATTGTAACTACCCTTCATTATGGGATTAATTTCCCTCAACCATCTATAAATAAGGCTAGGGCACACATTGTAAAGGATTCCCAGATGTTTTGTATACAGAGCATTGAGAAAACGCATCCTAAAAGTCCATAGAAGCTTGAAACCTCAAAGCTTCTCTCTTCTTAATACAAGTGACTCATGAACTTGGGTTAATTAATAACTTGAACCACGTAAATCTTTGTGTCTCATTATTTATTTCTTTGAGCTTTATTTTAATTAGTAGTTAGTGAAAAAGCTATTCAACACATATCAATATATTGATCATATATATATATTTCAGTTAAATCCTAAGTAGTCATGAACTCTAGCTCATGTCTATTGGATCTTTTGATTCACTCATTAAGGTCTCTTAGAATAATGAGGCTAGTGACTTTTATTTTGAGATAAAATAGCATGAATGGCTGGGAACATGTTCTTACAAGATTTGAAATCCTAGGTTTCCTAAAAGGATCAAATATTGGTTCCCTTGAGAGTTAATCCTGGAATTGAATAGTTATTGAGCTCAATTTTATAATATGATTATTACCTAACTATACACTAGTGAATTTATAAGGAGTACGAGGTAATTAGAAGGGTAAATATAGTGATTACGATCATCTATAATTAACAAACCAATAATTGGAGGATAGAACTACATGAAGTGATTATATCAATGGACCATACAAAATAATTTTGTAAATATAATTCTATAATAACTAAGAGTTCAATTCTATATTTATAGTGGAGTGATAATGGAATTAATAAATAAGATTATTTAATTAAAGAGTTTAATTAATAGTCTGAATTATCAAAGATTAGTGTTATAGGTCTATGGTCGTCAAGTCACCTCTATACTACACTGTTTAGGGTGTGGGTGGTATTGACAAAATAGTTTATGAAATGACTGAAAAAATGCAGGGATTAATTTTCCATGGCAAAGGTATAATTATGTGACAATTATATGTAATTAATTAAACTGATATGTTTTATTTGAAAACTATATATTAGTTGAGAATACTATTAATGGATTTTGGATTAGTTAATATTAAGAGAGTATGATATTAATTCATTATATAATAATAAATTATTTAGATTTTTTAAGATAAAGTTAATTTTGAATTAACTGATATTTATGCATTTATGAAATAATACATTATTTCATTGCATATATATTTTATCTTATTAAATAAATAAATAAATGAGAAAAATTTAGGAGCACTACACAATGTTACACACCAGCCATTGTGCTTGCACAGTGATTGGCATGTGATATAGGATCAAACCTAAATTTGATTTATTAAAATTTTAAATGTTATAATTTTACTTATTTTATTTATTAAATTATTGTTTAATAGATATATATTTTTTGATTTGATTAAATAATTAAATCTAAAACTAATCATTTATTGACTGAGTCTATATTGATAGATATTTTAGGTTTATAAAAATCTAATGTATCACAATTTTTCATAGAGAGACACATTATCCATTTTTTAGAGAAAGCATGAAAAACAACAATACACTCTCTTATCCTCTCTCCTTCTTCATCATCTCTTAATCTCATATGTTGAGTACATCTAGAGAATCTATATTATCCAAATCATCCCATGTGCCCACACACGTCCTAGTGTGTTGAAGCTTGACTTTGAAGATCACTGTATGGATCTTGGTTCAATCTTGTGGATTGGATGTTTGTTTATTCATACTAAAAGATAGCGAGAACACTTGATAAGCTACAAGAGGTATTGAATCTAGATCTATCTTTTATTGTGTTTGATTTAATGTATAGATACATATATTGATCTTGGCTCACTATTAAAAAGAATTTTTTTGCAATACACATTTCGCTACACACTTTGGTTTACACATTTAATACTAACAAAAGTTATGTTTATAATTTAACTTATGATCTATGATTAGGTTGTTTAGTATTTGTATTGGGCAACTATATGAGTTGTCACCTTATAATATTCATTCAAATCCGTAAATATTGTTGATGAACCATTGATATTTTTCATTAAGTGGACAATATTTATTTCTCCATTAGCGTCGCTTGATTCAACATCAAAATAATTGTTCGAAACTCCATATCGAGTTATGCTTGAGGCCATTTTCCAAGTACATGAAAACTTTGTTCTTCTTTTGCCTTCAATAACAATGTCTTTGTCTAGTTCACATGAGACATTGTCTTGACATTCAACCCCACTCTCTGCATCTTTTAATTCATAGTTAGATTCGCTTTTTGTTTCATGATTACCACTATTTTCATCAACAAAATCTTCATGAAAATGCCATTCAACTAACTCAATTCTTCTAGGCTCCATAGTAACCTCCATTTTGGAAATTCTACTATTTTTTGTGTTATATATAAAATTTTATGAGAAAAAATAAAAATCATTTATGAAAAGTTGTTAGGAATATGAATAATTGCCTTTTAAAAAATTTAAACAAACTTTGAAAAAAAAACTATAATTGGAAGTTGAACAAGTGTCTTTTTAATAATTATGTATAATTATAACGACCCAAAATTACTGATATGGCTTAAGGGCCTCGATTAGTGTGACGGGCGGGCATAATTGGTTTATGTGTGAGTTTATTGATTTAATGCATGATTACATGATAAGCATGCTTGTATGATTATATGAATGTAAGTGTGGTTAAATGTTATATCTGTGAGAACCGCATTATTATGTGGGTAGATCTGCAGCGAGCGACTTGAGGCGATCCTAGGGAGCTAGATAGCGGGAAAGTCACAACGGGGCTTAATATTTGACTTTGGGCAAGTCAGGGGTATTTCAGGTATCGGGTGGTTATTTAGACTATCGGGTTATGGAAATAAATATATGGAGATATATTTGAGGTTAGGAGGCTTAGGCGGGAATATTGGGGAATTTTACCATTTTGCCCTTGGGGACGTTTCCGGTACCCCGAGCCTCGGGATTGACTTAACTGGCTAAGATTAGACTAAGTTAATGGAAAGCAGTAGAACAAAAGACACAACTGACCCTTTAACATATCTTCTCCTTCTCCTCTTCTCTCTCTTAAAGAAACTACAGAAATCTAAGGAAAATTCAACTGGAAATTCTGTGTTTGAGCTGAATTTATGAAGGATTAGCCTAATTCTAACTAAGGGATACTCAACCAGGATCAAGGTAAGGATTGAATCTCACTCTTGAACATTAGAACTTTAAGTCTTGACTGGGTATTAAAAGTGTTTTTGGTTTTGATATTAAGGATTGGATTAAAGCTGAGAAGCTTGGATTTTAGCTCAGGAGTCTGTTAAGGAAGTGGTTCATCAAAGAAGGTAAGCTTCAATTCGTAGTTTAGAGTTTAAATTCTAAGTTTGCATGACTGGTTTTTGAGTTCTTTAGTTGCTGGGTTTCAGAAATCAAAGTGGAGTTCTAATGAGTTTCTAAGCTGGATTTCAGTCGGATTATGCTGTTAGGATCATGCTAAAAGTCTTGTGATTAATGGGTTTTGTTATTAGGGTGCTTTGGGGTGGTTTTGAATAAGGTTAGGATGTTAGAAATGGTGAATTTTCTGGGGTACGAAGGGGTGGGCCGCGGCTCTGTTCTAGAGCGTTGCGGCCCTACGAAGCAAAGGAGCCAGGGAGGCTCGGCCGAAGGGGAGCACCGCGGCGCCACAAGGCAGGGCCGCGGTGCGTGTCTGCCTTCAGAGGGGCGTGGTTTCTGTTTCAGGGGCGGGCCGAGGCTAGGTTTCAGAGGCCGCAGCCCTTAGGTGCATTTTTGGATCTTTTGGGAATTTTAAGCGCGGGAACCTAACCTAGGGTGCTCGGGATCGATTCCACCACCGTGTTTGATGGAACTCGATGTCCCAGAAGCTAGAATTGTACCCGGAAACCTTTATTTAAATATTAATGGAATCCATTACCTTGGTTGTGACTAGGTGTTAAGCTAGGGCTCAGGAAGCGGATCGTGCTCGAGAGACGTCGCTTGTAGTCGGTGAACTTGGAAATTAAAGGTAAGAAAACTACACCTGGTTATGTATTTATAATGGGACTAAGGGTTCCCTAATATGTATGCTTTGAAAGGATGGTATTATGCCATGTAAACAGTAAACCAACGGCCTAAGAGTGCCAAGGTTACACTAGCGCACAGGGCGCGGCTTGGCCACTGGTAGCCGAGGGCAGCATATTATGCACTGAACTCGGTTTAAGCCGGACGGAGTCAGTGGGGTAAACAGAGGGTGCGGCCTAAGTTGTCGGCCTTGATAATCATGTAGCTTGATTGTTATTAATGCTTGGTTGCATCTTTGATTCTGTATACATGCTATGTGATTAATATGAGTGCTAAGTGTTTGATCATGCTTAAGGGATTATTCATCTGTTATTGTTGTTTGTGATGTATATTATGTTTTCTTGCTGGGCCTTGGCTCACGAGTGCTACGTGGTGCAGGTAAAGGCAAGGGCAAACTTGATCAGCCCTGACTTGGAGAGCTCTATGAGCTGAATGTACATGACCAGCTGCTCAGCCGCCACAGTTGAGGGAAAAGCAGGAGCAAGGGAACCAGAAACGTCTGTTTTGCCTTAGAATGGCTAAAGGGTGTTTAAACCTTGGAAATTTGTAAACTGACTTTCGAATGCTGTTCCTTTTTGGGATCCCATGTATAAAATGTTTTGTTGTATAAAATGTACACTTTTGAGACCAAAAACCTTTTAACCCTAGTTCATTAGTGGTTTTAGTATCACATTTTAACTAAATGACTTGATTAGCAAGTCCTGCACCTTTATAAATAGACAGTGTAGCGGTCTTGTCTATCTAGGGCGTTACAATAATTATTTTTAAAAAAATTAAAAAAAAATAGAATAGTACATTTAAGAGTTGTCTTTGTTTAATGGGAAGTTGAACAGATGTCTTTTTAATGGTAAATTGAACAGTTGATTTTGTTTAATGGGAAGTTGAATAGTTGTCTTTTTAATAATTATGTATAATTTTTTTGGCCAAAGTTAAAAAAAAATAGAATAGTAAATTTAAGAGTTGTGTTTGTTTAATGGGAAGTTGAACATGTGTCATTTTAATAATTATGTATAATTTTTATAAATTAATTTTGAAAAAAAATATATAATGGTAAATTGAACAGTTGTGTTTATTTAATGGGAAGTTGAACATGTGTCTTATAATAATTATGTATATATTTTAAAATTAATTTTGAAATAATAGAAAATGAAAATTGAACAATTGTGTTTGTTTAATGGGAAGTTGAACAAGTGTCTTTTTAATAATTATGTATAATTTTTTTAAAAATAAATTAAATAAAATTCAAAATGAAAAGGAATATAAAATAAATAGGGCCGAAACTAACGAAAATTTGTTTAAAATTTATTATGAAATTCAAAATTAATAATTTTTAATTGAAAAGTTGTCTTTTGAATAATTCATAGAGTGTAATAAATGTATAGTAATATTGAATTAATTACGAAAATATGAATAGGTTCTTTGAACATAATAAATGTTTTTTAATTATATTTTAAAAATATATAACTATTAACTTTTTTTAATTAGTATTGGCAAGAAGGATATGTGTCTTGACAATTAAACATACGATGTAACAAATATGTAGAAATTTGTGGGAATAAATTCCTTTTTTGACAACACAATTATGGTTTTTTTAATTTATATTAAAATTTTTTGAATAAAAATCATAGAGGAATGGATTATCATAATTCGCCTTTTGATGACCCAACCTATGAGCCTATTAGAGTTATCCTTCAAGATAGAGGTTGGCAATCATTGGTCAATGTGGATAGCATTCCTAAACCTAATGTTTCTTTGGTATATGAGTTTTATGTGAACTGGCCTGAGCAAGATATTGCTATGGTTTATGCAATAATGAAGAGGATGAAAATTGATGTGGGAAAATAGTTGCGAAATAGTAGTGGGTTTATTTGTCGGCTAACGACAACAGGTGGACTGGGGCATGGATCCTTTATTACGGATCTGTGTGAAACTTATGGAGTTTTGATGCATCCGACTGATGTTAAAGGCAGGGTCCAATGTATTATTACTCGAACTACTGGGTTTTGGTATTCTGTGCCTATAGCAGTTCCTGATCCAGAGGAACAAAGACCGCGTTGTCGTCCGCATGCTGAGGCTGTTCAACCAGAGGATGCTATTCAAATTAATTTGATATAAGATTTCATATTTATTAACAACACCATTGAAGGATAAGTTTTAAAATTATTTATAAATAATCCATTGCCTACATTACATGAAAATAAAGGTTGAGTTTATTGTGATTAATAAAAATGTGGAGGAAGATCATAAACAAAAATATGAACATCCACTTTGACACAGAAATTAAAATCTTCTTCGTTTCACGTATTTCGAGCGTAATCAATAATTTTATCAGAAAGAAAAAATATAGAAGGATGGAGATGGGTCTCACCTAATATCTCGTCAATGATCACTTTGGCATGATTATTGTCATTGGCCATCAACGTTTGTCGTGAAAGAAATACAATATTATCGCAACAAACAGAGTCTTCCATGCCGTTGTCGACCATCCAATTTGTAAAATTTGGTTCCTTACTAGTCAGTGGATGGCGTGAAAATTTTGTGAAAAGGTGAATGATAAATAAAGAATCTAAACATTCACCTAGTCCGATGGTGTTATTAAAATCACATATTACTCTTTGGTAGTATGGATCACCTAGAATTTCAGGAGGAACCATAATCCTGGGCTAGAATGGTTACTTTTGCGTTATAACTATAAGCAAAAGATGAGATGTGTAGAGAATATAAGAGGAGAAGATCTATAAAATATATAGAAACAACTTGTGTGTTAAAATAAAATAGAAAGATTAAAAGATTAAAATTTATTGTTGTGTTTTTAAAAAAAAAAATATAAGTAAAATTAATAACAGTGGTTGAAATATGTTACATGATAAAAACATAGGGAAGATAAATAGTGCTCACTTGGTGACATGGATAAGCTACCAATCTTAATTTAGAATATTATTTTTTAGATTTTAAATAGGCGGTAATAAAATTATAAATTAAATTTTATTTATTAATAAATTTAAATTAATATTATATTTTGATTAGTTTACTAATTCTCAAAATTTATTTGGATTTTAATAAAAATTAATTAAATATTTAAAAATGTTCCAATCATAAAATTAGAAAGTTTTACCTTATCAAATTTGTACTTAATATCAATTTTTTAAATTCATTAAATTAAAAAATCGTGGTAATTGTATAAATTGCATAAATTATTTTTTTTTTTCATTTTTTTAAAATAATAAGGCCAAACGTACGTGTACATGCATAAAAAAAATTAGTTTTCGTTGAGGGTAATTAATCTATGATTAGTTTCATTTTTTATGGTAATCTTGGATTGATATTTTGAGATTCATATAATGTACAATAAAATTTTATTTTGCAATTAAATTTTTCAAAAAAATTGAGTAAACTATTTTTTAAAAAATATAATTCTGTGTTATGTCAAAAAAATGATATACCTTTAGCCAACAAGATAAACCTAGAGTTACACTTGATAAAGCAGTTATTTTATAATGAAATCTGATCCCGATCTTGTATTTCTAAATATCTTAATTACTATATAATATTGCACCAAGCATACCCAATTTTGAGATAAGGAAAAGTTCTCACGTATCTAGTCACCTAAGACACCAATAGTATCGCAAAGTCTCAGATAGTTGTACTATAGGTTTTCAATTGATACAATAGAGACTTTACAAGGGGATCCAGTCCCGAGCTAATATTACTAGAGAACATTGCACTAAGCATACCTAATTATGACATAATGAACCATTCCAACATACCCTAGTAAACTAATACTACTGCTAGAGTCTCATGTAGTTGTCCTACATAGTAAGACAAAGTAGTGAATTTAGAAGGGGATTTGATCCCGAAAAGATATTACTACATAACATTGCACTCAAATATAGTAGTGAATTTAAAAGGGCATTTGTTCCCGAAAAAATATTACTAGATAACATTGCACTAAGCACACCTGATTATGAACTAGAGAATTGTTCCAACGTACCCTAGTCACTGTGAAAACCAATACTTCTGCTAGAGGCTCAAATGGTTATCCTATAGAGTAAGATATAGTTGTGACTTTAGGAGGTGATCCAATCCCCATCTTATATTACTAAAGATCTTAATTACTAGATGGCATTGCACCAAGCATATGTACTTATGACAAAAGGAAAAGTTCTCACGTCCCTAGTTACCTAGAACACCAATAGTATCGCAATGTCTCAGATAGTTGTATTATAGGTTTTTTAGTTGATACAATAGAGAATTTAGAAGGGAATTAAGTCCCAAACTAATATTAATAGATAACATTGTATTAAGCATACCTAATTATGACATAATGATCCTTTCCAACGTACTCTAGTCAAGCAATACCACCCCTAGAGTGTATGATAGTTGTCCTACAGAGTTAGACATAGTAGTAAATTTTTAAGGGGATCCGATCCTAAAAAAATATTACTACATAACATTGCACTAAGCAGACCTAATTATGAATTAGAAAATTGTTCCAACTTACCCTAGTCACCGTGACAACCAATACTTCTACTAGAGGCTCAAATAGTTATCCTAAAGAGTAAGCTAGAGTTGTGACTTTAGAAGGTGATCCAATCCTGATCTTATATTACTAATAAAGATCTTAATTAGTAAATAACATTGCACCAAGCATACCTAATTATGGCATAAGGAAAAGTTCTCACGTCCCTAGTCACCTAGAACACCAATAGTATCACAAAGTCTATGATAGTTGTACTATAGGTTTTTAGTTGATGCAATAGAGACTTTCGAAGGGGATCCAATCCCAAACTAATATTACTAGATAACATTGCACTAAGCATACTTAATTATGATATAATGAACCGTTCCAACTTACCCTAGTTAACCAATTCTACAGCAAGATTATGAGATAGTAGTTGTAAAGCCCCAACTTCCCTAATATGGCCTAGCGCCTTGATTAGGGAGCCATGAGGCAATTATTGAGTTAATTACGTGTTTATGCGTTATGAGAATATTATTATGTTAATTGTGTGAATTATATTATGATATGATTATGCTTGCATGTTTAAGTGTATTAAATATTCATGTGGGCCCGTTTCTTATTAGAAGGGCATTTTCGTAATTTTGACTAATTGATGGTATAAGTGTAAATAGATGAGATTATAATTGTGACCACATTATTATATTGATATATTTGAGTTATCCGGCACGAGGCGATCCAAGTAAAAAAGTTAGCGGAAAAGTCACAACGGGGTATGTTGACGCAGCTTTTCACTAACAGTAGATTAAAAAATCAAACAAGACATATATTAGTGCTTATTTGCAAACTGTAATGAACTGCATGAACAACTTCTCACACACACAACTTTACGTGATTTGGTGGTTAAAATCCACCTAGTCCATGAGACAATATTATTACTCTCTCATAGTTTCTGCAGAGTTTCTATATTACAAAAGGCAATCTCTTTTCCTGGACATGTTTGGCTAACCGTGTGCATGAATATGGTAAGCATTTAATTATGATAATTCCCATTTATATAGGGATACGATTTCTTATAGAAATCTCTCCTATTATCTTGGGTAATAAATGTATACTACAACTTGGACATTAATGAGCGTATAAAGAGCCTCCAAGTCTTTCGGGATCCTTTACTATACGTCATGACCAGGTTTCCATGAGCTGAACATCTTTATCGAGCTGGTGATTGAAGTGTATCTGAACCATACTTCAGATTAAGTTCAAAGCACCCTATGGGATCTGGCCACTACATGTCTCTATCTGGATCATCTTCTTGTGAGGTGATCTGATAATTATCTACATGTCATACTGCCAAGTCCTAACTTGAGCTGCTCACATCATCATTAGCTAGATGTTCTACTCGTCTGGTTTTTCTGCATGTTTATATGCAAACTGTACCCCTAGCTGAGTGGTTTGAATCCTTGCTAATTTTTAGGGTACAACATTTTCCCCCCAAGCTCTTGCTCGTGCTTGACATCATCATTTTCTGACACACACAATATGGGCTTTTAGGCTTTTATCATGTTAAATCGTGCCTGCCCACTACTTGAGTGTTGAACACGTGGCCATTTGGATTTGGCATATGTTCGGGTTTCGAGGACTGTGCCAACTATCCTATCAAATTTTTGTCGTCGCACCGGTCATTCAATCTTGGCCTTTAGATCACGAGCTGACCCAATTGGATGACCCAAATTAATTCCCAAAGCTTTCGTATAAATAGGGAGATCAGACCTGAACCTCACCACCTTCGAATTCAAAAACTTTCCTTTCAGAAACAAAAATTCTCTTTTTCTCTCAAACTTTTCCAAAGACCTTCATCACCCTTCAGTTTCTCAGAAACTCTCAAGCTCCTGCCTATCGAAGCATCAATATTCTCATCGAGTAGATGTTTATACATATTTTTTTCAGTAATTTTTCATTTTCTAGTCATGTTTAAGTTCAAATAGGGATTGGTTTAGGCTAAAAGAATGATATTAGACCTGTTTAGAAATAAGGTGTTTGGAAACTAGGTAAATTTTTTGGGTTTTGCTGATGAATCGATTAGGATACCTATTTGGATATAGAAGTTGCGAGGTTCTTAGGTTTGGCTCTGGTTAGCTTAAGGGTCACGATTCCTAAAGCGATTGCGCAATAAACTACTTTCAAAAGAAAAGTAGTAGGTCTGACGGGTTTGATACGCGAATCCCGAAGTATCAGGGAATATTCCGATTCTGTAGCGCGTGGCCTAGGATTGCATGTGGAAACACGCGTTGATGCTATGACATAACTTAGCTCATGTAATTTTTTAATCACCAAAAATAAACCACACTCAAACCCTTGGGTCGTCGTAGCTAGTCATTATTTTAGGCCGCCAATAATAGGCCGCTTTGTCGTCAGGCGAGCAACATCATGGCCCCACCACAGAAAAACTTCGCGAGCTCCTCTACCCAGAACAAGAATAAGGGCAAGCAGATCGCGTTTGAATCTCTTATTCCTCACTTCAGCCTAGTGTTTGAAAGGGAGATTGTTGTTAACCCTGGCACCTTTTTCAAGGCCGAGCACATCATGTCCCAAATAACAACACAAGAGAAAGTGAACAAGATACTACTGAGCCATGGAATCGAGATGGGGATTGACGGCCTTATTGCTCGACCTCCGTTGGAAGTAGAGCAGAGTTGGGCCCCACTTCAAGATGACTTTGGGGCCTGGAGTGATGAGCACCTGAAGGTAGGTGATTTCTTCCCCTTAGACCAGTACTTTGTAGATTTCTTTAACTACGTTGAACTAGCTCCGTTCCAGCTCCCCCCAAACTCGTATCAACTTTTGACGGGGTTAAAATATTTATTCTTGAGGCCCGAGTGGGAGTTCCCCACTCTGGCTGATATCATGTACTTCTTCTGCCTCAAGGCCAATCCTGAACAGAAGGGGCAAGGTGACGGCTTCTATTACCTCACTCTCGTCCCCAACACAACCTCCGTTATTAGCCACCCCAGCCATCCAAATGATTATAAAGACCAGTTATTTATGTTGAATGGTTTCAAGAACTGCAACCACCGATACTTTAATTTCCCTCATAGTCTCCTAACTTTCTGAACTCCGTATGCGAACTCCCTTATCTTTTTTTTATTGAGTTTAATCCTATCAATTGAGTTAGTCCTTTGTGCAGCTAAATTAAAGAGAACAGGGCGATCTTAGTCCCTTGGAGGTCAATATGAGACATTGTCCCATCTTCCTTCAATGGAGAAGGAATTCTGACAGGTTGTGAATGCTGCTACCATGGTGACCTGCAACCTGATATGCAAAGATCAGACGTTGGCCATCTGAATCTGAGGTCCACCTCCTGTACTTCCCGAGCTTCCCCCTTCTCAAGAAGTCCTGTCCGCCATTGAAGACACCGAGGAGGAAGAGGATGTGGCATCACTGGTACGCAAGAGGAGAGTTCTTGAGGATGGGCAGGATCTTAACATAGAGCAAGTTGAGTCAGGGGCAATAGTCGGCACTTCCGGCCAAGGTAACCCATATAGAGAACTAGATCAGGCTGCTGCCAGTTTTAGGATAATTCGTTTCAACCTCCATCAACTCGTGAGTCGAAATCTCATTGACCCGGACCTGAACATAACACTCCTCTGGTGTGTGGATCATCTATGGTATGCTATGACCATAGTTATCCCAAATGCACCATTGTGGTAGACAATACCCTCCACTTTAGGTCCACCATTTTTAGGAATATGGCATGAATCGTATGACATGGCCTTCCTTACGTCAGGGTGTATTCTCCCTTGGTTTTAGGAAATTCGTAGATGAATCTTATTCAGAAGAAGAGCTTGAACCCCTTATGACCCAGAATGTAATAATTCTAGACTCTGCCCCACCTCCGGTAGTCCAGGAATTGAGGTTATACCCAGTCTGGTTTATAACCCCGAGCTGATTGTAGTAGATTCCTCCCCTAACTCGGAGGTTAGGGTTCTTGCTCTGTTCTTTTCTTTGCATTATTTGGACTAACTATTCCTTGTGTCTGAATCTTTTGCTCGTTCCTTTTCAGGTGAAGAGATGGATTTGTCATATGCCTCGGTTTAAAGGGTGCCTTCAAGGCCGGTGGGGCCAGAGCTGGGCCCGTGATAAAAAGGCCTAGATTGCAAAAGAAACATGCCTCCAAGACTGTAACTTCCACTGAGTCTCTGGTCAAAGACAAAGGTGCTAGCTCCACCCGGTAACAACAGTCATCGTCCTTGAGGCTCCTCCTCTTCTTCCTCGATGTGTACCTCCCTTGGTTCCTCAAGTGATTCAAGGTGAAGCTCCCTCCACTCAGGTCCTATCTATTAAGATCTCGGTAAAGCCACACAAGTTGGAAAGGATCCCTGAAGCATTTCGACGGACTATATACAAGATGGCAAGCCATATGGTGGGCCATGCATACAGAGCCAATGCCAAGGATTTGAGGGCCATGGAGGAGCGTACTTTGAAGTTGTTCTCGAGTCTGCCATGGGGATGAACCTTACTGTGAGCATCCATCATTCCTCCTATAGTACTTCTTTTTTTTTCTTTTTTTTTTTTACCTTGACCTACATTTTCTCTTTGCAGTCTGTTCTAGCTCAACTCCATGGAGTGATGAGCTCCAAGCCATTCTGACTACTTTTCAAGTGGTCGAACAATCTACCAAGGCTGCCTTGGCTACCTCCCAAAAGAGCGAGCGATCTACCATGGCTACCCTGGCTGCTTCCCAGGAGAGCAACGAATTGCTAAAGACCAGTTCATGGAAGTGAGCCAACGACTGGACTAGTTGCAGGGCGAGAATGATAGCCTTTAAAAGAAGTTTGATGAGATAGAGACCAAAGCCAAGGAGGAGACTAAGAGGGCGAGGTTGGAGATTGTAGAGTTGACAAATTCTCTAGAGGAGATACTCTACCGGTGATGGGCTTTCAACCAAGATGGGGATTTCACCTTCATGCAGCCAAGGTTTTGGGAACCTTATCTTGCCATGTTCAAGATTCGATTCTCACAGGAACCCTCTGAGACCGTTGAGGCTTCCAGTGTTGCTGACGAAGATGGCGAGGAGGTGAATGCCTTTTCTTTATTTTCTTTTTTTTTCTGTAACTACATCCTTAGGGATTGAAACAATCACCTTCGGGCTCAGATTGAGGTTTTTTCCTACTTGAGATAACTATATACTTTTGAATATATGTTTGTTAATTTGCAATCTTATTTGTGTTCCCCTTAATTTATTGCTTTCTTGTGTTTGTGAATCTTGAATTCTTGTACACTTGAAATCTTAGGGGTTGTCTTTAGATCGAGATAGGTTTTTGATGGCTCGACAAACTAATTTTAGTCAATATCTTAGTTGTATCCAAGTTTTTTCCCCCTAATTGTGTTATACTCGTTGGGAATCAGGCCTCGGACCTAGTCGTATCCATGTGTTTTAGTGTGCTTCATAGCATTGTACCTGTTAGGAATCAGGCCTCAGACCTGGTCGTATCCAGGAGTTTTAGTCTGCTTAATAGCATTGTATTTGTTAGGATTCAGACCTTGGACCTAGTCGTATCCAAGGGTTTTGTTTTGCTTTAGAAATTTCTCAACTTAGTTCGTATTCAGAATTATTTTGAAAATTCGAGTTTTAAAAAGCTGCTGAATAATCAATTTTTCCAAATTCTAAGTTTCAAACTTTATCTGAATATGTTAAACTCTTTTAAAAACTCTCTTAGGTTATGCGATAATGAGCATGCGATAATAAAATGACAATATTGATTACGTAATAATCCAATTATTATTAAAAATGAAGTGACTTTTATAGATAAGCCTTAGATAAACAATGATACCAGCAACATTAAAGACAACTAAATTATTGATAGTATTTTTAAGGTGTAGGGCTTTCCAAGTTCGCGGAACTATTTCTCCGTTTAACCGAGCTAGCTTAAAGTTTCCTTCATGTAGGGTCTCCATGATCTGGTATGGTCCTTCTCAGTTTGGCCCTAACACACCGTCCTAAGGATCTTTACTTGCCAAAAACACCCTCTGGAGAACCAAATCAATGAGTTTGAGTCTGCATTCGTTTACCTTCGAGTTGAAGTACCGAGTGACTTTTTACTGATAATGGGCGAGTTGAAATTGTGACGCTTCTCATTTTTCCTCAATCAGATCAAGGGATGCAATGAGTAGCTCATGGTTTTGATCTTGATCAAACGTTTTCTGTCTATGGGTCGTCACCAGCGCCTCAATCTGGAGCATAGCCTCACTTCCAAAGGACAGAAATAATGGGTTATGTCCTATGGATGTGCGATGTGAGGTTCTATAGGCCAAAGTACTTGTGGGAGCTGCTCGGGCCATAATCCCTTGGCTTCATTTAACCGATTCTTTATGCTCGCCTTTAGGGTCTTTTTTTTAGCCTCGGCCTGCTCATTAACCTGTGGGTATGCTACCTATAAAAAACTCTTGGTTATGCCTTATTTTTCAATAAATTTTGTGAAGAGATCACTATCGAACTGAGTTTCGTTGTCAGACACGATCTTCTTTGGGAACCCAAATCGACATATGATATTTCTTACGACAAAATCCAGGACTCTCTTAGAGGTGAAGGTTTTCAGAGGCTCGACCTCCACCCACTTCGTGAAGTAGTCAATGGTGATAACAGCATAATGAACTCCTCCTTTTCCTATTGGCAAGGAACCAATTAAGTCGATTCCCCATATTGCAAACAACCAAGGGGATGAGATCATGGTTAACTCAACGGGAGCTGCTCAGGCAATTATGGTGAAACGTTAGCATTTGCCACATTTCTGCACGTACGAGATCGAGTCTTTTGTCAGCGTGGACAAAAAATAGCCCTGTCACAATACCTTCAGAGCTAGGTTTTGCCCCCCAGGATGGTCTCCGCAGAAGCCTTTGTGTATTTCTTGCAAGATAGTCTGCGCTTCCTCGGGCAGAACACACCGCATGAGGTGTAGCGAATGCCTTCATTAATATAGAGTCCCTTCAACCATAACATACTGTGGAGCTTGATATAGCAACTTTCTTGCGCCCTTTCGATCATTAGATAACTTACCAGTTGTGAGGTACTCCACTATGGGGGTCATCCAGGTAGATTTTATGTCAATAATTCTGACTTCAACCGTTTCTACTATTACGCTCGGTTTTTCTGAAAGCTCCATCAGAACTACATTCAGTGTATCTGCCTCTTTGGTGGTAGCAAGTCGAGCCAAAGCATCAACATTGGAATTATGCTCGCAGGGTACTTGTTCAACAGAGCTAAACTCAAATTCACACAACTTGCCCTTAACGTTGGCTAAGTAAGCTTCCATCTTGATGTGGCGAGCTTGATACTCCCCCAATATCTGATTGACCATGAGCTGAGAATCACTATAACATTGAATCGCCTTTGCCTTTAGCTTTTTCATCGGCCTTAGCCCTACCAATAGGGCCTTATACTCGGCCTCGTTGTTTGATGATTCGAATCTGAACTTGAGAGCTGTATGGAATTGACGCCCTTCAGATGAGATTAAAATTATCTCAGCTCCTGATCCATTTTTCTTAAAGGATCCATCAACGAAGATTTTCCACAACTCCTACACTAGTTCTCTCATTGGCTCATCCTACAAACCTGTGCACTCAGCCACGAAGTTAGCGAGGGCTTGACTCTTAATTGCTATGTGTGGCATATATAATATCTCGAACTGGCTGAGTTCGATGGCTCACTTTATTAGACGTTGCGACGTTTCAAGCTTTTGCAAAACCTGCCTTGAAAGTACAGTCTAAGCTTCCTTGAAGCCAAAATAAGACAGAACATGAGCTTTTCTATTAATGGATATTGAGACTCAGCTCTGAGAAGTCTTTTACTTACATAGTACATTGGTTTCCGCGCCCTATTTTCCTCTCAAAATAACTCAGCGCTGACCGCATTTTTCGTCATAGCCAGATTTAGAAACAAACATTCGCCAGATGTTCCTTTTGATAGTACGGGTGTTCAGTCAGGTGAGCTTGCAGGTCATGAAATGCTTGTTTGCATTCTTCGGTTCACTCAAACTTTTTGTTTCCTTATAGAAAATTGTAAAATGGGAGACACTTGTCAATGAATTTTGAAACGAAGCGGTTTATGGCAACCACTTTTCCAGTTAAACTTTGTACTTCCTTACGCGACCTAAGCGAAGGCATTTCTAACAATGTTCTAATTTTCTCTGGATTTTCCTCTACCCCCCTTGTGTTGACTATAAACCCCAAAAGCTTTCCCAATGAAACTCCAAAAGTACTTCTGAGGATTTAACTTCATGTCGTACCACCTTAGTACGCCAAAACACTCTTCAAGGTCGGACACATGGTTACTGATAGTCTTTGATTTAACGAGCATATCATGGACATAAACATCCATGTTTTTCACAATCTGGTTAACAAAAATTTTGTTGACTAATCGTTGGTATGTTGCACCGGCATTCTTTAGTTCGAATAGCATAACTTTGTAGTAGTATGTTATGCTTAGCATGAAGTTGGTATGCTCTTGGTCTGCAAGATTCATTGTGATCTGGTTATATCCAGAATATGTGCCTATGAAAGACATGAGCTCATGACCGGCTGTGGCGTCTACTACCTGATCAATTTTAGATAATGGGAAACAGTCCTTAGGATAGGCCTTGTGGAGATCGGAGAAGTCAATGAAAATTCTCCACTTCCTGTTTGGCTTTAGGGCCAAAACGGGGTTAGCAACCCAGATCAGATATTTTGCTTCCTTGATAAATCTGCATTTAAGTAGGCACGCTACTTCTTCTTCTAAAGCTTCCGACCGTACTCTCCCCAAAAGCCTTCGTTTTTGGGACTTTGCAAGCACATTCTTGTCCAAGTTCAAAGTATGAATTATTATACTCGGACTGATTCCCACCATATCTTCATGGGACTAGGTGAAGACGTCTAGGTTCTTTCTCAAGAATTTGACCATATCCTTCTTCCTTTCAGCTCCAAGATTTTTTCCAACTTTTATAACTCTTGAAGGTGTTCCTGGGTCGATACTGATTTCCTCGAGCTCCTCCACGACTTTGAGCTCAGATATATCCTCACCTATTCACAAACCAATGTCGTCCTATTGGGCAACCTCGTTATCTCCTTCTTGAGGTTCTTCCATCCAAGGGGTAACTTCTTCGATTATGACCATTGCTTGTTGTCTGAGTTGTGATTTTCCCTTCATGGCAATGTTGTAGCAATCTCAGGCAGCAAGTTGGTCTCCACTTATGGTGCATATACCCGAAGTTGAGGGGAACTTCATTGCATTGTGTCGGATCGAGGTGATGGCCTCAAAAACCTCCAGTTTGGGTCGTCCCAAAATCGCATTATACGCAGTCGGAAAATTGAATATGAAAAACTCTAGTATTTTAGTAACAGTTCATGTATCATCCCCTAGCGTGACCACCAGTATGATTGTCCCTATGGTCGTTGTTCCTTCACTTGAAAATTTGTACAATCTCATTGAATATGCCTTAAGATCGGTTACAGATAATCCCATCTTTTCTAGGGTGGACCTAAAAAGCACATATATTGAGCTCCTGTTATCAACCAATATCCTTCGTACCCTTCGATTAGAGAGCTGAACGGTTACCACCAGCGGGTCATTATGTGGGAACTGAACGCTACTAGCGTCCTCTTCTATGAAAATGATTGGTTATTTTTCCAACCATTGTTGTTTTGATAATTGTTGCTCTGGGATAAATTCCATACCGTTGTGAGTTTTCAGCTCTTGTATATACCTCTTTAGGGCTCCATTGCTCGTGCCCACCAAATGAGGTCCTCTGGAAATAGTAGTTATATCTCCTCCTACTATTTTAGGAGGATCAGCTCGGTTCTCCTGATCCATTTGAGCCCTAGGCTAGCCTATCAGAGTTTCTGAAGATGGACGAGAATTCTGTCTGGCAGATTGATTGGGAGCAACTCGGTTTCAGGGTAACTGGCTAACGGTCCAGCCTTAATGATAGTTTCGATCTCATCTTAAATTTTTGAAAATCATCAGTGTTATGGATGATGTAATTATGGTATCAGAAAAACTTAGAGGGATCTCTCTTTGCCCTCTGGTGCCTTAATGGCTCTGGTTTCTTCCACGGAAGGTGATTAGAATTCACCAGGAAAATATGTTCCCATATATCCATTAGGTCAGTGTAAGTGGTATAAATGGGCTTGAATTTTTCCCCGGGCTTTCCTTCTTTGTGCTGCTCTAGTCGCCCTCACCATTCCCCTTCCTCTTGTTGTTTCCCGCTTGGTTATTCTGGGTAACAGGTTGAGTCATAGCAGCAACATCTGTCACCGCTCTAGCGGGCTGAATAGGGGCCTAGCTGGTTACTTCCACAACAGATCATGCCTCTTCCAAGTTTATCCATTCCTGGGCCTACGCCAAGAACTCATCTACACTTTTAACTCCTTTTCGCTGGAGCTCCTACCATAAATTGCCTCCTACCATGATTCTCGTTCTCATTGCCATGAGCTTGGAGCTATCATCAGCGTCTCTAGCTCGTGTTGCAACGTTGGTGAATCTACTCAGATATGCTTTCAAGGACTCACCATCGTCTCTATGCGTGTTTCCTTTGAAGCTTGAAACGCTCTCTTGAACTTGGAAGACAACTTCTTCCACGAGTTGATCGATTGCTTTTTGTACTTTTTGAACCACTGTCTGGCAGGTCCGGTCAGAGTTGTGGGGAACAAAATACATCTTAGGTCAAACCCAACATTATGTGCCATCATCAGTGTATTGAACATCCCGAGGTGGTCGGATGGATCTGTGTTTCCATCAAACGCAGGCATGGTCGGCATCCTGAAGCCAATAGGATACGGAGCTGCTACAATTTTTTTAGCGAAAGGTTCGAGCTCCTCATCATAATCACAATCATCAATTCCTTTTCCAGATAAGAGCTTCTTCATTTGTTCCTCCATCAAGGCTAGTCGCTTAAGGGTTGGATCTTTGGTTTCTAGGTTAGCTAGGAACAGTTCACCAGCTCCCATCCTATTGTACGCATTTGAAGGGTTGTTTTCCCTCAAATTTCGAGGTTGGTTTGGTGGGATATTCACATTGTCGCGTACGATAGTCGGACCTCCCCCATCTTAAGTATAACTCATATCATCATGGTGAGCTGGATACCCCCTTTGTGAATTCAGATGGTCACACAGATCAAGATGTGGATCGGAACGAGGACTTTGCGCAAAACAAAGATGATTCCTCAAGTCACTTTCAGACCTGCCTCCACACAGGCTCCCCGTCCAGTAACTTCCATTTATGAAACTTACAACCTGTGGCTGAGATCGAGGAGCTGGATTATCAACACGTGCTCATGGGACGTAAGTGTCCACTGACAGGGGATGATTTTTCCTACTATTTCCACAAACTGGAGCGTCTCTCTATTGGCCTGGTGGTGTAGGATGTCTAACTGGTAATGGTTGATGTCTTATCGGTGAGGCTATCCTTGTCCCATCAGGTCAGACAAAATTGGTCAGCCTTAGTTCTACCCTGATCTCTCGAGTTCTCTATGCCTGTGGTTCTGATCGCGGTGTAGGAGAATTCACCAGAGCATTTTTCCTTCATGAGTTTATCCCAGCTCGCCCTGCTGGGTTGTTGTGAACATTCCTAGGAATCAGGGCAGAAGGCACGGAGTTGAGAGTCGTAGTTCTGACCGATCGACTAACATGGGGACGATTGTTCCTATGATGATTAGCTGGCTGAGCACTCTGCTAATTTCGCTCTAAAGGTACAGAGCTCGGAGTTATGGTCTTGACAGAACGACAGTTACGGTCCTATGGGACCTATGGGATCTACTTTGCCTCTTTCCTATGTTAGCATCAGTTGCGAAAGGGGGTAACCAAGTTGAGACCTCCTCGGTCTGTCTGTTAGCCCGAGCGATATGGCTCCTTAATTGGGCATTCTCCATCTCGATGGCTGTTAGATATCTTGGATTAGGATTTGGTGGGAGTGACGTTGAAGTCCCAACATCGTCTTGGCCTTCCTGTTGTTTTCCAGGATGTTGTTGAATGTCTGGGGCTTTTTCAGTGGGAACGATTGTATGATGCGCCTCTTGCCCACCAGGCTGCTCCATTTCATTGTCGTGCATCGATCGACCACCATGATGAACATTGAATGAAACTTGTAAAGGATTAAGCACTAATGACCTCTCAGCAAAAGCATCAAACTATTGACACAGTTTTTTGCCGACAGTAGATTAAGAAATCAAACAAGAAAGATATTAATGCTTATTTGCTAACCGTAATGAACTACGTGAACAAATTCTCACACGCATAATTTTATGTGGTTTGGTGGTTAAAATCCACCTCATCCATGAGACAACATTATTACTCTCTCACAATTTTTGCAGAGTTTCTGTATAACAAAAGGCAGTCCTTTTCCCTGTCCATTATCCCTAGTATTTATAATTGAATTTCCTGGACAGGTTTGGGTAACTGTGTGCATAAATATGGTAAGCATTTAATTAAGATAATTACCATTTACATAGGGATACAATTGCCTACAGAAATCTCTCCTATTATCTTAGGCAATAAATGTATACTACAGCCTGGACATTAATGAGCGTATAAAGAGTGTAACGCCCTGGATAACCAAGACCGTTACACTGTTTATTTGAAATAGTGTGAGACTTGCTAATTAAGCCGTTTAGATAAAAACGTGAATCTAATGACACAAACAGGTTAGGTTTAAAAGATTTTGGTTGTAAACGAAATAATTTTCATTAAAATAAATGTTTGGTACATGGGATCCAAAATTAGGGTATAAATAACGTAATTACAGAATTTCCAAACTTTATAAATAATCACACCACTCTAATGGAAAAATACACGTTTCAGGTTCTCGTTCTCGTACAACCCCTCGATCGTGGCGGCCGAGCAGCTAACAATGTACACCTCGCCCCCAGAGCTCTCCAACCCATGGTCAACTTGCCTTACCCTTGCTCTTACCTGCACCACGTAGCACCTGTGAGCCAAGGCCCAGCAATAATAATAACCAACTAGTTCAGAAGACATAATCAGGTACTCAACAGTACACAACATTCACCCATTCAACGATAACATTCAACAACTAACAATATGTCATTCAATTAATCGACATATCATAATCATCATAATAATTGCAATAAAATCACATGATAATTAGGGCCGAAAACTTAGGCCGCACCCTCTGTTTATCCCACTAACTCCGGCCCGCTTAAACCGAGCTCGGTGCATAATAAGCTGTCCTCAGCTACCAGTGGCCGAGCCGCACCCTGTGCGCAAGTGTAAACTCCGGCGCTCTTAGGCTGCTCGTGTAACGTCCCAACTCCAGGGACCGTTACGGTGTGCCTTGTAAACAGTGCTAAACTCGCTAATCGAGTCATTTGGCCAAAATCTTGTAACTAAGTATGATTAGCGGTTTAGGGATTAAAAACTTTGGATAAGATGTAACGTACGTTTAACATATATAATGGGATCCCAAAAGTATAATTTTAGAGTTTATTACAAGAAAATATTTACAACAGGCCATTCTATGCGGCAAAACAGGATTTAACACTAGTTCCACTTTAAACCTCGGCCATGGCGGACGAGCAGCTGTGATACGAACCACGCCAACAAGTGTGACGAAACCCGACACCAAATATGGAACAGCCACCAAGAACACACGAGATTGGAATGGAACCGCGACCCAATGCTTAGCCAAGCACGAACCTTGGTATGAGGAAGACGCCACAAACGGGGATGGAGTCCGTTTGATAAGTCAGGATGAACGCCACAAGGAATCTCCTTGATAAGTTCAAAAGTTTCTTCAAGAACTCAAGAAGAAATAAACTCACAATTTCATTCAACATAATCTGATTTTTTCCAAATGTTTTCAAGGCCTTATATAGCCGAAAATTACATCAATACAAGCCCCTTTGTCTTCCTAAAAACCGAAATATTTGTCTTCCTAATGAAACCGAAAAATAAAGACAACCCTTTGTCTTCCTAATGAAAACTGAAATTTAAAGACAACCCTTTGTCTTCCTAATAAAAACCGAAAATTAAAGACAAAAGGACTATTGGACTCACACAAGTCAAATGTTTGACTTATCACAAAACAAAGACTAAATAAAAAACGTGATTAAAAATAAAAAGACTCATTACAGGAAGCTAAATATTGATCAAGCTCCTAAACTGGTGTCCTCATCATTCCTCCCCTCTTGACTTGGATCAACTGGAACTTGACTTGGATTTTTAGTCTTGGTGTCCTCATCATTCCCCCCCTCTTGAGAAAGATTTGACCTCAAATCGTCACCTGCATCAAAAGGACTCAAATCAGAAACATTAAAAGTAGCACTAACAGTATACTCACCTGGTAAATCGAGTCTGTAGGCATTGTCATTGATCCTTTCTAGCACTTGAAACGGCCCATCTCCTCGAGGTAGCAATTTGGAACGTCTTTGTGCTGGGAATCGCTCTTTCCTCATGTGTAACCATACCCAATCACCGGGATCAAAAACCTGCTTGTTAGCATCAAGTTGGTTAGTGTTTAAAAGAGCCTCCTTAACCTCACTTTTTTTTGCATAAAAATTATTTTGTTTTCTCTCTAATTTTCCCTCATTGATCGAACTCTTCTCTTTCTTTTCTCTCTCACTTGATTCGACCCTTTTCTCTCTTTGTCTCTTTTTTTTCTCACTCTCATTCATCTTTTCACTCTCCTTCTTTTGCTCACTCAATTTTTTTTTATCACTCAATTTTTGCAACCTCACTTGGTCTTCATATACTTGTTTTGGCGTCAATGGAGCTAGAGTGATTGTTCGTTGATGGAACGTGAATGAGTACTTGTTGGTGAAGCCATCGTGCTGGACTCGCCGATCAAATAGCCAAGGCCTTCCTAGAAGGAGATGTCCAGCTTGCATGGGAACCACATCACACAACACCTCATCTTCATACTTGCCAATGCGAAATGAGACCAGTACTTGTTTTGTAAGCCTCACTTCACCACTATCATTCAACCATTGCAACTTGTATGGACAAGGATGCCTAAGCGTTGTAAGCCCCAGCTTGGCAACCATGGAAGCACTAGCAACATTAGTACAACTACCTCCATCAATAATGACACTACATACCTTGTCTCTCACATGACAACGAGTGTGAAAGATGTTCTCTCGCTGCACCTCTTCTTCCTCTTCTTTTGCTTGCAAATTCAGGACTCGCCTTGTGACTAGTGCAAGCATCTCACCAGATTCTGGCCCATACTCTTCATCATCGATAGAAGCATCTTCCAATGGTGGCATGTCAGCAAGATCATCTTCATCTTCAGAATCGAGCTCGCCACTTTCTCGAATCACCATAACTCTCTTGTTTGGACATTGGCTAGCTATATGTCCTCGCCCCTGACATTTGAAACACTTTATCTCACTAGAACGGGACGAAGTAGGGGCTGTTTTACCTTGAGGGGTCGTGGCTGGTTTTGGTGTAAAGGATGAAGTAGGTTGGTCTTCTTCCTTCTTTGGATAGTTCGACCGCCAAGGTGTTGCACTTGTACTACCCCTCTTGAGCTGCCTCTCAACTTTGATTGCCATATGCACCAAATCTTCCAATTCCACATAATGGTGTAGCTCAATTGGATTAGCAATCTCTCGGTTCAACCCATTCAAAAACCTTGCCATTGTTGCCTCCCGATCCTCTTCCACATTGGCTCTAATCATAGCCATCTCCATCTCCTTGTAATACTCATCAACACTCTTGGAACCTTGACGAAGACCCTGCAACTTAAGGTATAGATCTCGATAATAATGAGATGGTACAAACCGTCGCCTCATCACCCTCTTCATAGCCTCCCAAGTGTCAATGGCACGATCTCCATTTCGCCTCCTATTGATGCACAACTGATCCCACCAAACAATAGCATAATCAGTAAATTCAATGACAGCTAGTTTTACCTTCTTCATGTCAGAGTAGTTGTGACAATCGAAAACCAACTCCATTTTCTTCTCCCACTCAAGGTATGCCTCAGGATCACTCTTGCCTTGAAAGGCGGGGATTCTCATCTTGATATTTCCCAAATTATTGTCTACCCAGTTCCTAGCTTCTCTATCTCGGCCATACCTCCTATGGTTACCCTCTGACATCCTATCATATTCTTCATCTAAATCGCCCCCATCAAACTCTCTTTCACCCTCAACATCCCGTTGTTGCACCCTGTTCCTCCATGCCCTCCATTGCGTTCCCTCTTCTACCCTATCCAACCTCTCATGTATTTGCTCACACTCCGCCCTCATCATCCTTCGCATCTCCCCAATTAGTGCTTGTATTTGTAGATTCGGAACCTCAGGTGGCGGATTATCATTGCTTGCATCTTTCTCTGGATTTTGTGACATGATGGAGAATCTGCAAAACAAGAAGGTTAGACAATTATAGAAAGGACCTCACTGCACTCCCTCACGTGTTTCCCTCAAAGAAAATGGTCACTCAAGTACACTCGTGTTTGCACTCAATGATGGCTTTTACCCTCAAATAAGCTCACACCTCTGCCTTTTTCCACTATATTTTCTTCTTTAAGCTCTTTGAAAACTAATGAAACGGTGATATGGAGTATTCAAGCAGCAAATCCAACCAAACAACCAAACGAACACCGACGAAAACTGGAAAAAAAATGACGAAGAATGATGATTTTTGGAACACCTGTGTGGGGTTTCGGCAAAAGGGCCCCTAGACCATAGGGAACAAGAATAGAACAAAATTTTTTAAGACAGGTTTCCAGACTCTTTTTTTTTTTTTTTTTTAGTCTCGGATCCTCTTGGTTTTCTTTTCTTCTTCTTTCTTTCTATTTTTTTTTCTTTTCTTTTTCTTTGATTTCTCAAATGCAGATGCAAGGAACGAATTCGAAAACAAAATGAATCGATTTTCACAAGAGAAACAATGGAGACTCAAAAAGAAAAGAGAAACAATGCAGATTCGGATTTCACAAAAAGAAAAGAGACAACCCAACCCACTTTCGGATTTAACAATAAGAATAAGTGAAACTCAATCCCAACTCAGATTTCACCATAAGAACAAGATAAAATCCAAACTCAATTCAGATTTCACTACAAGAACAAGAGAAAACTCAATCCTAATTCAGATTTCACAATAAGAACAAGGGAACTCAATCCCAATTTGGATTGCACAATAAGAACAAGAACAATTAGATATTTCACAACAAGAACAAGAGACCCCAATCCCAATTTCAGATTTCACAATAAGAATAAGAGAACCTCAATCCCAATTTTAGATTTCACAATAAGAATAAGAGAAAACTCAATGCCAATTCGGATTGCACAATAAGAACAAGAGAAACCCAAAACACATTCGGATTTCACAACAAAACAAGAGGACTCAATGAAAATTCGGTTTTCACAAGTAAGAACCCTAATTCACGATTTTAGAAACTAAAAGCAAACAAAATAGGGGAAATTTCAGAAAACCAAATTCAATTGCACGATTTGAACAAAGAAACGAAAAAGAAAAACAAGGAAAAAAAGATAGGTCAAACCGTATGAACCTAGGCTCGGATTTCAAACAAGGAAACAATTGAAATAAGGAAATCAACAAACTCTATAATAGTTTCGGATTTCACAACAAATAAGGGAAACAAGGAAACAATTGAAATTAACAAGCTCTAGAATAGAAAAACACGACTAGATGAACACGAATTGATATATTTTTTTTCTTCAGAAATCCTCATATAAGAACACGAACTGAATAGAAAAAAAAAATGAAAAAGGATAGGCCAAACCGGATGTTCCTAAGCTCTGATACCAACTGATACGAACCACGCCAACAAGTGTGACGAAACCCGACACCAAATATGGAACAGCCACCAAGAACACACGAGATTGGAATGGAACCGCGACCCAATGCTTAGCCAAGCACGAACCTTGGTATGAGGAAGACGCCACAAACGGGGATGGAATCCGTTTGATAAGTCAAGATGAACGCCACAAGGAATCTCCTTGATAAGTTCAAAAGTTTCTTCAAGAACTCAAGAAGAAATAAACTCACAATTTCATTCAACATAATCTGCTTTTTTCCAAATGTTTTCAAGGCCTTATATAGCCGAAAATTACATCAATACAAGCCCCTTTGTCTTCCTAAAAACCGAAATATTAAAGACAAGCCTTTTGTCTTCCTAATGAAACCGAAAAATAAAGACAACCCTTTGTCTTCCTAATGAAAACTGAAATTTAAAGACAACCCTTTGTCTTCCTAATAAAAACCGAAAATTAAAGACAAAAGGACTATTGGACTCACACAAGTCAAATGTTTGACTTATCACAAAACAAAGACTAAATAAAAAACGTGATTAAAAATAAAAAGACTCATTACAGGAAGCTAAATATTGATCAAGCTCCTAAACTGGTGTCCTCATCATTCCTCCCCTCTTGACTTGGATCAACTGGAACTTGACTTGGATTTTTAGTCTTGGTGTCCTCATCAAGCTGCATATGTACACGTCATCACCTAAGCTCTCCAACTCAAGGATGGTCCAGCTTTCTTTTGCCTTTACCTGCACCACAAAGCACCCGTGAGCCGAAGCCCAGCAAGAAAACATAATATAACATGATATAATATCAACAGTAATTGTATTAATTGTTCAGGACTAACAGCCCAAGCAAATAGGTGACTATCACAAAAGTCACAAACGTGCGGACAGCACCCTTTAGCCATGTGATGATAGGATCACCAGGGCTTAACTGATATCAAAAGTCATTAATATGGGAACAACACCCTTTAGCCACGTGACGATAGGATCACCAGGACTTAACAAGTGAGTGAGCATCTCATTAGCTTCAACAAGATAGGTGCATGGTGATTGGTCACCAAAATAACCTTCCTCCCGACTCTAGAGTCGTAACTATGGAACAGCGTTCCCTAGCCATGTGGCAAACGGTCACCGGGGCCATACGCCCGGGCTCTGAACATCTGGTCTTAGACCAGGCAAGCGCTTATAAGTTCATCGACTTTAGGGCCGGTCCAGCATTAATGCCATAGAGCCATTCAATGCAAGTTCATCGACTTTAGGGTCAGTCTAGCATTATTGCCATAGAGCCATTCAATGTTGATATCGATTAGATCTAATGCTCATTCAGCCCTGCGTCCTTGACGCTCATGCCATTTCTGACCCTCAGGTCAATGAAACACGACCAGTGCTCAACCCGTTGTGAGCTTAACTAATAAGTCACAGCCTCACAGACGGATCTGACACCACTGCCGATTCTGACTAATAAGTCAGTGCCATACACAAGTAAGCCATGTTAAGAAAAATAATATTGCCTCAATGGAAATGGTAAGATAATGTTACAACTCTATGCAAAATATTACAATGGACAAGATTGATTAAATAAAGTGTTACAACTCTATAACTGAAAATACAAATAAAACAAAGGAAATGAAGAAGATGATGAAGAAGAAGAGAATAGTAAAGTACAACTCAAAACAAAAGTTACAAATAAAATAAAGTGTTTGGACCAAATGAAGAGATTACAACTCTTAAACAAAATATACAAGTAAATAAAACAAGAGAATAAGAAGAAGAACAATAGAATAAAAGGAAGAACATAAACCACAAACAAACTCTCACTTACACAACCTAAGTGAAGAGGATTGGGGATCACCAACTTGAACAAGGTTTAAAACCTTTGTCCAAAAGCTTATTTCCCCCTAACTCAAGCACTAAGGGATCTCTCTCAGATTTTGGAAATGCTTTCTTGAATAATCAAGTCTCAAGGTGTTTCTAGCCAAGTGCTCTAGTGGATAGAAAAGGTGTGTCTTACAAGTGAGCATTAAGCTCCTATTTATAGAGTTTAGAGACACCCTTTGAATTTCAAATTCCACCAACCCCCATGGCTGTTACCAATGATTAATTGGGTGTTTTATGGAATTAAAATAGAGAATTGGGAGTTACTAAGCTGTTGGAATCGTTCAAAGTTGGATAAAAAACTGAAATTATAGAAGCTGTCAGCCATTAGGGCCACGGCGCTAGTTCCAGGCGTCGCGGCCCTCAGTCAATTTCAGCAACACATTTTTTCAGTTTTCTCCAAAACGTTCCAATTTATTCCCACTTGATTTTGCAACTTCCATACATAATATGGGAGTTAAAATCACATCTCTATCAGCCATTTCTCATATGGCTTTATGAAATTCATCTCAATATTGTGTAACAACAAATCTACACAATAATGGGTGATATTTAGGAGTTACAAATTTGTGATGAATTTGTAACACCAAATATGTTACATGTTTGGATATTTCACATATATCCAAATAATGTAACTCTCTATTATATGTTACAATATGTGACACTCTATGTCACATTTATTTAATCTAAAACATTATATTATAAAATAATATAATATTACATTATATTATAAAATAATATAACATTCCCCCACTAGATTAAATAGTCATCTATTGTACCACTTATTTAATCAATCATTATATTTAAAAATATAACATATCCCCCACTTGATTAAATAAGAACTCTCTCTTATAGGATTCATTACATTGATGCATAAAGTAAAGTGTTTTTCAACTTGAACTTTACTATAGTGTAATTAACACAAGATTTGTCGAAAATTTGGTTGCACTAGGCATTGAACCATCTTTTCATGATGACAAATCGGTGATAATACACACACCTTTGCGATGTTCACTTGAGACCTCTATGTCTCGCTTTGCACCGTTAATGGCCATGTGCACTTTCCATTCATGGACGTTCTTGAGAATACTCCCAATTCTCATGAGAGGCGGCACCACCCCTAGGTCCATATAGGTAGGATTCTTACAGTATTTTGTTACCAAAAATACTTGTCTTTACAACACTGAATTCTATTAAAAAAAAACCTTTCGGTTTTAACCCTCCACTTGGTAACACACAAGTACTCAATATCTCAGATGGGACTTATTTTGAGTACAATTAATATTCACTTGATTGACTTGTTATTACCTATTGAACCTAACACTAGTTGAATAACTAGTGTTAAGATAGGTTGCCATCAATCGTGAATCTCTTTAGGGAGTTTAAGTCCCATCCCTCGAGATGATGCAGCCACTAAATCCCTCGTTAGTGGCTTAGTGAAAGGATCCGCCAGATTTTCACTTGTTCTCACATAGGATATTGAGATGACTCCTCTTTGAATCAATTCTCTTACATATCCATGTCTTAGACTAATATGTCTAGACTTCCCATTATACACTCCGCTGTATGCTCTAGCCAATGTTGCTTGGCTATCACAATGTATCGATATAGTAGATACATTATCTTTGATTAGGGGAATCTCTATCAACAGATCCCTTAACCATTCGGCCTCTTTGCCAGTAGCAGCTAGAGCTATGAACTCTGCTTCCATAGTGGAATGAGATATACAGGTTTGTTTCTTGGAACCCCAAGAAATTGCACCTCCACCAAGTGTAAATACCCAACCAGTTGTGGACAAGTTGTCCCCAATATTGGATATCCAACTTGCATCTGTATATCCTTTTAATATCGAAGGAAATTTGGAGTAGTGAAGGCTTAGTCCTTTGGTTTTCTTGAGATAACCAAGGACTCTTCCAATTGCCTTCCAGTGATCCACACTTGGATTACTTGTAAACCTACTAAGTTTACTTACCGCAAATGCTATATCAGGTCTAGTACACTGGGCAGCGTACATTAGACTCCCTATAGCACTAGCGTACTCCAATTGAGCCACCGCTCTTCCTTCATTCTTCTCTAGTTTTACACTATGATCGAATGGAGTATTGGCATCTTTAACCTTTGAGATGGTTAAATTTGTTCAATACTTTCTCAACATAGTGGGCTTGCCCTAACGCAAAACCCCCCACTATGTTTCTTTACTTTGATACCGAGTATGGTATCAACTTCTCCAAGATCTTTCATCATGAAGGTTGATGATAGAAACCTCTTCGTTTCTTCTATCCCTTTCATGCTATTACTTAGAATAAGCATGTCATCCACATATAAGCAAACAATGATCACATATCCCTTACAAGTTTTGGAATACAAACACTTGTCTCCATTGTTATGTCTAAACCCATTAGACATGATGGCTTGATCAAATTTCTCATGCCATTGCTTAGGAGCTTGTTTCAATCCATATAAGGATTTTACAAGTCTACAAACTTTATGTTCATATTTTGGTAGGACAAACCCTTCGGGTTGTTCCATATAGACCTCCTCATTGAGGTCACCATTAAGGAATGCCGTTTTGACATCCATTTGATGAACATACAAGTTGTGTATAGAAGCTAAGGCGAACAAAATTCTTATAGAAGTTGTTCTTGCAACAGGCGCATAGGTATCGAAATAATCGATACCCTCTTTTTGCCTAAACCCTTTAGCTACTAATCTAGCTTTAAAGGTTTGGATAGTGCCATCAGTGTGATATTTTCTCCTAAATACCCACTTACACCCAATTGGCTTAGACCCCGGTGGGAGGTCTACCAATTCCCAAGTGTTATTGGAAAGAATGGAATCCATCTCATCATTGATGGCTTCTTTCCAAAATGCACTATCTCTCGATTGCATAGCTTCTCTATAAGTCTTAGGATCATCCTCAATGAGAAGTACAATAGGAATTTTCCTAATGACTTCCTCTCTATTTCCTTCTACCATGTAGAATGAAATTCGTTGAGAATCTATCTCATCCACTACTAGACTTTTATGATTTTTAAGCCTTTGACTTCTTCTAGGTTCAAAGGGTTGCTTTACATCTTTTTGAGAATTCTCCTCTTGAGAATCAACTTTGGATGTAGAAGCTTGAGAATTATTCTCATATAACAAATTCTCCTTTAGAGATGTTGAAGCTTGAGAATTGTTGTCACATAACATATTCTCAAAGAATTCAACTTCTCTAGATTCAATCACAATATTAGACTCTAAGTCTAATAGCCTATAAGCTTTACTATTGTTGGCATAACCAACAAAAGCACACTTTATGGCTCTTGAGCCTAACTTTGTTCTATTAGGTTCGGTTTTCTTGCAATATGCAAGACACCCCCACACTTTGAAGTACCCTATGTTGGGTTTTCTTCCTTTCCATAACTCATATGGAGATATCTCATTTTTCTTCATCGGTATTTGATTAAGAATGTGACAAGCGGTTAAAAGCGCTTCACCCCATAAGTTGAAGTTCAACTTAGAAAACACCAACATAGAATTTATCATCTCTAGATAAGTCCTATTTTTCCTTTCGGCAACACCATTGTGTTGTGGTGTATAAGGTGCAGTGCACTCATGAATTATACCATTTTCTTCACAAAATGTATTGAATTCATTAGAGAAGTACTCTCCTCCTCTATCACTTCTTAGCACCTTAATCTTTTTAATTAGTTGGTTTTCAACTTCTAATTTATACAATTTAAAAGCATCAAAAGTCTCATCTTTATGCTTTAAACGAAACACATAGGTATATCTACTAAAATCATCTATAAAAGTAAGAAAATACCTTTTACCACCTCTAGTTAAAACACCATTTAATTCACAAAGAGCACTATGGATTAAATCTAGTAAATTAGATGATCTTTCTACACTAGGAAATGGTTTCTTAATCATTTTTGCCTTAACACATGTTTCACATTTACCATAGTTTTTAATATTGCATGTAATCATACCACATTTTACTACTCTTTTCATGGTTGAAAAACCTATATGTGATAGTCTAAGATGCCACAAAAATAAAGAATCATACTCAACAATATAGGCGGAATTAACATTTTTATTAATAACATTGAAAGTTACATCATTGGTGCACAATTTAACCATACCCTCACAAGAGTACCCCTTTCCCAAAAATACATTTGATTTGGTAAGTATAAGTTTACCGGACTCAAAAACGGCTTTAATGTCGGGCTTGCCAAGCAAATCACCACTTACCAAGTTTCTACTCATTTCGGGAACATAAAGTACATTCACTAATGTAACTTTCTTGCCGGAGGTGAAGTAGACATCAATAGTACCTTTGCCAAGTACCTTGGATTTGCCCTCATTGCCCATTTGTATCTCATGGTTGCCCTTTGACTCTTCAAAGGTCTTGAACAATGATTTGTCATAGGTGACATGGACGGTGGCACATGTGTCATACCACCACCCTTTCACCTTGCCTTGGACCGCATTCACCTCACTAAGGGTAGCAACTATGTTTTCCTCTTGAGTTGCGTTCACCTTAGGTCCTTGTTGGTCTTTTCTATGCCTACACTCTCTAGCATAGTGACCATTTTTCCCACACACAAAGCAAGGACCTTTCTCGCCCTTAAACTTGTTTGGGTTGGTTTTTGGACCCAAAGGTTTCTCATTACCCTTTTTCCCTTTGTTTTTGGGATGTTTTGGTTGTGACACCACATTTGCTTTGGAAGTCTCTCCATTAGACCCCTCCATAAGTTTATCTCTACATATCGATTCCTCTTCGATTCGAATATGCTTTTGGATCTCTTCCAAAGAATAATCCTCATTTTTATGAAGGATTCTTTTCCTATAGCTCTTCCAAGTTGGTGGTAATTTAGCCACTATAGCACCAACTTGAAAGGCCTCGGGAAGCTCAATCTTTAACACTTTCAATTTATTAACAATAATTTACAATTCATGAATTTGAGGAAGAATAGGTTTATCACCAAAAAATTTGAAATCGAAGTATTGAGATATCAAAAACTTTTTGGTACCTTCCTCTTCCGCCTTAAACTTTTTCTCAAGTGCATCCCATATCTCCTTTGCCGATTTGGTCTCGGTGTATAGGTCATAGAGCCTATCGAATAGGGCGTTGAGGATATGACCCCTACAAAGAAGATTGTCCTCCTCCCTCTTCCTTCTCTTCTCCACCTCCTCGGGAGTGTCTTTGTCGGATGGCTCGGCTAGAGCTGCCAAGGAAGACTCAAGGATGTAGGCGATTTTGAGAGTGGTTAAAAGAAACCTCACCTTGTCTTGCCACCTAGTAAAATTGGATCCATCAAACCTATCCAATCTCACTAGGTCTTGGTTCATGATTTTGATTGTCTCCCCTTCCATTGAAACAAAAAGGGATAAGCTTTTGAATGTTAAGAAAAATAATATTGCCTCAATGGAAATGGTAAGATAATGTTACAACTTTATGCAAAATATTACAATGGACAAGATTGATTAAATAAAGTGTTACAACTCTATAACTGAAAATACAAATAAAACAAAAGAAATGAAGTAGATGATGAAGAAGAAGAGAATAGTAAAGTACAACTCAAAACAAAAGTTACAAATAAAATAAAGTGTTTGGACCAAATGAAGAGATTACAACTCTTAACCAAAATATACAAGTAAATAAAACAAGAGAATAAGAAGAAGAACAATAGAATAAAAGGAAGAACATAAACCACAAACAAACTCTCACTTACACAACCTAAGTGAAGAGGATTGGGGATCACTAACTTGAACAAGGTTTAAAACCTTTGTCCAAAATCTTATTTCCCCCTAACTCAAGCACTAAGGGATCTCTCTCAGATTTTGGAAATGCTTTCTTGAATAATTAAGCCTCAAGGTGTTTCTAGCCAAGTGCTCTAGTGGATAGAAATGGTGTGTCTTACAAGTGAGCATCAGGCTCCTATTTATAGAGTTTAGAGACACCCTTTGAATTTCAAATTCCACCAACCCCCATGGCTGTTACCAATGATTAATTGGGTGTTTTATGGAATTAAAATAGAGAATTGGGAGTTACTAAGCTATTGGAATCGTTCAAAGTTGGATAAAAAACTGAAATTATAGAAGCTGTCAGCCATTAGGGCCGCGACGCTAGTTCCAGGCGCCGCGGCCCTCAGTCAATTTCAGCAACACATTTTTTCAGTTTTCTCCAAAAACGTTCCAATTTATTCCCACTTGATTTTGTAACTTCCATACATAATATGAGAGTTAAAATCACATCTCTATCAGCCATTTCTCATATGGCTTTATGAAATTCATCTCAATATTGTGTAACAACAAATCTACACAATAATGGGTGATATTTAGGAGTTACAAATTTGTGATGAATTTGTAACACCAAATATGTTACATGTTTGGATATTTCACATATATCCAAATAATGTAACTCTCTATTATATGTTACAATATGTGACACTCTATGTCACATTTATTTAATCTAAAACATTATATTATAAAATAATATAATATTACATTATATTATAAAATAATATAACAAGCCATGCCACCAAACACATATATCACATGTCCAATATTCATAAACAAGGTATTCAACAAGCTTACTTAACAGGTACTAGCACAATTAGGACCATGCACAAACCTAGAGGCACAAGCTCTGAACTATATCATACTCAGTACTCAAAGCATGTCCTAATCACATGTTTCTTGTGCATTACATGCACTATATTTAACAATCCAACATGCACCAATAATAGACATGCATGTCACATTTAATAATCAACCAACATGCATCAATAATAGCCATGCATGTCACATATACACAGGGTGCAGTTTTCTTACCTCAGATTCGAGCTAGAATGATTTAAAGAACGACCCTTGAGAACGATCAACTTTTAGTCCTTTAGCGGTCACCTAGTCATAACCAATTATGGGATTCCATCAATAAAATGAATAACAAAAGATTCCCAAACCAAAACCTGGCTCCGAGACATCAAACACTACTCAACCGGGTAGTAGGTTCGACCCCGAGGCCTAAGGCTTGAATCCCCAAGCTAAAAACACATTTCTGGCCAAAAAGCCACTAAGGGTCGCGACCCTCCCCAGCTGCGTCGCGGCGTGCCCCTCAAATAGAGGCGGCCTTCCCTGTCAAGCACCATGGGCCACGGTGCACCATTGCCATGCCGCAACTCATTATGCAAATCAGCCAAAAACCCAGCACGCACCAGCTCGACTTCCCCTGCGTTTTCCCTTGAAACCAGCCCTTCAAACCAATCCAAAACACCAGCCTAACACCCAATTCAACCACTAAACATCATCCACAACTCACCCTCATCAAAACCCAAAGTAAACATTAACCAAACTTCTATTAATCCAAACTTTCTACAAGGAATTCACAAGCTGAAAACTAAAGCCCAAAACAGAGTACACCATAAAATTCATGGCTGGAACTTACGTCAAACTTGATTTTGGGATCCCCTTCAATGGCTGAATCAAGTCCCTAAGCTCCCACCTTTGATGTCCTAGCTTATTTCCTCAAGTTGGCTTCAAAATCCCAAAGGGAGAAAGAGGGAAAATGGTGCACGGGTGAGGGAGAGAGGGAAGGTTGTTGATGCTCTGTTTTTCTAACGATTCCACAGCCTTCTAAACACAAAGGGCTGATATATATCTTAAGGGTGAAAAGACTATTTTGCCCCTAGGTCAAATAAAGGCTTCAAAACACTCCCAAGGGTAAAATCGTCCTTTCCCGCTTATCTCGTTAATTATAATTAGCGCTCTCCAATTCCCGCTATTCTCAAATGCCAATAATTCATATCCCGTTACCCTATAATTCCCGGTAACGCTCTAATCATTAAAAACACCCCGAGACTCACCCCGAGCACCGAGCTTAAACCCGTTATGACTAGACCGAACACTTACATTTCATGATCGTCTCATGCCGAATAGCTCGAACCAATCCACCTTATAACGTGGCTATATTAATTAATCACAACCATGCACCCAAAATACACAATTATGCCCACAGCGGCCAAATTATCAAAATACCCTTATAATCATAAATACACCCATATGCATGCACTTACCATCATATTATAATATAATTCACATGAACACGCATATGATCATTAAATAACATCATAATTAAATTATGGCCCTCCCGGCCTCCTAATCAAGGGCCTAACCCTTATTAGGAAATTTGGGGCATTACAACTATCCCCTCCTTACAGAAATTTCGTCCTCGAAATTTACTCAACAACTCGGAACAAGAATGTGACAGAAATTTTCAATTCTCCGGGTCGCTTCCTCGACCTCACCATCTCTATAGCCTTACCTTAACCCAAGGTACATTCTGTTCAATAGAACCTCATTACTTATGTCACAATCTGAACTGGCTATTCCTTACCGGAATACTTAACCTTATCCTTCAGATTCTCATACCTCAATTTATAAATTTCTTTAACCCATGTCCACTGCATGGAAGTACATAACTCACTGTATACAACTGCCAGTGCCAAAATTAAAGTTGAATCACAGTCACCCTATTCAGACCCAATCAGGATCCAACTGCCAGAATAAACTAAGGCTTAACTTGTCTTAATTTCCTCACCCTTTTCTATGGTGATACATTGAAGAAGATAAATTCTCCTACCTAGAACTCCGCATTCCTACTTTTCAATTTAGTAACACTTTACCATTTATTCTGGGAGATAAGCGACCAAGCTTCAATCTCCAGCAATCTCACTAATCCCCTGAACCACCTCAGGATCCAAATATACATTAACACATTCATCTTATAAGATGTTCCTCCAATAATAATTGGATAACCCTCTCTCTCTGATTTACCACCAGTCTGAGAGTAATAATCTGTACCAAATTCCATCTATATAGTCATCGCCTTCTTAACCCTTCCAGACCCTGGAAGTCGCAGTAGAGTCTTCATCTGATAAGATAGACCTTAAATTTCATGAAGGCACTTTATCCTTCTCACAAAGAGATTTGAATACTGATCAATTGTATTATTTACTTATCCTTACTGATAAAATGAACTCACTTGGAGTACCAGTCCACAATGACTCAATGCAACTCATGCTGACCTACTAACCTGGGCAATCCCACCGCGAAACCCATCGCGATGTTATCTTATTTTCATTATAAAATTCTCAATGGCTATAATAGCCTCACCGATTCCCATATGAAATACCCAAAGGCTATAATGGCCTTACTGATTCCTAATACTTTGTCTTGACCTGCTAACAGGTTAAGAACTTTACACACATCCCATTACATCCCTCTTCATCTCAGGCCATCACTACAAATCTTTCATATCTTATTACATTCTCATGATACCTGAATGAAAAGAATAGAAGAATAACACAAGATTCATCCGGAATCTCCCAATTAATCCCAATGTCCATCGGATCCCATGTCCGACCTCTATACCATAATAAATTCATATCTGATATCGCACAACTCTTAGCTAATCCAGCTAAGACTTTCTATCAAATCTTTCTTGTCTGTGGTTCAATTAATTATCTTTCCTTTTTATCTTCCTTGAGATAATAATCTCAAACAATAAACTGGCCACCTGGCCCACCAGAAACTCTACTATAGTTCTGGTCAAATCCTTTAATCAACATGTTGCATAGGCAATCACTTTTCTTTATTACTGGGATGTCATAACAATTCACTAACTGATCCTGGTCCATAAAAGACCCAGCACACTTTCCCAAGGCACCTGGAATATCTTTACCATCCATGGACACTCCTGTCCCCAAGGCACTCTTCACTCTTGGCACATCTCCACAGAGAAAATACCACAATACCATCGTCCAAAACGATCACAAATCCCATTCAAATAAACCTTTGAATGCACTATTCATCTGATTCACAAACACTTGGCATCAAACAAATTCTCAAGACATTTTAGCACTCGCAGTGCTCTAATCTGATACCAACACAATCCTTTATATAATTTCCTCTCTCTGATCTCTAACTGGTCCTAACCAGATCCAAGATCCACCTTAAAGAATTCCATCCTACTCCGTAACTAACCCTTTAATTCTTATAACTCCGCTGAGCCACTCAAAATAGTGTTTACATCTGATTCTATCTCTGACACTAATCCAATCACCATTCTAGTCTCTTTTCATAAAAAGGAGCCCTGGCAGACCACCTGGCAACACATATTCAGAACCCACAGACTAATCCAGTCTGTCCTGATCTCACCGGTACGATCCAAGTGATATCCACCACGCTAGCTAAGAGTTCCATGCATTTCCCTGCACAAAACTCTAGCTCTCACTACCTTGCCATTTCAGATTACTCTTTAATTACTTAACCAATCCATACCCTAGATCAAACCAAAGCCTGTCATAACCAGCTTCATCAAGATCACTGATGAGTCCTTCCCATAACCCAACTCATCTCTTAAATTATTAATACCATATTGCATTTCCCATCACAACATAACCATGTGATCTATATACACCATCTTTATACCCTTCTCTATCTATATACCAACAAAAGAATAACATGGCACCAAAGCCAAACAACATAATTCAAAATTAAGAACTGGAAAACTGACCTGTCACCTCCGAAGAACTAGTCTCAGTCTCTGACTCTGACTGCTCCGGAATAAACACTCGAGTTGGAATCGAGCTGTCTATCCCCTTTTTCTCATCCTTTAACACAGGGCACCTCTTCACAATATGCCCAACCATACCACATGCGAAGCATGCCTTTGCTCGGCATTTTCCCAAATGATGCTTCTTGCACCGAGCGCATTCTGGGTAAGGCTTCCAGCTTTTCTTCTTGCTTACTCCAATAAGTGGAGATACCACTATCTGAGCTCCGTGCTCTCCCGCACCCTGCTGCCCAATCTGATGTCCTGCGCTCTCAACAGCAAGAGCGTTCCCTACCACTTGAGCATAGGTATAAACTTCATGCACTGGGGCAACTCTAATGCCCTGAGCTATTCCAGGGTTCAACCCCTGAACAAACCTTTCCTTCCGAGCTATATCTGTGGGTACCATGTCACAAGCAAACTTGGCCAACTCATCAAATTTAGTAACATACTCGGCTACTGATGTCTTTCCTTGAACGAGATTCAGAAACTCATTCATCTTAACAGTCTTGGCCACATCACAATAATACCTCTCATTAAACAGCTGCCTAAATTCTTTCCAGTCCATCACAGATGTATCTCGTGTCTGGGATACTACCTCCCACCACGTCCGGGCATCGTCCCGCAGTACACATGTAGCACAGATCACCCTATCGTGACCCACCAGCCCCATACTATCAAGAATGGAACTGATCATGCCCATCCATTGCTCAGCTCTGAATGGATCTAGGCCTCCCTCGAAGACTGGAGGATAAAACTTCAGGAATCTTCCACAGAGGAATTCCCATTTATTCTCAACCCTGGGCTAAGCTAAAACTGATGCCACCCCTGGCATGGCAAAGGAAGTGGTACTCCCCAACAGACTCCGTTGTTGCTTCAAATACCTGATCTCTTCCTCCTGCCTCTGCAATCTTAATTGCAAATCTGCAAGCGTCTGCTGAAAATTCATTGGTGCAGACGAAGAACTGATACCCTGGCTGTAACTCCCAGCCCCTGTATAACTACCACCAGGCCTCATAATCTGCCTTGAATATAAACCTGCTGATTGAATCTGCATCCAATAACTTGATCCATTAATCATAATAAGCATATCAAGGGCTTTCCCTCATGGGATAAATCTTACCACACCACAATCATAAACCACTTGCGGTGCTACAGACATGCCCATGACATTCATACATCTCTCATAATCCCCTGCTCTTCCTATACTCAAACCATGCCTCCAATCCCAGCATGCAAATATCACAGTTATATATTCATGGAGCAGGCAATCATATGATCATAGTCATATATATATATATTCGCAGAGCATATAATCATATAACCAAGAGCCAAGCTCTATCAAAATCTCATGCTCCCTAATACAATGTGCAGGTAAAGCATTTACATTCCATTTAAGCAGCTATGCACATAACTACAGAAATAGTTACCATTCCATGAGTGAAGCTATCATCAGTGATGAGTGTACACACCCAGCTTGTCTTCAGGAACCATAAACCTTGGCTCGCTCTGATACCAAGTTGTAACCCCCCAACTCCAGGGACCGTTACGGTGTGCCTTGTAAACAGTGCTAAACTCGCTAATCAAGTCATTTGGCCAAAATCGTGTAACTAAGTATGATTAGCGGTTTAGGGATTAAAAACTTTGGATAAGATGTAACGTTTCATTAGAACGTTTAACATATATAATGGGATCCCAAAAGTATAATTTTAGAGTTTATTACAAGAAAATATTTACAACAGGCCATTCTATGCGGCAAAACAGGGTTTAACCCTAGTTCCACTTTAAACCTCGGCCGTGGCGGACGAGCAGCTGCATATGTACACGTCATCACCTAAGCTCTCCAACTCAAGGATGGTCCAGCTTTCTTTTGCCTTTACCTGCACCACAAAGCACCGGTGAGCCGAAGCCCAGCAAGAAAACATAATATAACATGATATAATATCAACAGTAATTGTATTAATTGTTCAGGACTAACAGCCCAAGCAAATAGGTGACTATCACAAAAGTCACAAACGTAGGGACAACACCCTTTAGCCATGTGAAGATAGGATCACCAGGGCTTAACTGATATCAAAAGTCATTAACATAGGAACAACACCCTTTAGCCACGTGACGATAGGATCACCAGGACTTAACAAGTGAGTGGGCATCTCATTAGCTTCAACAGGATAGGGGCATGGTTATTGGTCACCAACATAACCTTCCTCCCGACTCTAGAGTCGTAACTATGGAACAACGTTCCCTAGCCATGTGACAAACGGTCACCGGGGCCATACGCCCGGGCTCTGAACATCTGGTCTTAGACAAGGCAAGCGCTTATAAGTTCATCGACTTTAGGGTCGGTCCAGCATTAATTCCATAGAGCCATTCAATGCAAGTTCATCGACTTTAGGGTCAGTCTAGCATTAATGCCATAGAGCCATTCAATGCTGATATCGATTAGATCTAATGCTCATTCAGCCCTGCGTCCTTGACACTCATCCCGTTTTTGACCCTCAGGTCAGTGAAACACGACCAGTGCTCAACCCGTTGTGAGCTTAACTAATAAGTCACAGCCTCACAGACGGATCTGACACCACTGCCGATTCTGACTAATAAGTCAGTGCCATACACAAGTAAGCCATGCCACCAAACACATATATCACATGTCCAATATTCATAAACAAGGTATTCAACATGCTTACTTAACAGGTACTAGCACAATTAGGACCATGCACAAACCCAGAGGCACAAGCTCTGAACTATATCATACTCAGTACTCAAAGCATGTCCTAATCACATGTTTCTTGTGCATCACATGCACTATATTTAACAATCCAACATGCACCAATAATAGCCATGCATGTCACATTTAATAATCAACCAACATGCATCAATAATAGCCATGCATGTCACATATACACAGGGTGCAGTTTTCTTACCTCAGATTCGAGCTAGAATGATTTAAAGAACGACCCTTGAGAACGATCAACTTTTAGTCCTTTAGCGGTCACCTAGTCATAACCAATTATGGGATTCCATCAATAAAATGAATAACAAAAGGTTCCCAAACCAAAACCTGGCCTCGGAGACATCAAACACTACTCAACCGGGTAGTAGGTTCGACCCCGAGGCCTAAGGCTTGAATCCCCAAGCTAAAAACACATTTCTGGCCAAAAAGCCACTAAGGGTCGCGACCCTCCCTAGCTGCGTCGCAGCGTGCCCCTCAAATAGAGGCGGCCTTCCCTGTCAAGCACCATGGGCCACGGTGCACCATTTCCATGCCGCAACTCATTATGCAAATCAGCCAAAAACCCAGCACGCACCAGCTCGACTTCCCCTGCGTTTTCCCTTGAAACCAGCCCTTCAAACCAATCCAAAACACCAGCCTAACACCCAATTCAACCACTAAACATCATCCACAACTCACCCTCATCAAAACCCAAAGTAAACATTAACCAAACTTTCTACAAGGAATTCACAAGATGAAAACTAAAGCCCAAAACAGAGTACACCATAAAATTCATGGCCGAAATTTACCTCAAACTTATTTTGGGATCCCCTTCAATGGCTGAATCAAGTCCCTAAGCTCCCACCTTTGATGTCCTAGCTTATTTCCTCAAGTTGGCTTCAAAATCCCAAAGGGAGAAAGAGGGAAAATGGTGCACGGGTGAGGGAGAGAGGGAAGGTTGTTGATGCTCTGTTTTTCTAATGATTCCACAGCCTTCTAGACACAAAGGGCTGATATATATCTTAAGGGTGAAAAGACTATTTTGGCCCTAGGTCAAATAAAGGCTTCAAAACACTCCCAAGGGTAAAATCGTCCTTTCCCGCTTATCTCGTTAATTATAATTAGCGCTCTCCAATTCCCGCTATTCTCAAATGCCAATAATTCATATCCCGTTACCCTATAATTCCCGGTAACGCTCTAATCATTAAAAACACCCCGAGACTCACCCCGAGCACCGAGCTTAAACCCGTTATGACTAGACCGAACACTTACATTTCATGATCGTCTCATGCCGAATAGCTCGAACCAATCCACCTTATAATGTGGCTATATTAATTAATCACAACCATGCACCCAAAATACACAATTATGCCCACAGCGGCCAAATTATCAAAATACCCTTATACTCATAAATACACCCATATGCATGCACTTACCATCATATTATAATATAATTCACATGAACACGCATATGATCATTAAATAACATCATAATTCAATTATGGCCCTCCCGGCCTCCTAATCAAGGTCCTAACCCTTATTAGGAAATTCGGGGCATTACAGCTCGTTTAATATTTACATGGCGTAATACCATCCATTTACAATTCACATGGCATAATACCATCTTCTTAAAGAGCATACAAAACAGGGAACCCTTAGTCCCAACATAAATCCACAACCAGGTGCAGTTTTCTTTCCTTTAATCTCCAAGTGCTTTAACTAGGAAAGACGACCCCCGAGCTAGATCCTACCCCGAGCTCAAGCGTAAACCTAGTCACAACCATAATAAAGGATTCCATCAATAGTTGTAAAAGGCTTTCGGATAAGGTTCTAATCTCTGGAACATCGAATTCCACCAAACACGGTAGTGGAATCGATCCCGAGCACCCTAGGTTAAATTCTCATGTTTAAAATCCCAAGGACACAAATTTCCTTAAGGGCCGCGGCTCAAGCCTCCTCATGCCGCGGCATGGCCCCAAGCAGAGCCCAACCTTGCCAAGAAATAGACACAGGCCGCGGCCCTACATGCCCCATGCCACGGCCCAACCCATTCGAACCCAGAAAAACCACCATTTTTGACACTCAAATCTCTCTCGAAACCACCCACAATCCAATTACCCCAACATTCTAACATGATTTCAAGAACATAACCCAACAGAAACCTAGTCTAGAAACTCATTAAAACAACATCTCCATCTTTAAAACCCAACAACTCAAGAACTCCAAAACCAGTCAGAAAAAAAAAACAGAACTCCAACACTATATCACAAATTAGAGATTACCTTCATTGAAGAATCCTTCCTCCAAACACTCACTGAGATAACTCCTATGCTTTCTGCCCAAATTCAACCTTTAATGACAAAACCCATAAACACTTAAAACTCAGCTACATACACAGAATTTGACCACCAAAAATAAAACTCAGAACTTACCTTAACTCTTGATTAGATCCTTTAGCTAACCCTGAGCTAATCCCCAAAGTCTCAGCTCAATTTCTCTGAATTTCCAGCCAATCTCCTATTGCTTCTATGGTTCCTTTGAGAGAGAAAGAAGAAGGTCGATTCTAACTTTTGTTCCATCGATTTTTACACTTTACTTAATCTATCATTAACTAGTTAAGTCAATCCCAAGGCTCGGGGTACCGAAAACGTCCCCGAGGGAAAAATGGTAAATTTTCGCAGTATTCCCACCTAGGCTTCCTAATCTCAAATATATCTCCAATTATTTATTTTCATAACCCAATAACCCAGATAACCATCTAACACCTGAAATACCCCTTGACTTATCTCAAGTCAAGTACCGGGTCTCGTTGTGACTTTCCTGCTACTTGCTCCCTAGGATCGCCTCGTGCTGAAAGTTGCAATCACACATATATCCACATAATAATGTGGTCTCTACAGTTTATCACAAATAATCACGTTTATGCCCTAACGGGCCAAAATTACAATTATGCCCTTACCATCCAAACAGGGCCTGCATGCTTATCCAGTACCCAGAAACATGCTTTCTTACCATTAATTCCCATAACCTCCAATTATGCTCTCCTGGCACACTAATCAAGGCCCTTAAGCCTTATTAGTAACTTTTGGGTCGTTACAAAGAGCCTCCAAGTCTTTCGGGATCCTTCACTATGCATCATGACTAGGTTTCCACGAGCTGAACATCTTCATCGAGTTGTTGATCAAAGAGTATCTGAACCATAGTTCAGATTAAGTTCAGAGCACCCTAAAGGGGATTTGGCCACTACATGTCTTGAACTGAATCATCATCATGCAAGGTGATCTAATAATTATCTGCATGTCATAAGGTCAAGTCCAAACTCGAGCTGTTCCCATCATCATTAGCTAGATGTTCTACTCGCATGCTTTTTTCGCATGTTTATCTGCCAACTGTACCCCTAGCTGAGTGGTTTGAATCCATGCTAATTTTTAGGATACAACAGGGTAAAATACCCAGCTTAGAGGTATTTTGGTAATTTTGTAAATTACCAGGAATTATTGAGTAACGAGAATTAATTGATGAATATTTGGTTCAATAGATTTATTTGGGATTATTTTGGGTAATTTGAGATTAGCAAAAATTATGGCAAAAGACTAAATTGCCCTTGGGAGTAACCATTGAGGTTAAATGGGGCAAGGGGCAATGTGGCCATTTGACTACATTAGATAGAAAATAGGCCAGCAGCTGAGCACTTTGGCTCATTCACGTTCAAGGCACTTGCTATTGGTTTATTGGAGCATTTCAGAAGAGTACTCAAGTTATTCCAAAGCTAGGCCAAGCTTGGATTCTTGGTGAAGATTGAAGGGGATTCTTGTGGATTAGTAGCTTTGGATTGGAATTAGAGGTTACTAGGATCATCATCATCCTAAGGAATTCAAAATTTAGAGGTAATACCCCTGATTTGTGTTCAATGGTGTTCTTGAGTTTCTTTTGATTTTTATTCCTAGTGATTAGTTTATGGGTGTTTTGTGGAGAGATGAGTGTTGGGTTTGGTATAGATGAGCTGTAACGACCCAAATTTACTAATAAGGCTTAAGGGCCTTGATTAGTGTGTCAGGATGGCATAACTGGATTATATGTGATTTAATAATTAAACGCATGATATATGATTATTTGAATAACTGTGATGCATGACCATGTGTATTAGTATGCATGTAGGCCCTGATTAGGTTAGAAGGGCATAACTGTAATTTTGGCCCGTTGAGGGCATAACTGTATATACTTGTGATAAATTGTCGAGACCACATTATTATGTGGATATATTTGTAAACTGTGACACGAGACGATCCCAGTGAGCGGTTTAGCGAAAAAGTCACGGTGGGGATTTATACTCGGCATAGGGCAAGCCTGGGGTATTTTTGGGAAATTAGGTAATATATTGGAGATTATTTGATATTGAGGAATATAATTGGAAACTAGTTAGGTGTCAGGAATTAAGCGATAGATATTAGAGACAATTGAGGAATTAGCGGGAATATGGTGAAATGACCAAAATGCCCCTAGGTGGATTAAAAGGCTTAGAAGTAAAGGGAGGGTAAATTGGCCATTTGTCTTATAAGGGATAAGAGTTAAGTTTCCTTATGCCTTAGTGGGAAAAGTCTAGAGTCTGAAGGAAAGAAAAGAAGAAGGAAAAAAAAAGGAAAGAAGAAAAAATAGAAGTTCATTTTTCTCTCTGTCGGTTTAGGATTCTTCTCCATTCCTTGGGGTCAATTGGAGCTAAAATTCAGAGGAGTTCTTGGCTAAGGCTTTTTTCTTGAGACCTTGATCAAGTGTGAGAATTTAGCAGGGATTAGGCATCCAATTGAGGTAAGTTTCTAGGGTCTGCTCTTATGTTTCTGGTTTTGGCTGAGATGATTTTCTGAACTGGGTTTTTATGGGGAATTAGGGGAATTAAAGTTGAGGATTTGAGGAGTAGTAAGCCAAGGAGGTGTAGAGGCTAGCTTAAGGCCGACTCTTCATTGAAGGTATGAAATTCTAGCTCTAAAATCTTGAGGTTTTAGTTGTTTTTCTGAGTTTGAGGTCCAGCCATGGTGAATTTTGGGATTTGTAGTGCATGTGCTTAAGTTTTATGTGGTTGGGTCATTTGGGATGAGTTAGACATGTTGATAAGCTTGTTTTTAAGTTTGGTTGATGTTTGGAAAAGTTTAGGTAAGGTTTCGCTAGGGAAAATCGAAGGAGGAAAAAATGCAGGGTTGTTGTTTTGTGACTAGCGCTAGCCTTTGGGCACTGTAGCGCTAGGCCATGTTGTCTGGGACATTTTTAGGTTCTGCTTGTACCGTTGTAGTGCCCTCCAAAGAGCGTTGTAGCGCTACCCTGTTTCCAGAAAAGGGTTTTTGGGTTATTTTCAAGGGTTTTTGCCCGGGGGTTCGGGGTTTGATCCCACCACCCCGTTCGGTGGAAGTAGAGCTTCCCGAGGCTAGTTTTTGGAATTGAGGTTTGGTGATGATTCTGATCTATGTTTGTGACTAGGTATGCGCTAGGGCTCGAGAGGGATCGTGCTTGAGGATCAATTGATCAAAGCTAGCAAATCTAAAGGTAAGAAAACTGCACCCGGTTATGTATTTGTGATGGGACTAAGAGCTCCCTATATATGTATGATGTCATAGATGGTATTATACCATGGGACATGTGATAAAAAGCCTAAGGGTGCCGTAAAAAATCTTTGCACACAGGGCGCAGCTTGGCCACTGGTAGCTGAGGATAACTTAATATTCACTGAGCTCGGTTTAAGCGGGCCAGAGTCAGTGGGATAAACAAAGGGTGTGGCCTAAGGGTGTTAACCCTGGTTATCATGTGTGGATTGATTATTGATATGGATTGATATACTTGGTATGCTGAATACTTGATTAACATGATTGCTTAAACTGTTGAGTACATGCTTATGCAGTATGAGATATCTGATTTCCTGTTGATTGATTGTGCTTTGTTATTGTGTTTTCTTGCTGGGCCTTGGCTCACGGGTGCTACGTGGTGCAGGTAAAGGCAAAGGCAGGTTAGACCAATCCTGAGATGGAGAGCTGTGGGGTTGAATGTACATAGTCAGCTGTTCGGCCACCACGGCCGACGAGTGGAACAGGAAGAAAAATGTTTAACCGTCTGTTTTGCCTTAGAGTGGCTAACCATTGTATCTAGATCTTGAATCTTTTGTAAGCAGTCTTTAACTTATTACTTTTGGGATCCCATGTAAATAGAAAATGTTTATTTATAAGAAATGCAGCTTTTGGGACCAAAATCTTTTAACCCTAGTACGACTATAGTTTCAGTAACACGTTTTGAATTAAATGACTTGATTAGCAAGTCTTGCACCTTTATAAACACACAGTGTAACAGTCTTGGCTATCTAGGGCGTTACAACTTGGTATCGGAGTGTCCTATGTTAAGGGTTCCTGAAGACTGGCTGGACATGTACATTCGGCGTGAAAGACAAGCTCGACTCAGGGTTTGGTAAATTGTGTATATATGGCTATGTGTTTAAATGATTTGAATGAGATATGACTGCTAATATTTGTTTGATTAATAGGGAGCATGAGATACTGATAGGGCCTGGCCCTTGACTATTGCATGATGATATTGAGGCATGCTTATCAGCATTGCTATGCATGTGAATGAATATATGGGTAAATATTTGGATAAATTGCAATATCTCGATTGTTTGTGAATGATTGGAGTTCCAGTGATGGATCATGAAAGGATTATTACCCTGTCATCATAGTCTGATTGCCTAGTCGTTGATTGCAGATTGACTTGGATAATTATGCGTTTAAGAAAATCTACATGACTAGCCGAAAGGTGTGGGACTAGAGATGATGATCAGGGCCAGACCCCTCTGCTAGTTCTGAGAACAGGCAGCAGCTTTTTGCAGACATGTAGGCTCAGCTATAGAGCCAAGACGAACAGATCCGAATCCTGCGACAGCAGGCTCCATCAAGGAGTTTTGCCCCTATTGTTCCACCGGCAGTGGTACCCGTTGTACAGCCAGTTGAGGTTGGGAATAGATGGGAGCCGTTGTATGAGCAGTTCAGGAAACAACAGCCCTCGATCTTTGAAGGAGGACCTGGTCCACTGAAAGCTGAACAGTGGATGACTATGATTACTACTATTCTAGACTTTATGAGGGTAGAGGGACATGACAGAGTGGCCTGTGCCACATATATGCTGAGAGAGGATGCCCGAATCTGGTGGGAGGTGGCATCACAGACTAGAGATGTTACTGCTTTGACTTGGGAAGGATTCAAGGACCTATTTAGTCAGAAGTACTATAATGTTGCCATCAGGGCAGCAAAAGTAAATGAGTTCATGGGGCTGGTTTAGGGCAGCATGACAGTTACAGAATATGCTCTGAAGTTTGATAGACTTGCGAAGTTTGCACCCAACCTTGTGCTTACTGACGCGGCTAGGCAGGACAGATTTATCAGAGGGTTGAATGCTATGATAGCTCGAGATGTGAGAATTACAATAGTACCTGGAGGGACAACTTATGCCTAGGCTGTAGAGAAGGCTTTTACCGCTGAGGAAGCGGAAAATAAGATATGGAGGGAGAGTGCAGTGAGATGGGAGGGCCGCAGGGCTGTGCCACCATACTCTGGCTCTGGTAGGGACGGAGGCCCCATTGATTTGAAGAGGAAGACCCCTGATGCTTCGACCGCTCCTGGTCCTGATAGGAGAGGTCGGGGTACTCAGGGTGGTCGTCAGAGAGGCGATGATTCATGAAGAACTTATCCTGAGTGCACGAGGTGCAGAAGACGCCATCTAGGTGAATGTCGGGCTAAGGCATGTTATGTGTGCGGGGTGGTAGGACACCTCAAGAAAGATTGCCCGACAATGAAGAAGGGAGATGCGGGGAAGGTGGACAGCTTGACTCCAGCTCGAGTGTTCACCCTGACACAGGCGGAGGCCGAGGCTAGCCCCTCGGTAGTGACAGGTCAGCTTTCTAGCGCTAGAATCCTTTTACTCTATTGATTGACTCTGGTGCTACACATTCGTTTGTTTCTAGTAGGGTGATTGATAGATTGTGTAGACCTAGTGAGTATTGTACTTCAGGGTTTGGGACTATTTTGCCTACAGGGGAACTGGTAGTGTCTAGGAGATGGATTAGAGCACTGCTAGTGATAGTTGATGGTAGAGAGTTGTCAATAGATTTGATTAAGCTGAGTATGGAGGACTTTGATATGATTTTGGGTATGGATTGGTTGGTTAGATATGGAGCTACCATTGACTGCAAAAAGAAGATGGTGACCTTTGAGCCAGAGGGCGAGGATCCCTTTGTTTTTGTGGGAGCAGTGCATGGACCCCACGTACCCAGGATATCAGCACTAAGAGCCAGAGATCTATTACAAGGAAGGTGTATAGGTTTTCTGGCTAGTGTGGTGGATACCACTAGGGTTTCGCCAGTAGGACCGGAAGAGACCAGATTGGTTTGTGACTTCTTTGCTGTGTTCCCCGAGGACATGCCTGGGTTACCGCCGCGTAGAGAGATTCAGTTTGTTATTGAGTTTGCGCCAGGGACAGAGCCAGTGTCGAGGGCACCATATAGGATGGCACCGGCGGAACTGAAAGAATTGAAGATACAGTTGCATGAGCTTCTGGATTTGGGATTCATCAGGCCTAGCTACTCGCCATGGGGTGCTCCAGTTTTGTTTGTGAAGAAGAAGGATGGGACTCTGAGAATGTGCATAGACTACAGGGAATTGAACAAGTTGACCATCAAGAATAAGAACCCCTACCAAGGATTGATGACTTGTTCGATCAGCTACAGGGTAAGACGGTGTTCTCAAAGATTGATCTTCGATCTGGTTATCACCAGCTGAGGATCAAGGACAAGGACATACTGAAGACATCCTTCCGAACGAGTTTCTGGTCATGTCGTTTGGTTTGACCAATGCCCCAACAGCCTTCATGGACCTAATGAACAGGGTGTTCAAGGATTTCTGGATCAGTTCATTATTGTCTTCATGGACGATATCTTAGTGTACTCCAGTTCAAAAGCAGAACATGAGATTCATCTCCGACGGGTTCTTCAGAGATTGAGGGAGCATCAATTGTACGCCAAGTTTAAGAAATGTGAATTTTGGTTACCAGAAGTGACATTCCTTGGACACATCATGGGCACAAATGGGATTAAGGTGGATCCATCGAAGGTAGAGGCAGTTAGGGATTGGCCGAGGCCAAGGAATGCCTCAGAGGTGTGGAATTTTCTTGGTCTAGTGGGTTATTATAGACATTTTTTGGAAGGTTTCTCGAAGATAGCGGCACCGATGACAGAATTGACAAGGAAGAATTTGAAGTTTATCTGGTCAGATAAATGTGAAGACAGTTTCCAAGAGCTGAAGCGACGACTTATTTCTGCGCCTGTGTTGAGTCTTCCTTTAGGGGAAGGGAAGTTTGTGGTCTATTGCGATGCATCAAGGTTGGGTTTAGGCTGTGTGCTAATGCAGAATGAGAAGGTCATAGCTTATGCATCACGACAGCTGAAGGAGTATGAGCAGCGGTACCCTACCCATGATTTGGAGTTAGCAGCGGTGGTATTCGCACTGAAGATTTGGAGACATTATTTGTATGGGGAGAAGTGCGAGGTATACACTGACCACAAGAGTCTGAAGTATTTCTTTACACAGAAAGACCTGAACATGAGACAGAGGCGTTGACTAGAATTGGTGAAAGATTATGATTGTGATATTCTTTATCATCCGGGGAAAGCCAATGTAGTTGCGGATGCACTGAGCCAGAGAGGCCCAAGTCAATTGTACAGTTTCACCCAGATCTCGAGAGTGCTAGCTGATGAGATGGTCAGAGCGGGAATAGAGCTGGTAGTGGGCCGGTTGGCCAATATTACTCTGCAGTCGACCCTGCCAGAGTGGATTAAAGAGGGCCAATTGGTAGACACTCAGTTACAAGAGGTTAGAGAGAATGTCTTAACGGGGGTAGCTAAGGACTATTCTATTTCTGAGGCTGGTTTGCTTCGGTATCAGGGACAGATTTATGTTCCAATTGATGAAGGGATCAGACGAGAGATACTGGATGAGTCTCATACGACGTCGTACTCACTTCATCCGGGTACCACAAAGATGTACCAAGATCTACGGATGTTATATTGGTGGCCCGGGATGAAGAAGGATGTGGTGGAATACGTAGCCAGATGCTTAACCTGCCAGCAGGTGAAAGCTGAGCATCAACGACCAGCAGGGTTGCTTCAACCTTTGGGTATTCTCTAGTGCAAATGGGAGGATATTGCAATGGATTTCGTATGAGATTTACCCAAGACGGTAGGGCTTCATGACTCGGTGTGAGTGATAGTGGACAGGTACACCAAGTTAGCCCATTTTCTTCCAGTGAAGTCAACATATGCTGTGGATCAGTATGTTGAGCTGTACGTGAGAGAGATCGTACGTCTCCATGGGGTTCCTAATTCTATAGTGTCAGACCGGGATCCTATCTTTACTTCTAAGTTTTTGGTAGTTTGCAGAAGGCTATGGGGACTCAGTTGAAGTTCAGTACAGCCTTCCATCCTCAGACTGATGGACAGTCTGAGAGGACAATTCAGGTGTTTGAGGATATGCTCAGAGCGTGCGTGATCGACTTTGGAGGGTCATGGAGTAAGTATCTTCCGTTGATTGAATTTTCGTATAACAATATTTACCAATCAACGATTGGAGCGGCTCCATACGAGACGTTATATGGGAGGAAGTGCAGATCACCCATTCATTGGGATGAGATGGGTGAGAGGAAGTATTTGGGGCCAGATATGGTTCAGAGGACAAGTGAAGCTATAGAGAAGATCCGAGCTAGGATGCTCGCCTTGCAGAGCAGACAGAAAAGCTACGCTGATCCCAAGCGTAGGGACGTGGAGTTCCAGGTTAGGGACCACGTGTTTCTTTGAGTTTCACCATTGCGAGGGGTGAGGAGGTTTGGTAAGAAGGGCAAGCTAAGCCCTAGGTTCATCAGACCTTTTGAGATCTTGGAAAGGATTGGTCAGGTGGCTTACAGGTTAGCCTTGCCACCATCGTTGTCAGGAGTCCATGACGTATTCCATGATTCTATGCTCCGGAAGTACGTCCCTGATGCGACTCATGTGTTGAGGTATGAAGACTTGGAATTGCAGTCAGACCTAGCTTATGAAGAGCAACGGGTTCAGATCTTTGATAAAAAAGATAAAGTACTACGGAATAAGATGATTCCTCTTGTTAAGGTATTGTGGAGGAATAGTAGGGTCGAGGAAGCGACCTGGGAGCTTGAGACAGCGATGTGGGATCAGTATCCCGAGTTATTCAGGTAAATTTCGAGGACGAAATTCTCATTAGGAGGGGATAGTTGTAACGACCCAAATTTACTAATAAGGCTTAAGGGCCTTGATTAGTGTGCCGGGAGGGCATAACTGGATTATATGTGATTTAATGATTAAACGCATGATATATGATTATTTGAATAACTATGATGCATGACTATGTGTATTAGTATGCATGTAGGCCCTGATTAGGTTAGAAGGGCATAACTGTAATTTTGGCCCGTTGAGGGCATAACTGTATATACTTGTGATAAATTGTCAAGACCACATTATTATGTTGATATATTTGTAAACTGTGACTCGAGACGATCCCAGTGAGCGGTTTAGCGAAAAAGTCATAACGGGGATTTATACCCAGCTCGGGGCGAGCCTCGGGGTATTTTTGGGAATTTAGGTAATATATTGGAGATTATTTGATATTGAGGAATATAATTGGAAACTAGTTAGGTGTCGGGAATTAAGCAAAAGATATTAGAGACATTTGAGGAATTAGCGGGAATTGGGTGAAATGACCAAAATGCCCCTAGGTGGATTAAAAGGCTTAGAAGTAAAGGGAGGGTAAATTGGTCATTTGGCTTATAAGGGATAAGAGTTAAGCTGCCTTATGCCTTAGTGGGAAAAGTCTAGAGTCTGAAGGAAAGAAAAGAAGAAGGAAAAAAAAGAAAGAAGGAAAAATAGAAGTTCATTTTTCTCTCTGTCGGTTTAGGATTCTTCTCCATTCCTTGGGGTCTTTTGGAGCTAAAATTCAGAGGAGTTCTTGGCTAAGGCTTTGTGCTTGAGACCTTGATCAAGTGTGAGAATTCAGCAGGGATTAGGCATCCAACTGAGGTAAGTTTCTAGGGTCTGCTCTTATGTTTCTGGTTTTGGCTGAGATGATTTTTTGAACTGAGTTTTTATGGGGAATTAAGGGAATTAAAGTTGAGGATTTGAGGATGAGTAAGCCAAGGAGGTGTAGAGGCTAGCTTAAGGTTGAAGGTATGAAATTCTAGCTCTAAAATCCTGAGGTTTTAGTTGTTTTTCTAAGTTTCTGAGTTTGAGGTCCAGCCATGGTGAATTTTGGGATTTTGAGTGCATGTGCTTAAGTTTTATGTGGTTGGGTCATTTGGGATGAGTTAGATATGTTGATAAGCTTGTTTTTAAGTTTGGAAAAGTTTAGGTAAGGTTTGGCTTGGGAAAATTGAAGGAGGAAAAAATGCAGAGTTGATGTTCTGTGACTAGCGCTACAGCTCTAGCCTTTGGGCGTTGTAGCGCTAGGTCATGTTGTCTGGGACATTTTTAGGTTCTGGTTGTAGAGCTGTAGCGCCCTCCAAAGAGCGCTGTAGCGCTACCCTATTTCCAGAAAAGTGTTTTTGGGTTATTTTCAAGGGTTTTTGCCCGGGGGTTTGGGGTTTGATCCCACCACCCCGTTCGGTGGAAGTAGAGCTTCCCGAGGGCTCGGGATTGGTCCCGAGGCTAGGTTTTGGACTTGAGGTTTGGTGATGATTCTAATATGTGTTTGTGACTAGGTATGCGCTAGGGCTCGAGAGGGATCGTGCTTGAGGATCAATTGATCAAAGCTAGCAAATCTAAAGGTAAGAAAACTGCACCCGGTTATGTATTTGTGATGGGACTAAGAGCTCCCTATACCTGTATGATGTCATAGATGGTATTATGCCATGGGACATGTGATAAACGGCCTAAGGATGTTGTAAACAATCTTTGTGCACAGGGCGCGGCTCGGCCACTGGTAGCTGAAGACAGCTTAATATTCACTGAGCTTGGTTTAAGCGAGCCGGAGTCAGTGGGATAAACAGAGGGTGTGGCCTAAGGGCGTTAACCCTGGTTATCATGTGTGGATTGATTATTGTTATGGATTGATATACTTGGTATGCTGAATACTTAATTAACATGAATGCTTAAATTGTTGAGTACATGCTTATGCAGTATGAGATATCTGATTGTCTGTTGATTGATTATGCTTTGTTATTGTGTTTTCTTGCGGGGCCTTGGCTCACGGGTGCTACATGGTGCAGGTAAAGGCAAAGGCAGGTTGGACCAATCCTTAGATGGAGCGCTGCGGGGTTGAATGTACATAGTCAGCTGTTCGGCCGTCACGGTCGAGGAGTGGAACAGGACAAAAAATGTTTAACCGTCTGTTTTTCCTTAGAGTGGCTAATCATTGTATCTAGATCTTGAATCTTTTGTAAACAGTCTTTAACTTATTACTTTGGGGATCCCATGTAAATAGAAAATGTTTATTGATAAGAAATGCAGCTTTTGAGACCAAAATCTTTTAACCCTTGTTCGACTATAGTTTCAGTAACACGTTTTGAATTAAATGACTTAATTAGTAAGTCTTGCACCCTTATAAACACACAGTGTAACGGCTTGGCTATCCAGGGCGTTACATGAGCTTTCTTGGATGTTTTAGGTCGAAATCCTGCTGGAAAAACTTGTTTTGGTCGAATTAGGTGTCTAATTTTTGTAGGTAATCGCAGATTTTTAAATTGGGGAAGAACACTTATGTTCTGGGTCGTTTGTGGATTTCTGGTGACCTAGCACGACCACCCTAGGTTGGGAGTGACCGCACTAGTGTCCTTGAAATGGGGAAATTTGACTTCGATTTGGGGACTCAAGTTGAGGGGCGCGACCATGCCAACGCCCTGGAAACCCCAAATTTTATGTGGGCACAACCGCGCCAAGTTCCCTGAAAGGGTGATTTGCTTAATTTTAAGAATAAAGCGCAAGGGCTCGGGAATTCAGTTTGGGAGCCCGCTTGGGGGCTTGGGGGACATTTTTAGTGCCCTGTTAATTGGGAACAATTTTTCTGAGTTTAGAGTTCAGATTGAGACTCAAGATTTGGGATTGATTCCTGACGAACATATGCTTGTATTATGACTAGGGTTTCCGCCAGGCTCGGGTCATGGATAGCGCTCGGGGTCGTTTCTTTATTCGGACGAAGCTTGAGGTAAGAAAACTACATCCAATGCGTGAGATACGTGATTAAGGCTTGGCCCAGTTGTTAAATGTAAATATGATTAGGGCTTGGCCCGGTTGTGAAATGTAAACATGATTAGGGCTCGGGCCCCTGTTAATGAGCATGATTATAATTATGCCTGTAGATATGTGATTAAGTATTCTGGATGTGTTGCATTTGTTTATATGATGAATGTACTATATGTATGATTAGTCTGGATTGGAAACTCGGCTTATAAGCTATGGTCGACACTATGTGTGCAGAATGCAGGTCGCTATGGCTAGGCCACCCTGGGAGTGTATTATGGACTTATCTGGCTCTGATGCCACTTGAATAAATAGAAGTGTGATACGCGCTTGTGTGACTCTGTGGTCGCATACTTGTACATTGTGTCTGTCGAGTTACAGTTATTACTATTAAGCATGCTTTTTATATTATGTTGATTATCTGAATCTATTTAAATAATTTTTTTTTTGCTGAGCCTTGGCTCACAGGTGCTATGTGGTGCAAGTAAGGGTAAGGAGAAGCTTGGCCAACCATGAGTTGGAGAGCTTTAGGGGGGGTGTGTTCATATGCAATCTGCTCGACCGCCACGACCGAGATATGGGCAGAGAAACTAGGGTTGGACCTTGTTTTGCCGCTTAGGACGACTTATTTTGTAATCCTTGAGTTGTAAACAACTTTTAAACTTCTATTTTTGGGATCCCATGTAAAGACTAAAAATTTTAATGGAAATGTTTATTCCTTTGACAAAAATCTTTAATACCTGAGCTATTAGTTACTTAATCACATGTTTTAGTCTAAATGACTCGTTTAGTGAGTTGAGCACTATTTTAAACACACGTCGTAATGGTCCCTGATTAGTATGGTGTTACAGTTTTCCTATTGAGTAAGATATAGTAGGGAATTTAGAAGGGGATCTGATCCCCAAAAAATATTACTACATAACAATGCACTAAGATATAGTAGTGAATTTAGAAGGGGATCTGATCCCGAAAAAATATTATTAGATAACATTGCACTAAGCAGACCTAATTATGAGCTAGAGAATCGTTCCAACGTACCCTAGTCACTGTGATAACCAATACTTCAGCTAGAGGCTCAAATAGTTATCCTATAGAGTAAGATAGAGTTGTGACATTAGAAGGTGATCCAATCCCGATCTTATATTACTAAAGATCTTAATTAGTAAATAACATTGCACCAACCATACCTAATTATGACATAAATAAAAGTTCTCACGTCTCTAGTCACCTAGAACACCAATAGTATTGTAGAGGCTTTGATAATTGTACTATAGGTTTTTAGTTGATACAATAAAGACTTTAGAAGGGGATCCAGTCCCGAACTAATATTACTAGATAACATTGCACTAAACATACCTAATTATGACATAATGAACCATTCCAACATACCTTAGTCAGCCAATACTACTGCAAGAGTCTCAGATAGTTGTCCTACTGAATAAGATATAGTAGGGAATTTAGAAGGATTTAATCCTGAAAAATATTAATACATATCATTACACTAAGCAGACCTAATTATTACATAATTAATCATGACAACGTACACTAGTCACCGAATAACCTATACTATATGTAATAATATACAAATCTATATTTTTTTATTTTGAAACGTGAAACAAATTTTAATTTTAAAAGTTTTAATTTTTGGTATTTTTATTTTATATATATATCACCCAAAAATCATATATAATTTGAGTGGAGCTTCACATTTATGCTAATCAAAACACGGTTAGCAAAAAAAATATTAAAAAGCTTAAAGAAAAATAATGACATAAAACCCATCATCAGTTAGCTATAGAAAGTAAAATTAATTATTTAAATAATGGTTAATTTCCTTTAATTAGTATAAATATATAATAAAATAAGACAAAATTCACACAAAATGAACTCAATAACATATTCAAATTGTTTATTAAAAAGCTTAAGTAAGAGATTAAAGTAACAAGATTGAAGGATGAATATTTAAAAAATTGAAAAACTACTAATAAATGACCCAATTTAAGAAAAAGATAGAATTTATTGCAGCCATCTAAGTGAAAAATAATCTATGTTTATTTTGACATAATCAATTAGGTGCAAAATCCCATTTGAAGAAAACTTATAAGTTTAACACTTAAAAAAAACCACTTATGAGTACATTAAAATTTGATAGAGCAAGTAAATGTGTAAGAGTGTGAATATAGTAAAAGAAGAATGGGCAAATTGACAGTGTATTATAATATTAAGAGCAGTGCTAAAGAGACTCTCTTGTTTACTCTCTTTTGCACTTTTTTTATAATTTTATGATATGTGTCATCATTTAAAATAACTCTATTTATAAAAAATAAGCAGTCATAATATTTTTATTTTATTACAATTATACCACTACACTTATTCATTTTTCTATATTAAAAAAATAAATTTTAAAAAATTGTTTAAATAAAAATATTCATTATTATGCTTCCATTAATAATATTAGTCTTGCTAATAATGTATCTTCAGAAAATTTTAAAAATTAAAACTATATTTAGTAAAAAATTCATCATTCACGTTTTTTTTTTCAACAAAAACAAAAATCACAACTTCATATTTCACAAATGAATTATATATACAAAATATGTATGTTTATATATATTTGCATATGAGATGCACTAGATAATATGCTTTATTTTTTTTATTTTTATAACTTATTATATGTGATCGATTGTTATTATTTATATGATTTTTCTTTTATGTATTCATTTTTTTTAATATAGAATAATAAGTATTTAATGGTAGTATAATTGTAATAAAATTAAAATATCATGACTAATTATATTGTAAAAATAAACATGGTTTAAAAAATGATACTTGTCATCAAATTGAAAAGATAATTGTGAGAAGAGAGTCTCATCAACACTACTCTAATATTAATATCAATGCAAACTAAACAACCACTTATAAGTTTTCTTACAAAAAATGACCCTCATAATTACCCATCCCTAGTCCCTCAAAATGAAGTGAGGGACTACAGAATGCCCTTTCTTTATTTATCTCTATTATTATTATTTTTTTACTTTTTTTACTTTTACAAAAAACGAGCAATCTCCTCTACCTAGACAACAACTAAAGCTAAATGTAGATGATGTATTTGCAAATCCAAAGGGGGTAGTGGGAGCTAGGGAATTTTTCGAGTTCACCTTGGACATGTCACAGCAATTGTTTCAACTCCTATTCAGGTGTTTCCGAACTCTCATTTAATGGAAGTACGAGTTATCTTCCTTGTTTCTAATGGTGTAATGCAGTTTTTTTGCCTATTAACATTATAGAATCTTATTCTAAAGTGGTTGTGGATAGAATTAGGAAAAATTTTAGTGACTTTTCTCTTTTGAGTGATGTTATAAGTGATATTTGCAGTTCATTATCTTCCATTTCTAAAGTCTTTATTCTTTGTGTGATTAGAAAAGATAATAGTTTAGTACAGTTACTAGCTCATTCAACTCAAGAGTTAGATTTGAACTCGTGGTAAAAAACAAATCATGTATCCAATTTTTTTATTTTTCTCCTCATAATATTTGAATGGTGATCATCTCACCCTTGTTTGTCGTTTCTCTTTTTCTTCCGCTAATTCTTTTGCATATTTGATCATCCTCCAATTTTTGTTAATATCTCCTATTCTCTTACTTTCATTTATGAAATTTTCGTATGAAATTATTATTAATACCTTTTGTTATTCTTACATTTGTTGGCTTTAATTATTTGATAATATGGTGCATTTGGTTCTTCCATCATTCTTTCAAAGGCTGATTGATTTAGAATAGGGTAAATACTAATTTGGTATTCTGTACCTTCCACTTGAATTTGGTCAACATATTTTTTAAATTGGATTTATACATTTTTGGACCCTGTGTTTTGTTCAATTAACTATTTTGACAAATGACATTTTCGACCATGTGTTTTGTAAAATGGTTCAAATATAACTCTAAACTCGATTTTGCTCAAAGTTTTCTAGGCTAAAATTACAAATAATTTATCAAACTAACAATTTAAAATAAAAACAAAATCATTTTGTCTAACAATTGTGTTGTTACATTCAAATTTTTTTCATCAAAATTGGGTTTATGGTTCTATTTGAACAATTTTACAAAACATAAGGTCAAAAAAGAATTTATCAAAATACATGGTCTAAACAGGTAATGAGACAAAATACATAGTCCAAAAAACTATAAACCCTATGACCAAAGTATCCATCTTTTTAATAAATTAATTCATTTTTCTTCTTTTTTTTGTTATTTTAAAATATTTTCTGAATCAATAAAATAAAATAAAAAATACTTTCTCTCTCTCCCATCTTTCTCATCTAATATATCTCTCTCTTACCCGTTATCACCTTGACTCCATCTCCATTATCTCTAGTTTCAACTTTTGTTGTAAAGCCTATTCAACATGAATTGAGTTATCCCTACCCATCTCATCCCTTGCGGATAGTAAAGCCCAAAACAAAAGACCACTGATAATTGACCCAAAAGCATTGGACCAAAGAGTGAAAGAGTGGATTGACCAAGCCACTTCTTCAGCCGAAGATGCAAACATTGAACAAGCCATTCCAGCCAAGAGAAACATGAAGAAGGAAGAAGATGCAAAAGAGAAGTGTGGAGCTATAGCGCGTGAAGGCAGGACGTGCGTGAAACCAAAATGGCTTCAAGACTTTGTGATGGCCGTGAGACGTTGAGGAGGGTAGCTTTAGGTGCCAACCGAATTTTGTTAGTAGTGAACTACAATTTTTCAATTCTTGTTTAATATTAATACTATTTGTAATTCTGTAAGGATTTGACTATTGAATGAAATTTCAAGAAATTGCTTTTGGAGACTTTTCCTGTCTCAAAAAGGACTGTTACTCTATCAATTGGTGCTTTCATTGAGCTTTTCTTTTTCTCAAGATGAAGAACGAAGATCTTGCTGCACTTATTCAAGCTATGGATCTCAAGTGGGATCAACGTGCGGAACAGCAGATGACAGAGCTCAAAGCAGTTCTCGACGAGCGACTGACTCTAGTATCTTTGCCAGTCGCCTGGCCGTGGTGGTGAGAGCAGTGCGGCTCGTGAGAAAATGCGAGAGAAGGGTAGACGATATGAGACTGTTAATGATTGTCGAGAGGTGAACTCAATTCTCAAAAACCTTCGCGTGAAGCTAGCTCGATTCGATGGATCCAACGTAGACGACTGGATTTACAAGATCAATAAATTTTTTGAGCTGCATCACATCGATCCTCAAGTTCGATTGATGGTGGTTCCATTTCATTTGGAGGGGGTACCTTCGAAATGGTTCCAATGGATGGAGAAGAGTGGGGCCTTTGTTGATTGGGAGGCGTTCATTAAAGCTTTACAACTTTGATTCGGAGCATCTGTCTACGATGATCCTTTGGGTCGCATTTCCAAACTCACTCAAACGGGTCGTATTGCTCAATTTCGGACCGAGTTTGAAGATTTGATGACACGGGTAACAGGTGTTTTTGTGCACCTATTCATGAATTTCTTTATTTGGGGTTTGAAAATGGAAATTCGCTGTGAGCTGCTGCTAGCAAAACCAATTGATTTAGCCGATGCTATGGCTAAAGCACAACTGTTTGAAGATCGGAATGATGATTTTCTGGGTCATCCAAAGGGGGAGAGTTGTCGTTCAGGGTGGTCTAATCGTGCTGCAACTTATTCCCAGCCCCAATCCCCGCATTCTGGAAATTCCTCCTCGTTTGGTTCAGCGCCAGCAAACACGAGTGAGCCAAAATCATTCAAATCAGGTACCACCACATTATCTGTTAAGAAATTAACTTATGCAAAAATTAGAGAGAAGCGTGAGAAGGGTCTCTGTTTTACTTGTGAGGAAAAATACAGTTTCGGCCATAAATACAAAAGCAGGGTCTTAATCCTTTGTGGTACTGATGAGGATGAAGAAGGTGAGATACCACCAGTGGGCGAATCTGATTCAGGAGAGGTAGATGATAGTATCATGGATGAAGTTAGTCTGAACTCTTTGTCGAATTCAGCAAATCCACACATATTTCGACTAAGGGCCAAACATAGTAATGAATCTTTGAATGTTCTTATAGATACTGGAAATAATAACAACTTTATACAGGAATCCTTAGCCAGCAGAATGGGTCTTGTTTGTGAGGATACCAAATGCTTCAAGGTCTATATGGGAAATGGAAATTCTTTGTTATGTTCTAAAATATGCCATGGGGTGGAATTATTGCTTCAGGGCCATCAATTCTATGTTGATTTGTACGTATTACCTATATGGGGATTGGATGTTGTGTTGGGTATGCAATGGCTGCAAACTCTCGGGCCATGTATACATGACCATAAGGCGCTCAGTTTGGAGTTCAATTAGCATGGGAAGGAGGTTAAGTTGGCTAACTCGACTGATTTAGCAGCTCATCACTTGACATTCACTCAATTCCATACTCTGATGAGAGATGGGGATATAAGGGAAGTGTATTGCATAACTTCAATCACTAAGGAGGAAGACAAGTCTACTGTGCCCCTCTCCACTTGGTTAGAAAAGTTACCTGTTGAGGGCAGAGAAATAATCCATGAATTTCAGGATGTATTTTCAGAACCTACAATATTGCCACCATACCAGAATGTGGATCACAATTTTTTTTTGGAACCGGGTTCATCTCTAGTCAATGTTAGACCATGCCACTACCCTTATTATCAGAAAGATGTCATAGAAAAGCTGGTTCGAGAGATGTCCTCTTGGGGGTTTATTCAGCATAGTACTAGCCCATATTCTTCGCCAGTGTTGCTGGTAAAAAAGATGGACGGTACGTGACGCTTTTGTGTTGACTATCGAGCTCTTAACAACATCACGATCAAGGATCATTTTCCCATTCCCACAATCGATGAGCTGTTACATGAGTTGGGTGGCACGGCGGTATTCTCTAAACTTGATCTTCGGGCAGGATATCACCAAATTAGAATGGATCGTCGTGACACTCACAAGACTGTGCTTCGAATGCACGAAGGGCACTACGAGTTTCTAGTTATGCCTTTTCGCCTCACTAATGCTCCATCCACTTTTCAAGCTGCCATGAACCAACTCTTCAAACCAGTTATCAGGAGTTGTGTCATTGTTTTTTTTTTTATGATTTATTAGTCTACAGCAAGAATGTACAAAAACACAAGATCCATTTACGAAAGGTGTTGCAATTACTTAGAGAAAACAAGTTCTATGCCAAAGAGAGTAAATGTCAATTCTTTCAGTCTACAATTGACTACTTGGGTCATCTGGTCTCGGCTAAGGGAGTACAAGCTGATCCTAACAAGATAGTTTCCATGGTTGAGTGGCCACAATCCAAAAATCTCAAGCATCTACGTGGATTCCTGGGTTTAACAAGGTATTATAGGCGCTTTGTGGCTCATTATGCATCTATTGTTGCCCCATTAATTAAAGAAAGATAACTTCAAATGGTCCGAACATGCTACAGCAATCTTTCAACATCTGAAAGTCGCAATGATAAAAACCCTAGTCCTCGCCTTGCCTGATTTTTCTAAGGAGTTCATTGTCGAAACTGATGCCTCTCATACGGGTATTGGGGGTGTCCTTATACAGGAGGGACACCCAATTGCTTTTTTTAGCAGAAAGTTGGGATCACGATTCATAGGCACATCGGCATATATGCGAGAATTGCAGCCTATTGTTGCAGTAGTCACAAAGTGGCAATAGTACCTTCTTGGACGCCATTTTGTGATTCGCACTGACCACAAAAGCCTAAAAGAACTCCTTACTCAAGTCATACAAACTCCAGATCAACAATTTTTCCTTCGCAAGCTGATGGGCTTTCAATTCTCTATCCAATACAAATTGGGTAAGGAGAATAAAGCGGCTGATGCTCTGTCTAGGCAACATGAGAGCTCCCTGTCATCACTCTAAGCTGCCATAACTTCTGGTTGCTTTGAATTTTTGGAAGAACTGAAGCAAGAAAACACTACGAGTCCAGACTTGCGGCTCATTCATGATCAATTGAGTGAAAATTCAGCTGGCTTATCAGGTTATGAGGTAAGAGATGGTTTGCTCTACTTTAAACAGAAGCTCATGGTCAGCAAACACTCTAATCTCAAGAGGCAACTACTGCGAGAATTTCATGACTCTCCAGTTGGTGGTCATGCTGGAAGCAATCGTACTTTCCTTCACTTAAGCGCTAATTTTTTTTGGGATGGCATGAAGCAAGATGTGCACAACTATGTGAGACAATGCTTAGTTTGTCAAACTGTCAAGTACTCTCCCACAGCTCTTTATGGTTTGTTGCAGCCACTTAAAATTCCAGAAAGGGTTTGGGAGGATCTTGTAATGGATTTTATTGTGGGGTTGCCGAACTCTAATGGGGTCACAAATATTCTAGTAGTCATTGACAGGTTTACTAAATATGCACATTTTGGAGCTCTTTCTAATCATTATTCAGCCACTAAAGTGCTGGAGCTCTTTACAAACATCGTGATTCGCTTACATGGGATGCCCCGCACCATTGTTTCTAATCGTGATCCCATTTTCACCAGTGCTTTTTGGAAAAATCTTTTTGAACTCATGGGTACAACATTGAAAATGAGCTCGGCCTATCATCCACAAATCGACGGTCAATTAGAGGTCACAAATCAATATGTTAAGCAGTATCTCCGAGCTTTCACCACTGAGAATCCCAAAAAGTGGAGCAAGTTCCTTTCATAGGAAGAATTCCATTACAACACTAGCTACCATTCATCTATTGGTATGACCCTATTCCAAGCTGTCTATGGACGCTTGCCACCATCAATTCCAGCTTATACTCTGGGATCGACCACAATACAAGTTGTTGAGGAAGATTTTCTCTCAAGGGATGACATTATATAGAAATTGAAACAAAACTTGTAGCAAGCTCAGAAAAGAATGGTTCAGCAAGCTAATAAAAAACACAGAGATATCGAACTCCAAGTAGGCGATTTGGTATTGGTCAAGCTTTAGCCTTACCGACAATCCACGGTGGCTAAACGCCTGAATACTAAGCTTTGTCATTGTTACTTTGGACCATTCTCAGTGGTCGCCCGCTGTGGCCCGGTGGCATACACTTTGGCCCTTCCTCCGGAGAGTAAGATTCATCCCACCTTCCATGTCTCACCACTCAAACCTTTCCATGGTAGTCTATCTCCTAATTGTTATCCTCTCCCTAAAACCAACATAGCCAACAAACCTTTGATGGTTCCAATAGCCATCCTGGCTTCTCGCACCAAGCTTAACAACAACAAACTCACTCGACAAGTACTTATTCAATGGTCGATGAGTTCACCTGAAGACTCCACCTGGGAAGACTTTGAACCATTCATACAGCTCTATGGTTTACACAACCTTGAGGACAAGGTTGATTTTGAGGAAAGGGGTAATGATAGTAAAGCCCAAAACAAAAGCCCACTGATAATTGACCCAAAAGCATTGGACCAAAGAGTGAAAGAATGGATTGACGAAGCCACTTCTTCAACCCAAGATGCAAACATTGAACAAGCCATTCCAGCCAAGAGAAACATAAAGAAGGAAGAAGATGCGAAAGAGAACCGTGGAGCTATAGCGCGTGAAGGTAGGAAGCGTATGAAACCAAAATGGCTTCAAGACTTTGTGATGGTCGTGAGACGTTGAGGACGGTAGCTTTAAGTGCCAACCGAACTCTATTAGTAGTGAACTGCAATTTTTCAATTCTTGTTTAATATAAATACTATTTGTAATTCTGTAAGGATTTGGCTATTAAATGAAATTGCAAGAAATTGTTTTTGGAGATTTGTCTTGTCTCGAAAAGGACTATTACTCTATCACTTGTCGTGAACATATAGCACTAAGTTTCTAAGCATTTGGTTTGATGGTCCTCTTATGACCCATTTATTATCCATATATTGCTTTAAATTGTACCATGAAAGAAATCAACAAAGTATTTTTAGGAAAGATTGATTGTCCTTTCATATGTCTCTCTAAATTTTGTAGATTTCCACATAAAACTATGCCAATTACTTTTGGCCAAACACTTGGGGCTCCATGACGAGTTCGAAATCCAAGTCTGGGTATTGGGATGAGGTTCTTGCTAGTTTTATTTCAACTAATTTTGTTGATGGTGGCAACCCAAATCTGGCCTCACATTTTTCTTGGCAAATTTGGAACCCAGCAGCACATAGGCTCGTGGGTTTCATTTGCCAGCGAGTTCCCTCCAGTCTCCATCTCCAATGCCATCACTTGCCCAGCTGAAGTCGTCGTTTGCCTTTTGGGAAGAAAAAGAGAAACATGAGGGAGAAGTCGAGGAAGAATGAAGGAGAGGGAGAGAGAGTTAATAGTTATTTGTCTTTTTTTTTTATTATTTTGGATTGTTTTATTTTTTTTTTATAAAATTATAATTAAAATATACTTTTTTTTATTATTTTAGAAGGGAAATTTTACACAATATGCATCATAATATAGTTAAATTTTTTAACATGCCATCATAAAAATTCTTCCACTAATGTGCCCCCTCCCCTATTTTGGACAAAAATACATTCATCAGATAAAAATAGAGAAAATTTAACACTTCACACATTTCTCTCTCTATCTCTCTCTCTCTCCTCCATTATTCACAGCTATTTTCACAACAACCTAAATAGCATTGTTGAATATACTGAAATCAATGAAGAAATTGGACTGCTTGGATCTGGAAGTTTCATTTCAAGTGAAGAAATTGTCATTCTTGGCATTTTTGAAGAGAAAAAATCATGGGTAAGTATCATTTTATTCTATCTACTTGTGAATATGAAATGTCATGGTTAGATATTAGATTCGAACTATTCTGGTGTTGAGTGTGGTATTTTTTTCTACATTTTTTGACATGTTCTTCGGATTTGGAAATATGTGGGTACCAGTCGAAATTGATGATAAATCGATGGCATTTCGATGATACATTGATTGCATTTCGATGGTACATCGATGGAATTTTGATGTTGGGGCGAACATATTATTTAGATGTTATTTTCGATATAATATCAATGGCATATCGATGCTGAATCGATGCCATATAAGTTGATTTGGTTTAGCAACAATATGGCATCGAAATGAAATCGCGTACAGATGGCAACCATCAACATCGATTATGCATCGAAATGTCATCGATGTGGCATCAATGTTGAACTGCAATATAGATAGCATTACATAGGCATCGATTCATCATCGATTAGACTTTATTTTTATAATTTTCTTATGCTTTTTTTTTTTTGTAAATTTATAGGTTCCAGAGTTAATATAATTTTTTCTTACAACGATGTTTGGGAATGGAAAGGAGAGAAATGGAATTTCAAAGCTGGTTTGAACACTATAATATATGTACCAATTGATGTCGGTTACATAGAATTATTGGAGAATTTGTATTCGAAGCTGAAAGTGGATAGGTCATTGTTTAACTTAAAGTTGGAAGTATCATTTACATATAATGATTTTAGCCTAGATCTCATTGAAATCACGGATGATGAAGGAGTTAGTGCTCTTATTCTTGATAATTCGAAGTCCTTAAGACATCGGGTTCCTTTATGCTTTAGTTCCATTGCAAAGAACATTGCTCTTCTTGATCCATCTCCTAGAGCGAGTGTTAATATGGAAAATCATAATCAATCCTGCATGGTTGTTCCATATACAGCTCCTGGGCCAAGTGTATGCATGGGAGGTCCTAGTCAAAATGAAACTTTTCCCCCCCAACAAATCTCCGAATGATGATGGGTATGAGTACGAGCCTTATGTCAATGATGATCCAGCTGCCTATTTTTGTGATGATGATGAAAGAGTTGAGGGGTGCAGTAGTTCTGATGATAACTCCGAGGATCAGTTGTCGGTGCTACCTATGGAGTAAGTAGATAATTTAAATGTATGACACTTGCCAAGATGTCAAGAAAGCCAAGGACGAAGGACTCCTGGCTCAGAGAGTAGTCATCCAACTACATAAGACGATAGAAATAGATGGAGTTCTCCGGCATAGTCTGCTGAAGATATACCATGCCCCTCTTATGTTATCCCCACGTTATCAGGAGTGAGTTGTTGAGTAATAGAAGTTGGGAAGGTTTTTGAGAACAAGTTAGAGTTGAAGACGAAGGCATACTTATATGCAATGAAGCAGAACTTCAAGTTTGTGGTGAAGAAGCCAGGTACTGAAGTTTGGTATGCAAGGATCTTGATTGTGGGTGGAGATTGAGGGGGAAGAGAATGCATAAATCCGATATGTTCGAGATAACTTGTTTCACCAATAAACACACTTTCTCACTTGACCTCCGACATAAAGGTCATCACCAAGCTGCACCTTAGGTTATTGGTCATTGCATAAAGAAAAAATATAAGACTGGATCGAATGGGTACATGGAAAACAACATTAGAGAAGACATTAAAAATGATTATGGCATTGAGTTGTCATATGGAAAAGCTTAGATATGCCGAGAGAAGGTTCTTTTTATGTTAGAGGAACACTTGAAGCATCCTACCAGAAGTTACCATCATACATGTTCATGCTTCAACAAAAAAATCTCAGGAAGTTGAAAGATTTTGTCAGTGAGGAGGATTAGTTCAAATATTGCTTTTTCTCACTCAAAGTTAGTAGAAGAGGGTTTCCTACATGTCATCTTGTGTTATGTGTGGATAGCACTTTTTTAAAGACAAAATATAGTGGGCAGATGTTATGTGCAATCGCACTGGATGCAAATAACCATCTATATCCAGTTGCATTTGGTATTGTGGATAGTGAGAATAATGATTCTTAGAAGTATTTTATGTCAAAGCTAAAGGAAGAGATTGGGGAAGTTGAGGACCTAGCATTTATATCTGACAGGCATGCAAGTATTGCACATGCCATGGAAACTATTTTCCCCGATGCCTATCATGGTGCTTGCTACCACCACATTAGTATGAATGTGGTTACTAAATTCAAGACTGATCATTGTAACGTATTGATGTATAATGTGGCATATGCTTTTAGGAAATCTGAGTTCCACTCTCACTTCGAAAAAAATCAAATCAAAAGACCCAGCTATTGCTCAATACCTAGAAGGCATTGGTTTTGATAAGTGGTCCCGTGCTTACTTTCCTAGAAATAGGTATGTCATTGTGAATTGTATTTTAATTTATGAAATCTTGTAAATGTACATTACTATTCAATGTTAGTTTTTCTGGATACTAAGTATAATATAATGACAAGCAATTACGCTGAAAGTTTCAACAATACGACCTGGGATGCTAGGAGCTTTCTGATAACTACATTCATCAAATTTATTCGCTTCACATTGCATTCCTGGTTCTGTGATAGGAGAGAAACTAGCAAGAAGACAACTACAACTCTTGCACCGACCTATGAGAAAGATTTGGTGGATATGGCTGAGAAAGCTCGATTCTTGATCCCTTATGCAATAGGGAGGCATGAGTTAGATGGTGAGCTGAATGGTGAAGTCGACCTCCTAAATAAGACATGCACATGTGGCATGTTTCAGCTTATTGGTATCCCATGTGTTCATGCACTATCTGGATCCCTTAAGAGAGGGGTGAACTTTTATTCTCTGTGTTCAAATTACTATAAAATTGAGACATGGAGGTCCTTTTACACAGAATCTATATATCCTACTAGTAACGAGGAAGGGTGGATTGTTCCACATGACATTATGACAATAAAAGTGAGAACACCTACGCAAAAAAATCTGGTTGGTCATCCAAATAAGAAACAAGGTAGGCCTAAGAAGAATTCCATCCTTCCAAAAGAGAGAAAGTGGTTGTAGAACGTAAGTGCAGCATATGTGGAGGTCTAGGCCATAATAGGGCAACTTGTAAAGTTCGAGTTTGAAATTTATGGCATCGATGTTAAACTTTTTATTTGGATACTAATGGACTTTGTTAATCTTTTTATTTGTGTATTAATGGACTTTGTTAATTTTTTTATTTGTGTTCTTTGATCATCTAGCCATAAGCATAGATGTGGCATCGAAATGGAAGGATCTAGTTTTTAAGAAAAGTCTGCCATCGATATGCCATCGAAATGACATCTATGTGGCATCGAAATGGAAGAATTCACTGTTCTTTAATCATCTAGCCATAAGCATCGATGTGGAACCGAAATGGAAGGATCCAGATTTTATCTGCCATCGAAACGACATCGATGTGGCATCAAAATGGAAGAATTCATTGTTCTTTAATCATCTAGACATAAGCATCAATATGGCATCGAAATACCATCGATGTGGCATCGAAATGGAAGGATCCAGTTTTAATCACAAAATATACTATTGTGTACCATCGAATAACCATCGAAATGACATTGTTTATATACAAAACTAAGGAGAAATCAAACTAAATGTTCTAACATATAGAAAAGGTCAAGGGTACACATTCTCGTAAAAAATGTTGATGCATAATTTATCCCTGAAGTACTAAATGTGGTCCTCGATGGCATATGATAAGGGAATGTCTCCAAGAATAAACTCCAAGTGTTTGATGGCGAATACGCCACAATCTCCGCTGAAACCAAGAAATCGCATTTGTGAGTGTATTGAAAATTAAAGGAGAATAGTGTTATGAAAAATTGAAGTTAGTACGTCTAAATACCTGGTGCTGGACTGTGGGACAATATCAGTGGACATGCGTCACCAATCAAAGTTTGGAACAATGATCTTTGGTCTAGCTATTTTCAACTTGGGGTGTCCTTTAGACATACTAGAAGCGTTGAGTAAAGATGGAAGCATCCTTGTCCAAGGCTCAATCAACTCAGTCAACTTATCATGGATAAAGTTGGAATGATCTTAGTCAAATACAATGATCATTCAATCAGTGAAATTTATCTCGCAAAGGATCCAGTGATGATTTTCCAAGCACCAGTGGAAGTAGACCTCGTTGCAATCACCCCAAGGCTTCTTGTATTTTTTAGCATCTCCTTTGATGAAATTAAGAATGTCCTCATCCCATTGGCAATTCCTGCTCTTGTTCGTGAATTCCTCATATCTAGCAGGAATATACTATGCAAATGATGAATCAAGTATGGTGACTTTCACGAGGTACATCTTCGGCAACTCAAAAAGACGTCTTCGTATAAGATAATTCGCAACGTCGAGATGCTGTAAATAAATATAGTATCGTTAAAATAGAGTATTGTTAAAATTAGATGAATGTGTTGATTGCAAATATAAAAGACTTACAGTTTATGCCAGCCATTCTCTTGCCACCTTTAACTTCAGGAACCAAATAGGGGTGCCATCACAACCTTCCAACTTTCTCGGTCTGCAGTTGTCAATCTCACCGACTATCCATCAGTTAAAAGTTGTTAACATATCTTGATCCAACACCTTTAAAGGATGGATCGTAACTTGGTCCTTGAACTTTGGTTTCGTGGATGCTGGAGTATAGTCCTCATATCTTACCGGTCTTTGTCTAGTGTGCTTACCTATAACAGGAGCAATTAGTATCCAATCTCTTTAAAACATGTTAAAACTCATGGATTAATAGTACCTAAGACCGTCTACACTGGCTGAGGAGGTGTGACTTCTCCAACAAAAGGCTCGTAACATGTGGGGAGAATGTCGTACTCTACATCCTCTGTTGGAATAGGCGCAGGAGTAGGTATACCACCAAGTGTTTCCAGCTTCTCCAATATGACTTCTTAATTCTTAAGGAGGATACCTAGAGTGGCCTTAACCTCGTTCACTGCACCTGATAGTCTGGCCATCTCATCCAATACAACCTCATAAGCCCTAGGAGTAGGAGCAGAAGTAGGTTCTGCTCTAGTATCTGGAGCAGTCTCCGTCTGGGCATCCTCCACAAATGTAACGCCCTACCTCCTTAGAGCCGTTACTAAGTGTGTTTAAAATCGTGCTTTCAACTCGCTAATCGAGGTTTTAACTCAAAACGTGTCATTAAGCCCTAATTACAAGGAAAACATTAGAGAAAGTAGTTTTTCACATTCAATTATAAAGATTTACATTTGGGATCCCAAAACATGGTTTAGAAAATATTTACAACACAAAACCAGTCAAAGTCGACTAGGCGACAAAATCTAAGTTCATTTACAAGCATCTCCCAAAATCCCCTAGCTAAGACAGCCAGGCTGGCCGGACATGTACACGCCACCTCACGCCAGCTGTGCTCATGGTTGGTTGATCTTCTCCTTACCCTTACCTGCACCATAGAGCATCTGTGAGCCGAAGCCCAGCAAGAAAACCCATAACAGATAACATATGCAATACATGAATCAAACGTATAAGCAGGCCACCAAAGGCTAAACACATATGGCCTAGCCGTCCCAGGCGTTTACCAAGCCCTGGGTTCGCGGACTATACCGTAAGGATATCCCAAGTATCCTATTAGGGACTCGCCCTAGCAACTCGCACCCCACATGCTCAACGCCGCTCTCGGCCTCTTGCTGTTCTCGGCCTTGCACTCATCGTGCTTGACGCCGTTCTCGGCCCCATGCCGTTCCCGGTCTACACCGTTCCCGACTCTAGCCAATCACACATATAATATCCATAAAACGATATAGCAACAAGCACAGAATTCAAACATAAACAGACAAAGAGCCATGCTCAACAATTCTAGTATTTAGGGCTCGGCCCTGCATGTCATTTCCATTCAATATATTGGGCTCAACCCTGCACACAAGCTCTATGGGAACAGGGGTTTTCTTACCTGAGTTCCAAGCTTCCTGAGCACCGATACCCCGAGCACAGTCCGCTAACGTGAGCCTCGCCGAAATCCTAGTCACAACACATAATAATATCCGACCATCAAATTCCAACCCAACAAATAACCACAAACCGTAACCCTAACCTCCGGGATCTTGAATTCTATCAATCTGAATGATAAAATCCATCCCGAGCCTTACCCTTTAAGTTCCCAAGTCAAAAATATCATTAAAATCCTCACTGACACTAAGGGCCGCGGCCCCTCCCACTAGAGTCGCGGCTAGCCTCAAAACAGAGGCTAGCTCTCCACTGACCACCACGCAGGCCGCGGCGCGCTCGAATTTTCTCAGCCTCCCATGGCTGCGCGCGCATGCGGACCGCGGCACACCCCTCCTAGGGCTGTGGCTCCATACGACGAACCCAGATTTTCCATCAATTTTTCATCCCTTCCTCAAGCCAATTACCACCAAAACCAAGCTAAGACTCCTAGTGTATGCCCTGGTTTTCCCACGGGCTGATTAGCAGGTCGAGCCTCGGACTAATCATGGTTTAGTCGAAGGACTCCCCCAGGCCGGAGATCCTGTTTCCAGATCGTACCTTCTTAGCTCGAGGGATCCTCAAAGGCTCGCCAAGGGCCCCCAAGACTGGAGGAAGGCATCAGAAGGCCTGAAGGCTGAAGGTCGGTTCAGGGAAGCAGCTCGTGGTACGAGCTGGCCATGGATCTCTGACCCTTTGTAAAGTCAATACACGCAAGATAAACATGCATATATCTGACATCACGTGTCCAATATCCCCCTGACTTCTCGGACACGCAGCAGGAACGTGCGCATTCAGACACCCACGGCTGGGTTGGGCTGTGCGGCCCATTATCTCCTTACATACTGATTAGACCACACTTATGTGTCAGGTTAAGGAATTAATCATAATTGTCACAGAGTTGATATGACAAATGGTAAGGTCACGGGATGACCTCCCTACCAACTTCCAGGTGCCTTCTCCTATAAATATGGGGACCCTGGGAGTTTATAGGGGTTGGGAAAAATAGTCTCTGAAGAGCCATATACTTTGTAAACCAAATACCCAGAATATATGAATAATATTGACTAGTGGAGTAGAAGGATTTTAACCTTTGAACCACTTAAAAAACGTGTCTTGAGTCACCTAGTTCATTCTCTAAGATTTCATATCTGTGACGGTTCTACTTTCAGTACTAATCCCTTTCTCTTCTTCTCTTAATTACCTATTGGCGAAGAACCGCGTCAACACCTAGATATTCAACATAGTTACTCCAGCACAGAAACAACATCAAAACCTTATCAAAGTATGCTCCAAAACTTAGCTAAAACACCCAAAGATTAAGCAAACTTAGCTACATGCAAACCTCTAGAACCAGCAGAAAATTCAAGACTAGACTTTAGTATTTAGAGCTTACCTTGCTGAGCTTAATCCCAGAATTTTGATCCTCAATCCCAAAGCTTCAAACTCCTAAAGCATCCCAGTTGAAATCCCCTCAATTCCTTGGTAATTCCTTTAGGTTTCCTCTTGAGTGTTGTCTTAGAGAGTGAGAGAGAGAGATAAGCTCAAACTAACTTCAGAATGAGGAGAAGTATGAGTCGGTTTACAAGTTTCTAAACAGTTCCTTTCTTTTATTTGTTTTATATAACTTAAGTCTAAAGGTTACCTCAAGGCTCGGGGTGTCAAAACGTCCCCGAGGGCAAAAATGGTAAATTCCCCAAATATTCCCACCTAGGCATTCTATCCTCAAATATATCTCCAAATAGTTATTTCCATGTCCCGATAATCCCATAACTCAACTAATACCCGATTTACCCCTCGACTCGCCCCGAGTTCGAATCTCAACCCCGTTGTGACTCTCTGGCCAACTGCTCCTCAGGACTGTCTCGGATCGTGCTGTACAGACATATCACACATATACAACATATATACACATAAATTCACATACAACCAAATTAAATCACTTATTGCCCTCCAGGCACACTAATCAAGGCCCTAAGCCCAATTAGCAAATTCGGGTCGTTACAACTATCCCCTCCTTACAGAAATTTCGTCCTCGAAATTACCTGAACAACTCGGGGTACCGCACCCTCATCTCTGACTCAAGTTCCCACGTTGCCTCCTCAACCTTGCTGTTCCTCCACAGCACTTTCACTAAGGCGATGGTCTTGCTCCTCAAGACCTTATCTTTTTGGTCAAGAATCTGAACTGGCTTCTCTTCATAGGAAAAATCCTGATCAAGCTCCAAATTCTCAAAACTCAAGACATGCGTTGAGTCTGACATATACTTCCGAAGCATAGATATATGAAATACATCATGAACCCCCGATAAAGCTGGAGGCATCGCTAATCTGTAAGCTACCTCACCAACTCGTTCCAGTATCTCGAAGGGGCCAACAAACCTGGGGCTCAACTTACCCCGAACACCAAATCGTTTCACACCCCTCATGGGTGAAACCCTGAGGAACACATGATCTCCCACCTGAAACTCCACGCTCCTACGTCTCAGGTCTGAATAAATTTTCTGTCGACTCTGGGAGGCGAGCATTCGTGCTCTGATCTTCTCAACTGCCTCATTGGTCCTTTGAACCATATCTGGACCCAAATACCTTCTCTCACCTGTCTCGTCCCAATGAATAGGTGATCGACACTTTCTTCCATAGAGCATCTTGTACGGAGCCACACCAATGGTCGCCTGATAACTATTGTTGTATGAGAATTCAATCAAAGGAAGATACCTACTCCACGATCCCCCAAAGTCAAGTACACAGGCCCGCAGCAGATCCTCCAATATCTGAATCGTCCTCTCAAACTGCCCATCCGTCTGAGGATGATAAGCGGTACTAAACTGTAACTGCGTGCCCATACCCTTCTGCAAACTCTCCCAAAACTTGGAAGTGAAGGTGGGGTCTCTATCCGACACTATTGACCTCGGATCCCCATGAAGTCGAACAATCTCCTTTACATACAACTCAGCGTACTGCTCCACAGTATAAGTTGTCCTAACAGGCAAAAAGTGGGCGGACTTGGTATACCTATCCACAATCACCCACACAGAGTCATGTTGTCCCACAGTCCTCGGTAAACCAACCACAAAATCCATAGTAATATCTTCCCACTTCCATTCCGGGATCCCCAAAGGCTGCAATAACCCCGCTGGCCTCTGGTGCTCAGCCTTGACCTGCTGACAAGTTAAACACTTAGCCACATAATCTACCACGTCCCTCTTCATACCCGACCACCAATATAAAACTTTCAAGTCCTGGTACATCTTCGTCGTACCCGGGTGCAAAGAATAGGGAGTGGTATGCGATTCATCCAAGATCTCCTGCCGGAGATCAGAATCCATCGAAACACAGATCTGACCCTTGTACTTCAGTAATCCCATCTCTGAAATGGAGAAGTCCTTTGTCGCTCTGACTAATGCACTCTCTCTATGACCTCGCAACAGAGAATCCTTCTCCTGTGCTTCCTTGATTCTCTCAAGGAGTGTAGACTGAAGAGTGATGTTGGCTAACTGTCCAACCACCAACTCTATACCCGCTCTGGCCATCTCCTCAGCTAACTTACCGGATATCTGCCTCGAGCTAAACAACTGTCTTGGGCCCTTCCGACTCAATGCATCTGCCACAATATTAGCCTTCCCAGGATGGTAGAGGATATCACAATCATAATCCTTAACCAACTCCAACCACCGTCTCTGGTGCATATTCAAGTCCTTCTGGGTAAAGAAATACTTAGGCTCTTATGGTCAGTGTAAATCTCGCACTTCTCACCATAAAGATAATGCCTCCAAATCTTAAGTGCAAACACCACTGCTGCTAACTCTAGGTCATGTGTAGGATACCTCTGCTCATACTCCTTTAACTGCCTTGATGCATAGGCTATCACCTTGCCAGCTTGCATTAACACACACCCCAAACCCTGCCTAGATGCATCACAGTAGACCACAAACTTCTCATTCTCTGTCGGCAAGCTAAGTACTGGCGCAGTGATTAATCGCCGCTTAAGTTCCTTAAAACTGTTCTCACATCTGTCCGTCCAGACATACCTGGTCTTCTTCTTTGTTAACTCTGTCAATGGTGTAGCTATTCTGGAGAACCCCTCAACAAATCGTCGGTAGTACCCTGCCAAACCCAAAAAGCTTCTCACCTCAAGAACATTACTCGGTCTAGGCCAATCCCTGACCGCCTCAATCTTACTTGGGTCAACCAGAATCCCCTCCTTACTAACGATATGGCCCAGAAATGTAACTTGTGGTAACCAAAACTCGCACTTACTGAACTTAGCATACAATTTATGCTCCCTCAATCGCTGTAGTACCAATCGCAAATGCTGCTCATGTTCCATCTCTGTCTGGGAGTACACCAAGATATCGTCGATAAACACAATCACAAACTTGTCCAGATAGTCCTTGAAAACTCTATTCATCATATCCATAAAAGCTGCTGGGGCATTGGTTAATCCAAAGGACATAACCAGTAATTCATAGTGTCCATACCTCGTTCGGAAAGCGGTCTTTGGTATGTCCTCCTCTTTGATCCTTAACTGATGGTAACCTGATCGAAGATCTATCTTGGAGAACACTGTCCTACCCTGTAGCTAATCAAACAAATCATCGATCATAGGCAATGGATACTTATTCTTAATGGTTAACTTGTTTAGCTCCCTGTAGTCAATGCACATCCTGAGGGACCCATCCTTCTTCTTAACGAACAACACTGGAGCACCCCATGGCGAGAAACTCGGTCTAATGAACCCCAAATCAAGTAACTCCTGCAGCTGAATCTTCAACTCCTTTAACTCCGCCGGAGCCATTCTATAAGGTGTCCTAGATACTGGTTCCGCTCCTGGTATCAACTCTACAACAAAGTCAATCTCCCTCTGAGGCGGCAACCCTCACAGATCCGCTGGAAACAACTTCGGAAACTCACACACCACCCTTGTCTCACCCGGTCCAACCGGCACCACCCTAGAAGTATCCACAACACTCGCCAGGAATCCTATGCAACCTTTCTGCATCAGGTCCCTAGCCCGTAAGGCTGAAATCATCGGTACACGCGGTCCACTGACTGTCCCTACAAACACAAAGGGTACCTCCCCTTCCGGTTCAAACGTCACCATCCTGCGCCTGCAGTCTATCGTTGCCCCATACTTGGATAGCCAATCCATTCCCAAGATTATGTCAAAATCATCCATCTCCAACTCAATCAAATCAACAAAAAATTCCCTACCATCTACCTCCACAGGTAATGCCCTAATCCACTTCCTAGAGACTACCAACTCCCCTGTTGGCAAAAAAGTCTGGAATCCTCTAGCATACACACCACTAGGTCTACAAAGCTGATCTATCACCCTAGCAGATACAAACGAATGGGTAGCCCCAGAATCAAACAATGCAGAATACAAAGAACCAGCACTAGAGATCTGACCTGTCACCACTGAGGGGCTAGCCTCTGCCTCAGTCTGTGTCAAAGTGAATACCCTGGCAGGAGCAAGACTGTCACTCTGCTTCTGCTCCTCCTTCTTAACTTGAGGGCAATCCCTCTTCAAATGTCTGGCACTCCCACAAACAAAGCAGGCCCTGATCCTGCACTCACCCTGGTGTCGACGCCTGCACCGTGGACACATAGGAAAACTCCTCCAGTTGTCACCGCCACCCTGTCGACCAGTAGTAGCACCCCGCACTCTCCTATCAGTACTAGGAGGAGTAAATGAATCCGGAGCTCTTCTTTTCTACTCGCTGGGGCCACTGCCTAGACTGGTCCCAACAAAAGGAGGCACTGTCCTCCTGGCATCGCGCCTAACAGCGCTGGCCTTCCATATTTGATCCTCAGCCCTCTCAGCAGTAAGGGCCTTATCCACCGCTTGGCCATAAGTGGTAGTCGTTGGATCCAAGGTAATGTTCACATCGCGGGCAATCATAACATTCAACCCCCGCACAAACCTATCCCTCCTAGCCGCATCTGTCGGCACTAGATCTGGCGCAAACTTCGCCAATCTATCAAACTTGATTGCATACTCTGTTACTGTCAATCGATTCTGAGTTAGGTTGATAAACTCATCAACCTTCGCAGCTCGCACTGCCACACTGTAATATTTCTCATTATAAACACTTTTAAACTCCTCCCATGTCATAACCGCAACATCCCTCCACTGGCTCACCACATCCCACCAGATGCGAGCATCAGCCCTGAGCATATAGCTTGCATAGTCAACCCTGTCATGTCCTTTGACCCTCATAAAATCCAAGACCACAGAGATCAGGTTCATCCACTGCTCTGCCAGCAATGGGTCCGAACCACCCTCAAAAGTAGGAGGTTGCTGCTTCCTGAACCTTTCATACAATGCTTCCAACCTATTCTCCAGAGTAGACTGAACAGGCACTGGCACTGCAGCCTGCTGCATTGGCAGCCCAGTAACCTGAGGCGGGGCCTGCTGCCTCATCTGTCGCAGCTCTTCCTCTGTTCTCTGCAGTCTAGCCTCCATTTCGGCCATAATCTGTTGCCAGTTCTGTGGGGTAGGCGGAGGGTTCTGACCCTGGTTGTCATCCTCGGCCCTACTGCCGCGGAGTCTAGCTGATTGATGAGGCATCTCAACAAATATGCCTGCAACCATCGACGTCGCTCATTAGGCAAGACAACAACATCCAAAACCACCTCCCAAGCACATCAGTAACCCACACAAAATAGCTCATAAATCATATAACACACAGCGGGCCATGTCTTAACATCATGCATATGCTAACCAATTCATCATGCTTCATACAAAATAAACAGGTATACAGGGCAGTTAAACACATACTCAGACATACCAACCATTCTCACCAACCAACCCTGAGTTAAGCCTGTCACTGACTGCGTGTGTACATGCTCGGTCAATCTCCAGAACCAATAACCTTGGCTCGCTCTGATACCAAGTTGTAACACCCTACCTCCTTAGAGTCGTTACTAAGTGTGTTTAAAATCGTGCTTTCAACTCGCTAATCGAGGTTTTAACTCAAAACGTGTCATTAATCCCTAATTACAAGGAAAACATTAGAGAAAGTAGTTTTTCACATTCAATTATAAAGATTTACATTTGGGATCCCAAAACATGGTTTAGAAAATATTTACAACACAAAACCGGTCTGAGTCGACTAGGCGACAAAATCTAAGTTCATTTACAAGCATCTCCCAAAATCCCCTAGCTAAGACAGCCAGGCTGGACGGACATGTACACGCCGCCTCACGCCAGCTGTGCTCATGGTTGGTTGATCTTCTCCTTACCCTTACCTGCACCATAGAGCATCTGTGAGCCGAAGCCCAGCAAGAAAACCCATAACAGATAACATATGCAATACATGAATCAAACGTATAAGCAGGCCACCAAAGGCTAAACACATACGGCCTAGCCGTCCCAGGCGTTTACCAAGCCCTGGGTTCGCGGACTATGCCGTAAGGATATCCCAAGTATCCTATTAGGGACTCGCCCTAGCAACTCGCACCCCACATGCTCAACGCCGCTCTCGGCCTCTTGCTGTTCTCGGCCTTGCACTCATCGTGCTTGACGCCGTTCTCGGCCCCACGCCGTTCCCGGTCTACACCGTTCCCGACTCTAGCCAATCACACATATAATATCCATAAAACGATATAGCAACAAGCACAGAATTCAAACATAAACAGACAAAGAGCCATGCTCAACAATTCTAGTATTTAGGGCTCGGCCCTGCATGTCATTTCCATTCAATATATTGGGCTCAGCCCTGCACACAAGCTCTATGGGAATAGGGGTTTTCTTACCTGAGTTCCAAGCTTCCTGAGCACCGATACCCCGAGCACAGTCCGCTAACATGAGCCTCGCCGAAATCCTAGTCACAACACATAATAATATCCGACCATCAAATTCCAACCCAACAAATAACCACAAACCGTAACCCTAACCTCCGGGATCTTGAATTCTATCAATCCGAATGATAAAATCCATCCCGAGCCTTACCCTTTAAGTTCCCAAGTCAAAAATATCATTAAAATCCTCACTGACACTAAGGGTCGCGACCCCTCCCACTAGAGTCGCGGCTAGCCTCAAAACAGAGGCTAGCTCTCCACTGACCACCACGCGGGCCGCGACGCGCTCGAATTTTCTCAGCCTCCCATGGCTGCGCGCGCATGCGGGCCGCGGCACACCCCTCCTAGGGCCGCGGCTCCATACGACGAACCCAGATTTTCCATTAATTTTTCATCCCTTCCTCAAGCCAATTACCACCAAAACCAAGCTAAGACTCCTAGATATTCAACATAGTTACTCCAGCACAAAAACAACATCAAAACCTTATCAAAGTATGCTCCAAAACTTAGCTAAAACACCCAAAGATTAAGCAAACTTAGCTACATGCAAACCTCTAGAACCAGCAGAAAATTCAAGACTAGACTTTAGTATTTAGAGCTTACCTTGCTGAGCTTAATCCCAGAATTTTGATCCTCAATCCCAAAGCTTCAAACTCCTAAAGCATCCCAGTTGAAATCCCCTCAATTCCTTGGTAATTCCTTTAGGTTTCCTCTTGAGTGTTGTCTTAGAGAGTGAGAGAGAGAGATAAGCTCAAACTAACTTCAGAATGAGGAGAAGTATGAGTCGGTTTAAAAGTTTCTAAACAGTTCCTTTCTTTTATTTGTTTTATATAACTTAAGTCTAAAGGTTACCTTAAGGCTCGGGGTGTCAAAACGTCCCCGAGGGCAAAAATGGTAAATTCCCCAAATATTCCCACCTAGGCATTCTATCCTCAAATATATCTCCAAATATTTATTTCCATGTCCCGATAATCCCATAACTCAACTAATACCCGATTTACCCCTCGACTCGCCCCGAGTTCGAATCTCAACCCCGTTGTGACTCTCTGGCCAACTGCTCCTCAGGACTGTCTCGGATCGTGCTGTACAGACATATCACACATATACAACATATATACACATAAATTCACATACAACCAAATTAAATCACTTATTGCCCTCCAGGCACACTAATCAAGGCCCTAAGCCCAATTAGCAAATTCGGGTCGTTACAACCAAGATGAACAAGTGCTTCCTAATAGGGAGCAGGGTTGTGCTAGAAAAGTATCTGTAACTGGAAGAGCTGCTAATGAGTACCCTAGGAAAATAGCCTCAAGAGAAGGGTAGCCTCCAAATTCTGAATTCGGTCCTCTGTACCAACAGCATAGGGATGAGAGACCTGCTAACCAGAATCGAGGCTAACCACCTCACTGTGCCAGACACAACTATGGTCATAATCGTAGAAGAAACAGAAGAAGAAATGACCAAGAGGCTAGTAGTAGTTATCAAATAACATACAAAGATGGTTATAATGATCATGAAGGGGCAGTCGGTACTACCAATCCCGTGACCATCAACAATATAAAGACCACCGACAAGACAAAAATTTGCTCTGCCAAGGCCACCTAGGCCTCAAGATATTCCACCCAGGGAGAATGTGCAGCTTGCAGGACTGTTTGTCCCACCATGGCAACAAGTGCCAGCAAACTGTCCCGCAAGAATCACCTCCTGGTCCTCCTTGAGTAGACACTCAAAATTTTGGGGCGACCAAGGGAGGGGGGAGGGAAGTGTCTTTAATATACTGGGAAACAGAGAACCTAATCTATGTGATGTCCTTAATAATCTTAAAGAGGGTAATGCGTCAAATGTTGTTGGACCCGTCACACCGATAATCCCACATACACAACAGGTAGGGGATATTGCAATCACAATTGCAGCCCCAACTGTTGTACCACTAGTTGCTCTTGCAATCTAGGCACAATTTGGATGCTCTTACTCAGATGGTACGAGAACTAACAGCCCCGAAGCTTACAGACATTGACCTAGAAAGAAAGAAAGAAAGAAAGGGTATCATTTATAAGATAGAATCAATGCCCTTATAGTACAACCCAAGTTCATGATGCCAACTTTGAAGATGTACACTAGAAGGGAAGATCCCATCTCACATGTTAACAATTTTGAGATACAGACTGATCTCCAAGGGGTTAGAGATGATGTTCATTATAGGATCTTTCCTGCCACTTTATTCGATATTGCTCAACAAATGTTCTTCAAACTAGAGCCAAGAACCATTACATCTTAGGATACATTTTTTAGGCTCTTTTACTCACAATTCTTCATTGCTCGTATCCCACTTGCTAAACTCAACGACCTTGTTGACATTAAGCAAGGACCGAATGGGCCTTTGAAGGACTACGTGCAGAGGTTCATGAAAGAGGCTGCCCGATCAAAGACGGTCAGCAATGAAGGAAAATTGATGGCCATCGTGGCTGGAATCCAAATAAAGGGTCCCCTATGGACTAAATTAAGGAGAAAAACCATTTACTCCACAAGAGAGTTCTTATATCGAGCAGACGAGTTCATTAAACTAAAAGAAGCCATAAGAAGAGAAGATCCAGCCAATCAAGCAGGTTCCAGTACTGCCCTTCCAGCCAAAGACAATGGAGATCCAAACCAGAACCAGAACCAGACAACCAATGGTAATGGTAATGGAAATATAATGGACAAAGAAGTGGAAAACAAAATAACAACTTGAACGGTGGCAATAATAAAGACAACAAAAGGCCCAAAACCAATGATAAGCCGAGAGAGTACAATCCTTGTTTTACCACTTACTCTATGCTCTTGGAGTCATGAGAAGTCTTTCAAGCTACACAAGCTGAGGTACCTTATATGAAACCTAATCCCATAAGGAAAGACATAAGTAAGAGAGACACGAACAAGTTCTGTCGTTTCCATAATGACTACAGACATGACACCAACGATTGTAACCAGCTCAAGGACGAAATTGAATTTCTCATCCGCCAAAACCATCAGACCATGAGAAGGTAAGTTCGACATCCTGCTAATCAAACCCAAGCTGAAGCTCCAAATGTAGATGCACCAACTCAACCATTATAGCCAGTTCTCGTAACTAATTGGCTATATATGATATGCAGAGGACCACACTTGGCAGGCGAAAGTAGAAAAGCCTTAGAGCACTATGCTCGGACACTTCACCATGAACCGATGAATGAAGTACTCGTAGTCGTGGAGCGTACCCCCAAAACCCCTTGCTATGAATATAAGCCAATAACATTCACTGAGGATGACACCGCGCATGTAACATTTCTGCATAATGATCCTTTGGTAATTGAGGCCCAGATTTCCAACATGGTCGTGGCATGAACGATGATAGACCAAGGTTCCTCGGTGAACATTCTGTTCAAAACAACCCTTGAGAGAATGAAGTTGCAGGAATGATCAAGTTAGCATTAAAAGTGGGAACTGCACCTGCAAACAATATGGTTATGGCAACATTCGTTGTGGTCAATATTCCCTCGACTTTCAATGCTCTCTTAGGAAGAACGATCTTAATCGACTTGCGAGCCGTAACATCCGTATTTTATGTCATGATGAAATTTCCTACCAACACTGATATCAGATGTGCAAAAGGAAATCATAGACATGCTCGGGAATGTTATAATTCTTCCATTACAACTGCTAAGGAAGGCCTTACCATGACCGGCATGATATTTTTTGCACCAATGAATAGCAAGCCAACAACAGAGATGGGCATAAGCAACATCGAGGAAAGCAGCTCCAAATAGGGAATTCCCCAAAGCGAGGGTGAAGATAATGATCCCCAGTTTGGGGACTTGAGCAAGTCTAGTTATTTAGCAAGTGACCAAGGGCTGACCTCCTCGATCACTTGGGGGGCATATAGGGTATACATGATCTCACATAAGTAAATAAGTTAAAATAGCACAACTGAGTAATACTTAGAAATTTTTAAAAAATTTATGAAGTATTGTGCTTTGTCCAGTGAGGACATAAAGCAATAGAGTAAATCATACATAGCAAAACAATTGCTATATAAAAATAAAATCATCTGAGTAGTATATAATGCAAATAAAGCAAGAGTAACAATAGTCGCACATATTATCCAAGATTAAAAGTTGCTCGACCAGCCATTGCTTCCTAAGCGTAAAGAGAAGGAGCGTGAGAAAGGGGAAAATATTGCCCCTGTAGACGATGGGAGAACCCGACTTTCCACCAGTAAAACTCACCAGACAAAGTACCATGAGGGGCCTAAGCCGACGAAATGCCCCCAGGAGCAAAGGCAAAGGGAAGGTGATGGTCGTAAGAACGAAGTAGAAGTCACCTCAAAAGAGGCGCCCCCTGGCCTAAGAGAAGAGCTCCACGGGAAGAGGTCAGAAGTAAGAAACACACCCCCCGCGACTCCTCTAAGGGGTACAACCAAGGTAAGGGATCAGCCTGAGAACTCGCAAGACTCCTTATGCAAAAAGAGGAGGGAACTAGACATCAAAATGCAGCACCCTTAAGGCAAGATTATCACCGCACCTGGGGGGCACAGAGATGATGAAGAATTTGACCATGATTCGCCCTTTGAAAGGGAGATCCAGGCTGAGCAAGTCCCCGCCAACCTCAGAGAGCCTCGCATGACTCCGTACGAGGGTACTACGGAACCAAAGTATCACTTAGACTACTTCAACAACTTGATGAGGTTAAGAGGGGTCAGCAGCATAGGAAAATGTCATTTCTTTGTTGTTACACTTAAGGGTGTTGCATACAAGTGGTTCAAGAGGTTAAGGCCATAAACTATCAAATCATGGCAGCAATTCTCTGGCAAATTTCTTCAGCAGCACCGTGCGGTCTGTGATTACGTTATGCCAATTACCAGCCTCGCTAACATAAAACACGGTGAAAATGAAAGTCTGAAGAACTATATCCATAGGTTCAATATGGAAGCAACAAAAGTGGGAAGTTTAACCAAAGCGGAGCTCAAGATGGCTATTATAACTGGAGTTCGTCCAGGAAGCAAGCTATGGGGTAACATGCTCAAAAGAGAAGTTACGAATTTAGATTATTTCTTCGAAAGAGCACAAAAGTACATGCATGTGGAAGAGGGCAAAAAGAACTCGCATGTTGAAGAAAGCAAACCTTCCTCCAGTCACCCTACTACCAATATGTTTGAAGAGTCTATATAGAAGGGGACGTCATGCTATAGGGGTTGCTGACCAAGTTTAAAATTGGACGAGGACCATCTAGCCGTTAAAGTCCCAACACGACGGGAGATCACCTCAAAAATTGCAAAAAGGGTCTAAACGTAGACGCTTGCAAAAAGGGTCTTAATGTAGACGCTTGCAAAAATGGTCTCAACGTAGACGCTCACAAAAAGGGTCTCAAAGAAGGAGCTTGCCAAAAAGGGTCTCAAAGTAGACGCTTGCAAAAAAGGTCTCAAAGTAGATGCTTGCAAAAAAGGGTCTCACAGTAGACGCTTGCAAAAAGGGTCTCAAATAAGACCCTTGCAAAAATAGTACTATGCCTAATGACGAGAATGACGCTTCTCGCAAAAAAATAATAATAATAATAAGCGCGCTAAAATACATAAAAGGATAGCAAGAACCCAAGGGGTCAACATATCCTTACAAGTAATCAAAGTGCACCAACGGACACGAATCACCCAGCAGTACAACCAGATCAAAGTGAGTGTAGCATTATTATGAGTCTACCAGGAAGCCTGAAGACTTCCTAATAGACTGGGGGGGCAAGTGTGAATGCAAAAAATTGACCAAGAAAAAAATCTTTGGTCCCTAGTTATACCACATGGCTAAAGGTCAGGTATTCATGCTATTGGGCTCGGACCTGTGGGACTTGGGAATATGGAATAATTTCCCTTAGAGCTTTCCTCGATGGAAGTATGGAAATTATAGGTGAACATTTACCTAGGACAATGGCCTCGCGCCATCAGGGCGATTCGCTCCTCAGATGGGCCTCATGCCTAGAAGGGTGTCTCGCACCATGCCACGCCTAGCCTCGCGCAGCAAGACACCACAGGCCTCGCCCAGCCTCACGTAGTGAGGTGCTCCACGCCTCAGCCAGCCTCGCACAGCGAGGCGCTCCTTGCCTCGCCCAGCCTCGCACAGCGAGGCACTCCAGGCCTCACCCAGCCTCGCATAGTGAGGCGTTCCTTTCCTCACCCAGCCTCGCATGGCGAGGCCAAGCGTCTTGTGTCTCGCAGCATGTCACGCGGAGCCTCGCGCACTCGAGGGTCTAGCACCCTCGTACCCTCGCACCAACGCATGCCTCGTCGCGCACCCGAGGGTATCGCACCCTCGTACCCTCACAAGCCTCGCGCACCTGAGGGTTTCGCACCCTCATACCCTCGCAAGCGCCTCATACTAATGCATGCCTTGTCACGCGCCCAAGGGTCTCACACCCTCGTGCCCTCGCATGCCTCGCCATGCACCCGAGGGTCTCGTACCCTCGCAAGTGCCTCGCACCAACGCATGCCTCACCACGCATCCGAAGGTCTCGCACCCTCGTACCCTCGCATGCCTCACCATGCACCCGAGGGTCTCGCACCATGTCATGCCTCGCCATGCACCTGAGGGTCTCGCACTACGTTGGGCCTCGAACCCTCGCATGCCTCGCATGCATAACCATCAGGTTCAAAGCACCCGTACGTGTACGGGTGTAGGACGTAAGACCATGAGGAGGACAGAAGCATGACCATGACATATGTGTCCTTCAAGTAGTGGAGGTACGGATTTGTATAGAGAGTGGAAGCACTACATGCATACCTCTGACTATGTACCCGGTCGACACCATAACCTTCTGCTCCACCACGATCTGTGCCACTACCCTGACAATGTACCTATGTACAATCTTGTCCCCTGGGACCACAATGTATGGGGAGCCATTAGAGCTCCAGTATAAATAGATTATCACCCCTCCAGAAAAGGGATGGAAAAACTCATTGTATGCTGAGGTTGTTAAGCAATATACGAATTTTACTCCATTGTAGTTCTGCATATTTACTCTTTCAAGTTCTCTCAATCCTTTTCTAAGATATCTTTGGCAATACAGTCTCAGTTTTCTAACCTTATATCGTTGATGAGATTTCACCGTCAACACTTACCCTTGCCTTTACCTGCACCACGTAGCACACGTGAGCCAAAGCTTAGCAAGAAAACCATAAAACAAAGCATAACCAATAACAGTACTCAAATAATTCACAAAACATTAACCAAATATTCAATAGACCATAGCGTTCACATAATCAGTGACATCAATCAACAAATCAATGATCTATCAACATGCCATAATCATCAGATTAACAACAGTAAACACTTCATACAATACCCAGGGTCGGCGCCATTAGGTTGCACCCTTTGTTTATCCCACTGACTCCGGCTCACTTAGGCCGAGCTCAGTGATTAGATAGTTAGCCTCAGCTACCAATGGCCGAGCCACGTATGGTGCGTAAATAACAATTTCGGTAATCTTAGGCTGTTTATTTCATGCTCACATGGCATAACACAATCATACAGCATTGTATACAACTATAGAGAACTCTTAGTCCCAACACAGCCACATAAACGGGTGCAGTTTTCTTACCTTTAATTCCAAGTGCTTAGTTACTACGAACAACCCGCGAGCATGATCCCGTTCCGAGCCCTAGCGTGAGCCTAGCCACAAATCGTAAATAGAACCCTCATTATAATTCGATTCCGTAAACCAACATCAGGGCCAATCCCAAGCTCTCGGGGAGTCCAATTCCACCAAATGGGGTGGTGGAATCGACCCCCGAGCCCATGGACAACAACTCAATAAAGTACCCAAAAGTTAGGTTCTGGAGGCAGGGTAGCGCTACAGTGTTACCAGAGGGGCGCTACAGCGCTATAATCAGAAACCTAAGCCCCCTTAGAAACGCAACCTAGCACTATAGCGCTCCCAACCTAGCGCTACAGAGCTAGAACCAGACATGCTAAATCCTGGGTTTTTCTAATCGAACTTTCCTGAGCCAAAGCTCCAAAATCCACTCCAATCATCACCCATACTCAAAATTGAACCCATAACTCACTATAGCACACCAAAAACACCCAAATAACACCAAAACTTGGCTCGCAACTTCATCAAACACAAAAACCAAACTTGAGCTCTGAAGCTCAAGAACACTATCTAAAACTAGAAAACCCAGACAGTCAAGGCCAGAAATTGTTACCTCAAATGGATGAATCCGACCCTAGGTTGCCCTCACTGCCCTTCGAAGCTTTAATTCCTCCAATTCCCAAGCTTAAGTCCTTAAACTTCCATCCGAAATCCAAACTCAGAAATTACCCTCAACTAAACTGAGGAAACTAAAAAAAAAAAAAAAAAACCTTAAACCTTACCTCAACTTTGGAGTTAAATTCCAGCTAAACTCCTTCAATTACTCCAAGGATCAAAGCCCCAAAACCTATCCTAGACTCCTCTTGAATTCTCATCTTCAAAATCCACAGAGGAGGGTGAGAAAGGGAACAATCGTGAAAGGGAGAGAGGGAAAGTGAGCTGAGACCTTTTTCCTTCTTTCTTTCCTTAGATCATTCTGAATTTTTTTCCTTTGTTCTAACAAAAAGGCTGAGTATATCCTTAGTCTTAGGAAATGACCATTTTGCCCGCCCAAAATAAAACTAGACTTTAACTTAATATAGGGGTATATTAGTCATTTGTTCCCAATTCCCACTAATTCATCAAGTGTTCCTAATATTTACCACTTAAAACCCATCTTCCAATTAATCACCAAATTATTTACCCATTGTCTAATAATCTCCAATATATTTCATAAATTCCCAAAAATACCCCCATGCTCCCCCAAGCTGGGTATAAATCCCTGCCGTGACTGTTTCGCCAAATCGCTCACTAGGATCGTCTCGAGCCATATGCTGCAAATATATCCACATAATAATGTGGTCTCAACAATTTACCACAAATAATCACATTTATGCCATCAACGGGCCAAAATTACAAATATGCCCTAATAAGCTAAACAGGGCCCACATGCATATTAATACTCGTAAACATGCATTTCACATATCCATATAATCATATAATCATGCATATCACATAATCATGCATTTAATCATTTAAATCACACATAAACCAATTATGCCCTCCCGGCACGCTAATCAAGGCCCTTAAGCCTTATTAGTGATTTTGGGTCGTTACAAACAAAGAGATTGAAATGTTACCTTAGCTGTTAATGAAGATCCCCTGGCCACATGCTATCAAAATCCAAATCCCAAGCCTTCAATTCTTTGGTTTCTAGCCAAAATCCCCTTAGTTCCTTAAGAAAACTAGTTTAAGGCAGCTTAGAGAGAAAGTGAGTAGGCCAGTGGTACATTTTCTGAGTGTTTCCTTATGGTTCCTAGGGCTTAAGTTTCACTTAAGCTAATCTCGAGGCTCGGGGTACCGAAAACGTCCCCAAGGGCAAAATGGTCAAATTTCCCAGTATTTCCTCCTAAACTCCCTAACTCCAAATATATCTCCGATTATTCATTCCCATCACCCAATTAAATGTGAAATACCCCTTGACTCGCCCCGAGTCGGGTATTGGGTTCTATTGTGACTTTCCTACTAACTAGCTCCCTAGGATCGTCTTGTGTCGAGTTACTCAAATAAACTCACATAATAGTTTGGTCTCACACATATATGCACATATATACAATTATGCCCATAACGGGCCAAATTATCAAAATTGGCATTCTAATAATAAACAGGCCCACATGTATATTAAATATCCCTAAACATGCACAACTAGTTATATTATCAGATAACTCACATAATCACAATTAAATATATCAAGTAAACATATAACTCCATATATTTCCATCTCGGCCCCCTAATCAAGGCCCTAAGCCTTATTAGGTAATTTTGGGACGTTACAGGCATGGTGGGTATCGTGCAAACCAACTCTACTTAGATTCTCATCGGTTACGAGTAATATACAGTTCTTTGCTTCAAAGGGAAGTCAATCTAAGACCACTGCTCGTCTGGCCATCTCCACAGTAGGAATGGGTCAATCCCATGGCCCTAAACGCAAGAAAAAATGAGGCCAAAGAAAGAAAGGGGAAACGAAGAATGTAACCTCGCAGACTAAAATAATTACCTGCTTGTTGGAAAGCTTGATTGTCTACGACTAGGGAAGTTGTTAGAAAATACTCCTTATTATAATTGCCAATGTTGCTCCTAAACGTTGGCTCAGTTGGGGACTCCCCGGTCTTGTCCTGGTGATAGAAGTCGAAGAACCCAGTACATTTATGGCCTGGATTCGATTTCAAATCAAATAAGTAATGGAACTCATGAGGAGTAGGAGCGGCCCATCATTGATTGTGATAAAAGGATAAATAATGCTGAGAGCATTAGGTATGCGACGCTCTTAAAATAATGATCGAGGGGGAGACTGGCACCTGACTGAATATTATATCTCAACCAGGCACTGTACGCACCACCAGGACTATGCGCTCACTGGTCGGGTCGAGGAAGAACTAAATCTACCCCCTGAATCCATATCTTCGGGGATACTCCTCAAGTAACCAACTCGAGAGAGTACTGGTTGGAGCCACATACCACTTAACCTGCCTCCTCGAGCAGGCTTTCCTCTTCACGATGAGTCTTATGATATCAGTTAGTTGCTCATCATCAAAACCAACCTCATCAAAAGGCACATCTTGAGTTCATGCCTGCGGTTGCTCTTGTGGTTGCAGTTGTTGCCTCGGTTGTTCTCTTTCTAGCTGTTTGAGTTTTTGTTGTTGTATGGGCAGCTCAACATTTTTCCCATTGGTTGCATACCTAGCAACCTGAGGATCTGTAGCAGATCTGTGTCTAGTTGTTTGTTTCATCCTATCCATATCTAAAGAACAAAAAGCAACAGTTATGGCATCTTCAACAAACGAAGACCTGCTTGTTGCCCTCCCTCTAGTCTGAATTCCAACCAGGAGTGGATCAACAAAGTCAAGATGCACAATAAAAGTCCAGTTATTTGGAAGGAATTTCCTTATTACTTGTTCTAATTCCTCAATCGTCCAACAATATTCCTGAAAAATGAAAATCATAGTGAGAATGCTCACCAAATTCATCAGATGATTTTGGAATATCATGATTGAGGTCAATATCTGGTCGACTCTGTTCCACTTCATCAACCAGAGTTTGTAGCAGGTGTAGGTCAATAGAATAATCACTCCCCCAGTGATCGCATGCATACATCTGGTGAAAAGTAGAAGGGAGATGAGCTATTCGACCAGCCTATGTGTGTGCCTAACTAAGTTTAAGTTGTTCGAAAAACACTATTATTCTACTTTCAAGCAGAAACTAGTGCGGATTTAAAAACGCAAGCAGTACTTCTTTGAATTTTCAAATAAACAAGAAATCCTCTCAAAGCCAACAACACAATCAAGGGTAATCCAAGACCTAAAATAATTTTACTACTCCCTAAACATACATTTTCCTAGAAAATTGGTGATTTTTGCAAATAACATACTGGTTTTTACGTAACAAAAAAAGAACATACAAATATGAAATCTCCAAATGATGCATGGAAGTTATGCGACAAGTAACAAAGAGCCACGCAAGTGCAAAAAATGAAGTTGGAAACTTATTGTGATGAGAATTTGGTTGAAAGACTGGGAGAAAAAGGGGATTTTTGGAAGAGGAAATGAAGAGCAAGGTCACAGTTTGAGAGGGTTTTAGAGAGAAAGAAAGCTTGGAAAATTTGAAAAAGTAAAGAAAGAAATGTTATGGGAAGACCTATTTATAGGTAACGACTTGGAAGCAAGCAGGTGACGTCATCTTAAAAACAATTCATTATGAGTTACTAAGGTGATGTGATGTCATGTGCATGGGTTGATGAAAATGTGCCTCGGTTTTCGCTGAAAAGTTGCAATGATGACAAAGTGGGAAAGTGTGATGGACGCTTAGGAAACCCAAAAGTCATCAAGTGCATATTTGAGGAGGCTTGGACATTGCGTATAAAAGCAAAGCTATGAGCTGTAATATGATAGACAGAAGGTGAATAGATCCTTACATGGTCATAGATTGGAAGTTTATTCAGTGCTAGTCACCCTAGGATAAACTTGGGGGGAAATTTTTTAACCCAATTTTGACTGGATGACGTGGTTGCTGCATAGAAGACATGTGGCATCATACCGCATTAAATTTAGAATGTTAGTCGGAAGGAGTACCTGCTCGAGGAAAAGGTTGTCTCGTAAAGAGCCAATAACCTACTCGATGATGGAGCAAACTAGTGCCATAGCATGATGCTCCTCGAAGTACAAGACTTGTTTGTTAAGCAGTATGTTTTACCCAAAGATCCGGGTTTCACGAGACTATCAAATATTCCATGATATTTATGAAACTGATATTTAAATTGTATTATTCTTATGTTATTTGAACATGTAACTGAATGTACTGATCTCACACCTACATGTGTAAGACCTAGATTTACTTGTAAGGACTCATAGTCCATCAAATATGACTAAAGATGCTATAAGTTTGAACTTTATTGTACACAATTTTTGTTAAATATTATAAGTTGATAATTTTGAACTTTAAATCAACCAAACCCACTCATAAAATTGTATAAATCTTTCCATAAAAAAATTTTCTAAATCGCACACTTGTGTGGACAGTTATGAGTTACATTTTTCCAAAACTGCAAAATAAAAAATCACACAAACTGCCTAATCCACCTGCAGCGCACTCTTAATTTAAATGATGTAAAGAAAAATATAAAAAAAATTAGTCTATAAAGTGATGTAAAATAAAAAAACATAAAAAAAGTAAAATTTTATTAATGTTGTTTTAAAGATAAGATAGAGTAGAAAATCTAGCACCGCTCTTAAAGAGATTATAAAAGGTTAGGCACTACATATGATATTTACCTTAAGCAATGTAGAGAAAACCATATAAAAATTAAGAATAAAATAATAGAAAAGAATCGTTCTACGAAATTGTACGGAAGAAGATATATGAGTCTTTAGAACACGCGCCATTTCCGTAAAACTAGGCAATGATTGTTCCCTTATTGTGGGCCCCACTCATCCTCCCTCGAGCACCGTGCTCCCTCACTCATCCTCCCTCGAGCACCGTGCTCTTTGTCTCCTGCCGTGGTCATTACTTTGTCTTTCCTTTTATTTAATTTTACTTTTTCCATTTATTCCTCTGATAATTATTACTTTTTCCGAATAGTCTTCTCTCTCCCATGATATCTATAGTTCCCTACTTTCGCTTTTTAGTTTATTTCATTCCAGAAAATTAAAATTCCAAACATTCAGAAAGTGCAATCACGTGCGTACAGCTTCCTTTTTTATCTTTCGGTTTGATAATCACAGACCAATGACCAAGCTCAACTGCCTCGGGGCCTCGCAGTTTTTCATTATAAGAGCAACTGCAGGGGAGGAGGCTAATATAAAAGTAGCTTCCCGACCCCATATTTTTTAAATAAATTTCACTAATAAAATAAATAAATAAATGACATAGTAATGTTGGCTAATAAAAATAGCATTGTTTGTTTTATTCTAATAAATATTCATCTATCTCATTGACCCTATCATCTAACAAACTTCTTTATTAGGAATGTTAGCTGGAGTTGCTCTTAGTATTTTCTTTTTTTATTTCTCTTAAAATAATGAGTATTGTTATTTGATATCTTAAGATGTCTAACATTATATAAGGTAATACTCCATAATTGGTTAGTAATACTTTATAATAATTGTTAAATTCAAATAAGTAGGACTTGATATTGGATTGCACCAATAGCGATATATCACATACTTGTAGTGTTGGGTATAAGTGGTGCCCCTTAGCAATTCTCTAAAATAATATAGTTGGATTCTTCGGTGCACCCCAAAAAGACGTACATCGGTACTCCTTAGTGTTTTTAGCTCCACAAGTATTTTTTGCGAATTGATTTTATGACCAGGTACATTGTAGTTATTTAGAATATTTTGCAGATTTTCAGAAAATTTTGAATAATTTACAGTGCCAAAAATAAAGTTCAAACATGTTATTTTCACGTGCATAAAAGAAATAGACACACGTGTAACAAATAATTTGAACTTTGTTTTCTACTCTGTAAATTATTAGTAATTTCCCGAAAATTTATATGATGCTTTTTAAATAACTACAATATACAGAGTCATAAAAAAAAATTGAGCCAAAAATACTTCCTAAGCCAATAACTAGAGTGGGTGCATCGGTATGCCTTTTTTTGGGGATGCACCAGACCAAACATTCTTAACTTTTTTGTGTGTTTTTTTTATTTTATAATTTTAGTAATGTATTAAAAAAATTTATAAATCCTCGTCTGGACTTCATCCACTCAAGTTTTCCTACATTTAGAGAGGCACCACAATTATCATCGACAACTCCCAAAACATCCAAATACTTAGCTTCCTTTCTACATTTGAGGTTTCTTCTCTTCAATAGTATGTCTATTCGAAATCTCACACCAAACAAAGTGCAACGACCCGAAATTCTATACAGTTGACTCACTAGAATATGATAGTGTAATTCTAGTGGTCAACACCCTTATAAAGGTCAAACATTTAAAATTCGGTCGTTAAGACTAGAGTAAGCTTGTATAAATCCTTAGTAAAGTATTTCCAAAAAAAAACTAAGCTAAAATGAAAGAGCCTGAGATCCCAATACATTGAAACCAAAACATAGGTTATAATGTAAGATCTAAGAATTTAAATCTAGATACAAGATTTCTATTATTTTTTCAAAAACATAATAGAAACATAAAATAGCATGATATACATTTAAACATCATATTATAAATTTAAACAAACACGAAGTGTAGAAACTTACGAATAAGCAGCGGATTAATTGACTCTTTCATTTGAATTCCCTAACCTTTTATTCTTGTAGAATGGTAGGTATTGCCAGGAATTCAAACCGCCAGAATAAGCATCACAGTCTTCAAAACCATTCTCTAATTTACATCTAACAAATGGTTGGTTAAGTCTCAACACACGAGAAGACATAAATACAAACAAAGAGAGAAAGATAAGGGTGACCTAGTGAGAATTTTGACAGAGTTTTCTTACCTGAATAATTCTTAGAAAATCACTACACTTAAGGTTATATTTATAGGCAAATGCTAGGGCAACCAAAATAGGGTAGTTAGCATTTTTTTTATTAAATTAAATAAATAAGTGTATAATTGGAGCAATTACTTGCTCACCAAGTCTACTATATGGCTACCACTTAAGGGTATATATGTCATTTTGATTTTTCAATTTTGTTTCCAAAATTACCCAAAATTAAATAATTATTTATTTATTTTAAATAATAATTAATTAAATACTTGTTCAAAATAACTGTTTATATTTTGAACCTTTATTTAATTTATTTTACTAATATTAATACTAACATATTAATATCAATAAAATTGCACAAATGTATATAAAACTCTCTTTTGAGTATTTCCAATTAAATCATGAACTTGATATTACTAATTGATAAATAAATCAATTATTTGAAACTATTAGATCTAATTTTACTAGAGACAGCATGTAGACCATAGATCCATGAATTCAAGTTACAATAAGTTCCCGTGAGTTTATTTATAGTAATAAATAATCTCACAACTTATTTATTCCTCATGACTCCACTATAGACCCAGAATTGAACTCTTGATTTCGTAGAACATATTTTCCAAATGATAAATACGTTATCCATTGTTATAACCATTACAGTCAGTGTAGTCTCCCAAATTTTTACTTAGCTAGATAGTAATAGTAGTAGTTAGTATTAGTTTGTCGTATGTTAGTTGCCGTAGATTTTGGTTCAAGCTGGGACTTGGTTGGAAACTCATAGCAACAATTATGAATTTTATAAGTTTAGCCTATAGTTTAGAAATATTAATTATAACATAAGGTTTGATTAATATTGCTAGTTCTAGAAATATTATTGATTATAAACTAAGGTTTAGATAGAATTATCAAGAGCATGACACTTGTCATAATCATGTTTATTAAGGATTTAAGTATTTTTGATGAATAGATTAATTTAAAGAAAGATCTAGAAGCTCTAGAACCTTCCAGCAGCTGTTAGGATCGTATTTTTACTCAGTCAAAGCTGTTTTATCAATTCAAAATATGCTAAAAAAAAGTGCAAATACGTGTTTGATATATCAACGTATGTCGATATATCGTAGCTATAGGGGTCGATATATCGCCTACGGAAGATATGAAAAACACGTCGACTTCGCACGAACGATCGAACGGGGTTTGGGAATATGGGGGAGGCGATATATTGGCTCCAACTCTCGTTTTTGGAAGTTTGAGGATTTTTCAATATAAAAATATCCTTAACCACTTAGACTTGCCTTTGAACGATTTTGACCGAGTTTTGGGCGTCTGTTGAACGAAAATTCAAATCTTTTTCATTTTATATTCATTTATTTATTCAAATTAAAAAGGGTTAGTTTCACTCCTTGAACTCTATAAATAGGACCTAGTACTTAGTCATTTTCTTCATTCTTCAAGCATTTGTTCAGAGCCTCCAAGTTGCTAAGGTTACTATAGAGAGAAATACTTGGGTTTTGGGTTAAATTTTTTATCATTCTAAGCTTTTCTAAACACTTGGGAAGTGAGATAAAGTGAGATTTCGGTATCGAGGTTTAGATCAATTCATAAGATAATTCAAGGTATTCTTATCCCTAAGTTCAGTTCTTTATGGTTCTTTAGTTTTCTTTTATTTTATTTTCAGATCCTAACTATCGTTTATGATTCTTGGTTAGGTATTTAAGTTTCATGAAACTTAAGGTTCTTTTTGGGTAAGTTTCTACTTGGATGGTTTAGTTCTCTTTTCATCTTCATTCTTTAGAAATACTCATGGTTTTGCTGTTGGATTTTAGGAGTGTTCCAATCCCGTTCTTGTTCTCAAATATCCTAGTTTTTGGTAAGGAAAATAGGATAGATTTTATGTGTTTATATGTTTATGTTATGATATGTTTTATGCTATGATATGTATATGTATATATAAATATGTGTGTATCCTAATTTCAGCACGGGTCTTTCCCTCAGGTCATATGCAGTTGGTAAATATATGCATGGAAGAAATAACCAAGGAGTCCATGTACGTTCCATATAGACAACACGATTCTCATGATGGTTGTACGAGCTAGGGATGCATAAATTGATAAGCGCGAGCTTATAGTATTTATAAGGCACGACCTCCATGATACGAGCTCGGCGGTGTGTTCAGCTCGGGGTGAATTGAACATATGGCATGTCCGTGGATCCCCGAAGACCTAGATACTTTATACGATCGTTTATGGCCAGCCTGTGATAGTTAATGTCCCAGATATTAGGAGTCTATTTATTTCATGATAAAATCATATCCTAGTATAAATGGGAATATTCCATAATAAATGTAATAAACACATAAATCCGTGATTGACTCACGGGGTTACCCAAACCTGTCCAAGGAATTTCTCTATAAATACTGAGAATATTGGACAAGAAAGGAGACGATTATTCTGTAATACCGAAACTCTGTCAAAATAGAGAGAGAAAAAGAGTAATAATATAGACTCGTGGACTAGGTTGATTTTAACCACTGAACCACGTAAAAAGTCTAGTGTTCTTGAGAGTTATTTTCTTACTTCGGTTTACCATCAAGCACTAATTCAACCTTGTTATTTTCTTAATTCCCTATTGGCGAAAAATCGCGTCAACAGTTTGGTGCTTTCATTGAGAGGAAAATTAGTGCTTTCATCAAAATCCCAATCAAATCTGATCATGGTGGTCACTCGCTCGATGCACGACAATGAGATGGAACAGCCTGGTGGGCAGGGGGCCCACCATACTGCTGTTTCAAATGAGCATGGCCCTGAAGTTCAGCAACGACCGAGAAAGCAACCGGTGGGCCACGGCGATATTGGGAGTTCGGCGTCATTGCCGCCGAATCCAAACCTAGACTACTTAGCTGCAGTAGAACTGGAAAACATGAAGTTAAGAAGCCATCTTGCTAAGGCAAACATGTAGATTGAGGAGGTTTTGGCTTGGTTACCCCCTCTTGCAACCGACGTTAATGTCGGAAAGAGGCAAAGTGGGTCTCATAAGTCCCACTGGAATAACCGATCCAAGCCAAGTCGGTCAGTCAGAACTGCCACCCCAAGTTCTATGCCCACAGCGTAAGATCGTCGAACTGCTGAGCCTAGTGGGCCTCCTAGGGGTGAGCAAAAACTTAGTCGATCAATCAGAACCGCAACCCCAAGTTCGATACCACCGTCCCATGCTCATGGGAATACCCATGGCAACCCACGAGGAGGAGCCGGAGCAGGCTCACAGAGACAATCCTCCTGCGCCACGATCGGATGGTCAGGCGCAAAGAGCTAGAAATGGTGGGGTAAAGCGACCATAGGCTAATTTAGTGCGCCCTGATGGGACAAGAAAAGCCTCACCAGTCAGGCATCCCCCATCACCCATAAGACATCCGACACCGCCTCGATCTGCATGAGACATTCCGGTTCATGGGAACAGCAGGACAAATCCTCCTCCGTCTGCTTGGGACATTCCTGCTTATGGGGACAGCAGGAGAAATCCTCCTCCGTCTGCCCCTACTTATGTCCCGCGGACCCAAGTCAATAGTCTGGATCCTCAACCTCAACCGCGAGCAGTGAGCTTTGCTAATGGAAGTTATTGGACTGAGAGCCACCGAAGTGGCAGGTCGGAAGACGATCTGAGAAATCACCTGAGTTCGGCTCAGAGTCCCCGATTCGATCAATAACCTGATCTGTGGGATCGTTTAAACTTCCAGAGAAGAAATTCAGCTCGAAATGAAGGAGTTAGTTACACTCATCACAGGGGAGTCCTTCTGAGGTATGTGATAACGGGAATGTCCCACAAAACCAAGCCCAAACTTGGAGGGACAACAACCCGTAGAATGCGTACAATAGGACGAGAGCTGTTGAACAGCCCAAAAATAACCAAGGAACCAGGGACCAAACCCTGGAAAGGTTAGCTCAGATGGAGGAGCTGATGAAAAGTCTCCTATCAGAAAAGAGAAAGATGAGCGTGATTCAGAGGATGAGCTCGAGCTTTTTGCCCCGAATATTGCGGTGACTGCATATCCATGGGGTTTCAGGATGCCACATTTGTCAAAGTTTGATGGAGATGGAGATCCATCTGACAACTTGGGGATGTTAAACACCATGATGATGGCCCACAACATCCGGCCTGAGCTAAGATGCTTAATATTCCCCTCGACTCTGATTGGGCCAGCTAGGCAATGGTTCAAACAGTACAAGAGGCATTCAATCAGCTCGTGGAAGAGCTTTTCCGTTGATTTCAAGAGAGCATTCAGGGCTTCTCAAGAAGCTAGGATTAAAGCTGAATCTCTGGAAAACGTAAAGCAACAACCAAGTGAACCATTGAAAGCATACCTAAGTACGTTTTCCAATGTTGCTGCACAAGCTAGAGACGCTGACGAGAGTTCTAAGCTCATGGCAATGAGAACGGGAATCCTTGTTGGAGGCGACCTGTGGCAAGAGCTACAGAGGAAAGGAGTTAGTACTTTTGATGAGTTCTTGAACCGAGCTCAAAGGTGGGTTAACCTAGAAGAGGTGCGAGCTTCCGTTGCAGGTACCAGCCAAATCCCTATCTAGCCCATTGGAGCAACAACGGATGTAGTGGCTATAGCTCAAACCGTTGCCCAGAATAACCAAGGGGGGAATAACAAGACAAAGGGAAATGGTGAGGGCGACCAAAATGGAACAAAGAAAAACAAGTCTGTGAAGAAATTTAAATCGATCTTACGAATACTAGAGAACGCATCTTCTTGGCAAATTTTGCTCGCCTTCTGTGGAAGAAACCAGAACCGTTAAAGAATCAAAGGGCGAAGAGAGACCCTTCAAAATTCTGTCTATTCCACAATGATATCGGTCATAATATGGATGACTGCAGACACCTGAAGGATGAAATCAAGAATCTCATCAGGGCAGGACCTTTGGCTCAATACGCCCGGAATCGAACAACTCCCAGTCAGCCCGCTGGACAAAACACTCCATCAGCTTTAGAAGCTCCAATGAATCAAACCAGAGCTCAGGTGAATCAAGACAATCCTCCTCCAATAACAGGAGGAGATATAGCCACCGTTTTAGGAGGACCTCATTTGGCAGGCACAAGCAGAGGTGCCCAAAAGAGGTATATCAACAAGCTGAAATCCCATAACAGAGTCGAGTTTATCCCGGAGCAACGGTTGTCGAAGCAGCAGCGATTGGAAAAACAACCAATCAGTTTTACAGAGGAAGATGCTAGCCATGTCCAGTTCCCACATAATGATCCTCTGGTGATAACCGTTTAGCTCGCTAACCGAAGAGTTAGGAGGACGCTAGTAGATAATGGAAGTTCTGTGAATCTACTCTTTAGGTCCACTTTAGAAATGGGATTGTCTGTAATCGAGCTGAAGGCTACATCCGTGATTCTATATGGGTTTTCTGGTTAAGGGTCGGCAGCTATAGGAACAATCGAGTTAGTGGTATCATTGGGTGAAGGTCCACGAACTGTATCCAAGCTTCTCGAGTTCATGGTCATCGATTGTCCAGCCGCATACAATGCAATTTTGGGCCGACCTGCGTTGATGGCGTTCGAAGCCATAACCTCTATCTGCCACCTGGCAATCAGCTCGCTGCCAGGGAATGCTATAGAATTTCCATGAAGGGAAAATCACAACCCGGGCAGCAAGCAATGGCCATAAGTGACAGAGTTGAGGAGTCCCCAGAAGTGGAAGTTGCCTCCGGGACGGCAGAACCTCAAGGAATGAAGGATCCACGAATAGGCGAGGACAGGTCAGAGCTCCAAGCTATTGAGGAGCTCGAGGAGGTAAAGATAGATTCCACGGATGCTTCAAGAGTCGTTAAGATTGGAAAAAATCTTGGCGATGATAGGAAAAAGGAGCTGGTTAAATTTCTACAAGGGAATCTAGATGTTTTTTCCTGGTCTCATGAAGTCATGCTGGGAATAAGCCTAAGTGTGATCATGCACACCCTAAACTTGGATAAAAGCATGCCTGCGAAATCCCAAAAACAGAGACATTTGGGAACAGATCGAGCTGAGGCATTGGAAGAAGAAGTAGCTTAGTTATTAAAGTGTGGGTTCATTCATGAAGCAAAATACCCGATCCGGTTCGCGAATCCTGTCCTGGTACCAAAGCCAAATGGAAAATGGAGGACTTGCATTGATTTCTCCGACCTAAACAAAGCTTGTCCTAAGGATTGCTTCCCATTACTGAGAATTGATCAGTTGGTAGATGCCACCGCGGGACACGAACTCATGTCTTTTATGGATGCGTACTCTGGATATAACCAGATCGTGATGAATCTTGCGGACCAGGAGCATACTAGCTTTATGACTCCAACGAATGTATATTGTTATAAAGTTATGCCCTTTAGGCTAAAGAATGTTGGGGCTACCTACCAACGGTTAGTTAACAGAATGTTCGTTGATCAAATCGGGAAAAATATAGAAGTGTATGTCGACTATATGCTAGTCAAATCCAAGACTGCCGATAACCATGTTTCCGATCTAAATGAATGTTTTGAAATCTTGAGGAAATACAATATGAGGCTAAATCCCCAGAAATGTACTTTTGGAGTAGCATCGGGAAAGTTGATGGGATTCTTAGTTAATACAAGGGGGATATAGGTGAACCTAGAAAAAATCAGGTCATTATTGGAGATGCCTTTGCCCATCTTGCATAATGAAGTTCAGAGCTTTACTAGAAAAGTGGTGGCGTTAAACCGATTTATTTCAAAGTCCACTGACAAGTGTTTGCGCTTTTACAACTTGCTCAGAGGAAATAAGAAATTTGAATGGACTGAAGAGTATGAGCTGGCATTCCTCGCCCTAAAGCGCATTTGGCCGAACCCCCAGTATTGTCTAAGCCTATATCTAGAGAGCCCCTATTCCTATATTTAGCCGTAACAGAAAATGCAGCCAGCGCCATGTTAGTTCGGGAAGAAGACCGTGCTAAAAGACCAGTGTACTATATAAGCAAAAGACTTCTTAGGGCTGATTCACGGTATCCGCTGATAGAAAAGATAGCATTCTGCTTGATATTAGCTTCCAAGAAGCTTAGACCATACTTCCAGTCCCATTCAATCCACGTCATGATCGACCAACTTCTAAGGCAGGTTTTGCAAAATCCTGAAGCGTCAGGATGTCTTTTAAAATAGGCAGTAGAACTCATCCAGTTCGAGATACGGTACGCACCATGAACCTCGATCAAAAGCCAGGCCCTTGCTGACTTTGTGGCTAAATGCACTGGATTTCAGGAGGAGTTTTTGAAGGAGACGGTACAGGAGTTGTGGAAAATATTCGTGGATGGCTCATCTAACGAGAATGGATCCGGAGCTGGGATCATATTGATTTCTCCATAGGGGCACTGGTTCCATACAACGCTGAGATTCAGATTCAAAGCGTCAAACAACGAAGGCGAGTACGAGGCTTTGTTAGTTGAGCTCAGAGTGGCAAGATAATTGAAAGAAAGGGATGTCCAGTGTTATAGTGATTCCCAGATCGTGGTTAATCAGATGTTGGGGGAATATCAAGCGCGTGGTACCAAGATGGCAGCTTACCTAGCTAAGGTGAAAAAAGAGTTGTCAAAATGTAACGACCCAAAATCACTAATATGGCTTAAGGGCCTTGATTAGTGTGCTAGGAGGGCATAACTGGTTTATGTGTGAATTTATTGATTTAATGCATGATTACATGATAAGTATGCTTGTATGATTATATGTAAATAAATGTGGTTAAATGTTATATTTGTGAGAACCACATTATTATGTGGGTAAATCTGCAGCGAGCGACTTGAGGTGTTCCTAGGGAGCTAGATAGCGGGAAAGTCACAACAGGGCCTAATGTTTGACTTTGGACAAGTCAAGGGGTATATCAGGTATCGGGTGGTTATTTAAATTACCGGGTTGTGAAAATAAATAATTGGAGATATATTCGAGGTTAGGAAGTCTAGGTGGGAATATTGGGGAATTTTACCATTTTGCCCTCGGGGATGTTTCCGGTACCCCGAGCCGTGGGATTAACTTGATTGCTTAAGGATAGACTTAAGAAGATTTTAGAAAAACTGTGGAATATAGCAAACTGACCCTCTCTTCCTTTCTCTCCCAAAGAAAAACACAGAAACTTAGAGGTCTTGGCTGGAATTCTAAGAATTAAAACCTGGGGTTTAGAGGATTAGCTCAAGGATTGTCAAAGGAACTTGATCAAGGTTGAGGTAAGCATTGAATTCCATTTTCCGTGGTTGAAATTCTGTGTTTTTGAGTGTGTTCTAAGAGGTTTTGGGTTTTTGGATTTGAAGATTAAATTGAGCCTAGAACCTTGGAAGTTAGGCCAGAATGCTCTTGGAGGATTGGTTCTGCAGCTGAGGTAAGCTCTAATTTAAGGTTTAAAGGTTGAGTTATAGTGTTTCCATGGCTGGGTTTTGAGTTATTGAGTTAGAAAGTTTCAGTGATTGAAGTGGGTTTTTGATGGGTTTCTAGTCTAGGTTTCAGCTGGGTTGTGTTGTTGGAATCTTGTGGGAAGTTTTTGGGTAATTAAGATGTGGAATTGGGGTAGTTTTGGGTGAGTTTGCATGAGGTTTGAGAGTTAAAAATGGAGGTTTTTCTGGGTTCAAAGGGGTCGGGCCACGACATAGTTCTTGGTGAGCCGCGACCCTTCGAAGCTGATGTGTGCTGAGGAAAGAGGGCGGGCCGCAGCATGGTCTGAGTAGGGCTGCGGCCCTTACCTATTTTTGGGCATTGGGAGGCCTCTGGTTGGGGCCATGCCGCAGCATGGGTGGCTAATGCCGCGGCCCTTAAGAGATTTTGGGATTTCGAGATTCTAGGCTTGGGAATTTAACCTAGGGTGCTCGGGATTGAATCTTTTACCATGTTTGGTGAAGTTCAATGTTTCGGAGACTAGAACTTTGTCTAGAAGCTCATTTAAGATTGCTGATGGTATCCTTTATCTTGGTTATGACTAGGTATTAAGCTAGGGCTTGGGGATCGGATCGCGCTCAAGGAGCATCGCTCATAGTCTTTACATTCGGAAGCTAAAGGTAAGAAAACTTCACTCGGTTGTGTATTTGTAATGGGACTAAGGGTTCCTTAATATGTATGCTTTGAAAAGGATGGTATTATGCCATGTAAATAGTAAACCAATGGCCTAAGAGTGCCAAAGGTTACACTTGCGCACAGGGCGCGGCTCAGCCACTGGTAGCCGAGGAGAGCTTATTATGCACTGAGCTCGGTTTAAGCGGGCCAGAGTCAGTGGGGTAAACAGAGGGTGCGGCCTAAGTTGTCGGCCCTAGTTATTATGTGATTTGACTGTTATTAATGATTGGTTGCATCTCTGATTCCGATTACATGCTATGTGATTAATGTGGAATGTTAAGTGTTTGATCATGCTTAAAAGATTATACTCTTGTTATGATTGTTGAGATGTGTATTATATTTTCTTGCTGGGCCTTGGCTCACGGGTGCTATGTGGTGCAGGTAAAGGCAATGGAAAACTTGATTAGCCCTGACTTGGAGAGCTCTGTGAGCAGAATGTACATGACCAGCTGCTCAGCCGCCACGGTTGAGAGGATAACAGGAACAGAAGAGCTATAAATGTCTGTTTTGCCTTAGAATGGCTGACGGTAGTCTGTATTGTGGAAATTTTGTAAACAACTTTTAACACTGTTCCTTTTTGGGATCCCATATGTAAATCTGTTTAAATATATGAAATGTATCTTTTGAGACCAAAACCATTTTAACCCTAGCACATTCATGGTTTAGTGACACGTTTTGACTAAGTGACTTGATTAGCAAGTCCTGCACCTTTACAAGTACACAGTGTAGCAGTCCTGGCTATCCAGGGCGTTACACAAAATTTGAATATGGTACTGTCAAAAGGATCCCTCGCGAGCAGAACACTAATGCTGATGTTTTGGCAAGGCTTGCCACCACCAAGGAAGCTGAGACTTTGAACGTAGTATCAGTGGAATTCTTGGAAAGTCCAAGCGTGGTGAAAAAAGTGAAAGAGATTGAGATGATTGACACAAGGCCGACCTTGATGACCCCCATAGTGGAATCTCTTACAACAGGAAGGCTACCTGAGGAAATAAAGGATGCAAGAAAGATAATCTATCATGCTCCAAGATATGTGATAGTAGATGGAACGTTATATCGACGTGGTCATTCACTACTGCTTCTACGATGTGTTCTGCCTGAGGAGGCTAAAACCATTCTGCAATAGGTGCATGAAGGCTTTTGTGGAGATCATGCTGGGGGGTAGAACCTTGCCTTGAAAATATTAAGGCGGGGTTATTTTTGGCCCACTTGAACAAAAGATTCCATCTCCCATGTTCGAAAATGCGACAAATGTCAGTGTTTCGCCACAGTCGCACGAGCTGCTCCAGTCGAGCTGATGATGATCTCATCCCCATGGCCATTTGCATTATGGGGCATTGACTTAATAAGATCCTTCCCTATGGGAAAGGGAGGAGTTCTCTATGTGGTGGTAGCAATTGATTATTTTACAAAGTGAGTAGAGGCCAAGCCTTTAGCAACCATCACTTCAAAGAGAGTCCTCGACTTCGTGGTTAAAAATATTGTGTGCCGGTTTGGGCTTCCTAAAAAGATCGTGTCGGATAATGGAACCCAGTTTGATAGTGATCTCTTTACTAATTTCTGTGAAAGGCACGACGTGATTAAAAGTTTTTCTTCGGTTGCATATTCACAGGCCAATGGACAGGTCGAAGTTGTGAATAAGACCCTAAAGGCGAGCCTCAAGAAAAGGTTAGATGAGGCCAAAGGATTCTGGCCTGAGCAGCTCCCGCAGGTACATTGGGCATACCAAACTTCCCACAGGACCTCCACAGGGCACAATCCTTTTGCCTTGACTTTTGGAAGTGAGGTCGTCCTTCCCGTTGAAGCAAAGGTAGCCACACACAGGTTAAGGACATTCAGCCATGAGCGGAATGATGAGTTGCTTAACGCGTCTCTCAACCTGATTGATGAAAAATGAGAGGATTCACAACTACAGCTCGCACATTACCAATACAAAATCACTTGTTATTTTAATTCCAAGGTCAAAAGACATAGTTTCGATTTGGGCGATCTAGTTCTCCGAAGGGTCTTTTTGGCAAACAAGGATCCAAAAGACAGTGCTTTAGGTCCGAACTGGAAAGGCCCCTATCAAATCGTGGAAATTTTGCATGAGGGAACTTTCAAGTTAGCTCAGCTTAGTGGAGAAGCAGTCCCACAGACCTGGAAGGCGATGCACTTAAGAAATATTATCAATAGTATTATGGACTATCTATGTAAGGCTTAGTTATAAAAGCCTTTTAGTTAAATAATGGGGATTGTGATATAGTTCTTCCTGTTCGTATGGTTTTAAATATTTTTCCTTTATAAGGTTATTTATAAATTAGTTCGTGTATTAATATTTGTAAAAGCAACCAAGAAAGTCTTCACATTCTGGTTACTTGGGGGGCATATAACCCGAGGTGAATCAGATGAAGGTTTTAAATTACTTAAAATCCTGAATACAACCAGGTACAAAAATATCCTAGATATAACCAGGTCAGAAACTTAGAAGCTTGGAAAATTGATTATCCAACAGCTCTTTAAGAGAACAAGGTGTCAATAAACCTAGCGCGAACTAAGTTCAAATTATTTAAAACCCTGGGTACAACCAGGCCTAAAACATAGAAGTTAGCAAAATTGAATATTCGATGACTTTCCTAAAAGCTCGAGATGTCAATAAACCTAACGCGAACTAAGTTTGAAATATTTAAAACCCCAGATATAACTAAGTCCAAGGCCTGACACATAATAGGTACGATATAAATCAACACATTAAATTTGGAAATAACCAAACTCGAAATATCTATCCTGATCTAATGATCGATTCCTAAAATCCCGAATGTGCAAGTATAAGAAAGCATAAACATGAGGGATAATCAAGGAAAAGACAAATAGATTAAAAGTTAGATATATGAATTAAAATTCAAGTTGTCTCAAGGAGAAAAACCTCGAACTAAGCCCAAGGGAAAATTGTTTATAAACACATACAAAAAAAAGAAAAGAAGGAAGTAAAGAAGGCTTCATCAAGCCCCTCCAGGGCGTTCTGAGGACGTGACCTCCTCAATCTCCTGCTTACCCGCAGTGGAAGCATCCCCTGTCTCTGACTGCTCTTGTAGGATCCGGGCTTTGAATTTCTTGAGGTATGGATCCCACAGTTCGGGAGCCATGAAAGAGAAATTACCATCCTGGTTAAATTCCCAACAATGGTACAACATGCCTTCCATGGAGGACAGTGAGGCTGCTCTCTCCTCCTTAACATCGACCTAGGCCTCTAGCTTCTTGGCTTTGGCCTTAGCAACCTCGGCCTGAAGAACAGCCAAGGCAACCTTTGAGGTCTGCTCGTTTTCTTGAGACGATGCAAGGACATACTTCTCATTGTGCTCGCCTTTTTGAGTAGCTGCAAGGGCAACTTTGGAAGTTCGCTCGCCTTCTTGAGCAACGGCCAGGGCAGTTTTGGCAGCCTGGAGCTCATCATTCCTAGCCCTGGCCCGGGCTATACTGCGTTGCTGAGCCAAGACCGACTCCAAAAATAAAGAGACAAGTTAGACGCATACTGAGGAAAATTGAAAAGAAGAAATTCACTAAGGGACAATATCTTACTGTGAGGGTCATCCCCAAGGAGAACTCCAGGACGTTCTCTGGGCTCCTCTCTTCTATCATCCTCAGATCCCTCGGGTTGGCTTTATATATGTGCTCCACCACATGGTTCGCCGTCTCGTAGAGGGTCCCCCAAAAAGTATCGGGGATCTTCTCCAGATCCTAAGGATTGACTGGGATGCGCACAATAGCGGTGGGGACAATCAGAGCTAGGGGATCAGCTTGTATAACTTGATCCCAAGCAAGAGCATGTGGAAATCGAGGAGGAGGCAGAGGAGGAACCCTTTTCTCTGTCACGAAGGAAATCAGAGCTGCTGAGCTCATACATTTCCCCTTAGCAGGAGATTTGGAGGTATTTCCTACCACAGGATGTGTTTTCTTTGTGTACCGAGGCTTCTTTATGACAGGACCCAAGCTGGTTTTTCCCTCTTGGAAAACTGTGCGGAGGTCGGGAGCTCCTGGTCGTTCCATCTCTTCGTCTGAAAAGAATAAGAAAGGAGTTAATATACAAGTAAAAGTCATAAATTTACATAAAAGAAATAAATGAAAGTCCTACCCTCCGGGCTGGGGGAGGAGTCTATTATCATGACCTCCGGCCTTGGGAGTATTGGAGGAGATGGAGAGTCTAAGTCTACAATTTCTTGGATTATAGGAGGTTTAGGCTCAAGTTCTACCTCGGGGCTAGACTCATCTACATATTTCCTAAATCCAAGGGCAAAGGCGCCCTGGAGCAAAGAAGGCCACGACCTACGATTGGTCCCATATTCCTAAAAAATGGCTGACGTAAAAGTCAAGGTGTTATCTACAAAAACAATACCCTTAGGATAACCCATATCATGGCGCAACACTAGATGGTCCACGCACTGGAGCAGGGTTATGTTACGGTCTCCATTGCTAGGGTGGCGGTGGACGAATTAGTTTGGGTTAAATCTAACTAGCCTAAAATTGGCAACAACTCTATCTAGTTCCCTATAAGGGTATGGGTTACCTTGGCCGGAGGGGTCGACTGCTGCCCCCGATGCAACTCGTTCTAGGTAAGGGCCCCGAGCAGCCTCGGGGGTCCGCCTCTTCCGCACAAGAGGGACCTCGTCTTCTTCTTGTTCCTCGCCTTCAGTGGCCTCAAGGTTTCCTTCTTGGGGAGGCGGGAGCTCGTGGACTACCGAAAGGGTAGCCCTTGTCCTTCTTAAGGCCAAAGTCTGGCCTTCACCGATCAATTGGCAAGCCAGCATTGCTACGTCAGTCACGAGCTGGCGATAATCCTTCTCGCAGGCCGAAAGCCTTGACAAGGTGTCATACTGACCCCTGAGGGTCGCAGACTTCTCCATCCTCGTGAATATGGCTGCAAAAAAAATGGTAAAATCAATTAGTATAATCACAAGAAGTATGTCTATTAAAAAGAGAGAATGACTTCGCGAGCTGAGAAAAGAAAGATGACTTACGAGGATGATTGAAGTATCGATGCTCACAGTTGCAGAGCTCGTTCGACATAAAGAATTGAACCTTATAGTCATTGGGGTGGCTGGGGAGCTCGATAACCGAGGCTGAGTTCGGGAATCTGGTGAGGTAGTAGAATCCATCACCTCGCCCTCTTTGCTATGGGTTGGCCTTAAGGCAGAAGAAGTAGAGGATATTTGCCGGAGTGGGGACCTCCCACTGGTGTTTTAAAAAGAGGTATTTCAGCCCCGCCAGAAGTCGATATGAGTTTGGGGGTAGCTGAAACGGTGCCAATTTCACGTAGTTGAGGAAATCAGCAAAATATTGGTCTAGGGGAAGGAAGGCCCCCGCCTTTAAGTGCTCGTCACTCCAGGCCGCGAAGTCGTCCTGGAGGGGTGCACAACTCCGTTCCCCTTCGAACGGAGGTCGGGCAATGAGGACCCCGAGCCTAACCTCTATCTTGTGGCTTAGCATTATTTTATTGACCCTTCCTTGGGTCGTGATCTTGGAGACGATTGTCTCTGCCTCGAAGAATGTGTTACGGTCATTCACGATCTCCTTCTCAACCACAGGGCCGAAATGAGGAAGAGAAGATTCGGGGGCGATCTCTTTTCCCTTGTTGGTTTGTTGAGACGACGAGCCAGGTGCATTTTTCTTGGGTACGTTCTTCTGGGGTATGCTCTTCTTGGGTGCCATTAGATCGCCTAACGAACAAGAATAACGAGTCACTTAGTAGGCGACCTAAGATTTTGTATAGGATATGGAATGGATGTATGGGGGAGAATGATATCTATGATATATGAGCTGAGTTAGTCTCAGCCCGTTGTGTGATCCCACACAATACCCTACGCTATGCGCCTCGGTTTCCCAACAGATCCCTGACGTTTAGGGATCTGTATGTCAGAAAATCCGACCACTACTATCCTTGGGGGGCGGTTTAAAAAGAAAAAACCACCCAAGAAATGTTTGCCCTAAGCAATCTAATTTTTGAACCCTAACATTTCATCTTCTACAACCCAAATGGGTATTTCATAAAATTTTCCTTAAATTACACAAATCTACCTAGAAAATACCCAGTTTCGTGAATGCCATAGTTTAAAAGATATTCTAAACCTTCTCAAGAAACCTAAAGTTGAAACCTATGTTCCAAAAACATCGAGAAAACACCCTAATATCCACTACGACAAAGCATGGATGAACACGGTAAATAAAAGGCAGAAATCAGTAAAGAAAGAGTTTATTTGAAACGACAATACTTATAGTGTGTTCATCGGTTGAAGAAGTATGTTTTGCAAAGCTTGGGAGACTCACTCTTGAGTAATTGAACAACCAGATGTCGGAGAGATCTTGCAACAAATATTTTTTGGGTTTTTCTTTTCTCTGAGAAGGAAGAAAGTTTGAAAAGCACAGAAGGGAGAAGATAGAGGAAGTTTTCAAATAAAAGGTGATGAATTGTGGAAATTGTCTACCCTATTTATACGTAAACATCATAAATCAATTTGAGCCATCCGATTAGGTCAATACAAGATCCAAGGGCTGTGTTTCAAAGGACAAAACAACGGCAAAAAGTTGACAAGACAATTATTGCAGTCCTCGAAACTCGAAAAGACGCCAATGGTAGTGTTCCACATGTCCGGTACTCAAGTAGTGGGCAGGCATGGTTTATTGCTATAGAAGTCTAAAAGTCCCTATTTTTTAGGTCAAAAGATGACGTCATAAACCACGAGCAGGGACTTGGGGGGCAAATGTGTGTCCTAATTTCAGCACGGGTCTTTCCCTCAGGTCGTATGTAGCTGGTAAATAAATTCATGGAAGAAATAGCCAAGGAGTCCATGTACATTCCATATAGACAGCACGATTTTCATGATTGTTGTACGAGCTAGGGATGCATAAATTGATAAGCGTGAGCTTATAGTATTTATAACGCATGGCCTCCATGATACGAGCTTGGCGGTGTGTTCAGCTCGAGGTGAATTGAACATATGGCATGTCCATGGATCCCTGAAGACCCGGATACTTTATACGATCGTTTATGGCCAGCCTGTGATAGTTAATGTCCCAGATATTAGGAGTTTATTTATTTCATGATCAGATCATATCCTAGTATAAATGGGAATATTCCATAATAAATGTAATAAATACGTACCCAAACCTGTCCAAGGAATTTCTCTATAAATACTGAGAATATTAGACAGGAAAGGGGACGATTATTTTGTAATACTGAAACACTGTCAAAATAAAGAGAGAAAAGCAGTAATAATATAGACTCATGGACTAGGTGGATTTTAACCACTGAACCACGTAAAAAGACCAGTGTTCTTGAGAGTTATTATCTTACTTCGATTTACCATCAAGCACTAATTCAACCTTGTTATTTTCTTAATTCACTGTTGGCGAAAAATCGCGTCAACAATATGTTTTATAGTCCTTGGGCATATGACTTACTTAGATAGCAAGCCCCAAGAATATGTTTTATAGTCGCTTGGGCATATTACTTGCTTAGATAGCAAGCCCCAAGAATTTTTTTATCATTTTCATGGTTTAGAGTTATGATTTACCCTACCTCGATTAGTAGACAGAGGACCTAGATGGGTTAGCATATACTACCATGTGATCTAACCTACCTCGAATAGTAGACAGAGGACCTAGATTGTTTCTCACATGCCATGTTAATGAGTTAATGGTCATTAATATTACAGTCCTATATGTTATATGTTTTTATAGTCATATGTTTTGTAGTATATGTTTATGCTATAGTCGTATGCTTATGATGTATGTTGTTAGTAGATTTTCCTTGCTGGGCATTAGGCTCAATCCTTTATTTTTAGCTTGATGCAGGGAAATGATTATGGAAGGCGGAAAGATTCATGGAAGCTTGGCTTGTGTGTTGAGGATGAATGGATTGAATGGACTGCATGACAATCAAAATCGAGTATGACGTTGTATTAAGTCTTTTTATTTATGTCTTTATGTATTTCCACATTTAGTATTTAAACAATTAAAGTTTATGTTTTATGTTTTATAAACAATGGGATCCCATACCGTATCACATTTTATTTTATATTCTTACCTTATCTTGTATTGGTACAATATTTTGGGTTTTAAATAAAGTTATGTTATTTATAATGTATGTTTCCCAAAATAGTAGCTATGTCTAGTAGTTTTAATGGTCCAAGGTCTAGAAATAGTTGGGTCATTACAGTCAGTCAATACTCCATCAATGACTTACTAACGAGTCAGGTGCAAATTACCATTTTATCCATCATCAGTATTTTATCCTTAACTCCCACTAAGTTCGTGATAAATGATATTTCATGAACCTAACCACAAAAATGAGATCTCAATCATTTAACATTTTGAGCAAAGAAATTAAGGAAATCATCTTTTGACTTCTCATAGAGAAGTTATAGAATTCATAAATTATGAATAATACTCCCACTCAATTACAATACTAAATCTCCAAGATGTAAGTATGGGCTAGACCGTATGGTAAGCTGGTAACGAACAAGTCAAAAAGATTTAAATAATATAATTAGCATAATATTATCACTCAAAATTAAGATCGACTTGACCTATGGTCAACGTTGTGACATTCATTACATTTGATAACAACGATACTTATTTATCTATCAATAATTAATATCGGTCATAGTCCGATGTACCAAATATATTCGATCTTATCTACTTGGTTAATGCCTTGGAAAAGACATCACATCCTGAATGTCTATGTAGATCATATCATAGATTACCAAATCAGTGAAAATCCAATGCACTGATTTAATCTTAGGGCTAGTTCTTTTGAACATATAATTACAACCATAATCCACTGTGACCTAGCCACTATAATTGTAACTATCCATATGTTTGGGATTTTTTGAATGTTTGTATTATTTGAATAAACATGTAATAAAACAAGCAAACAATGTGAACGAATAAACAAAATAATATCTACTTCTTTTATTGATAATAAAAAATGTGTTACATGAGATATATGGTTTTATTAAGGGCATAAAACCCAACATATAATACTTGTAAAATGAATGTACTTGGATATCAAGTCAAGCTGAAATACAATAAACTCCTAAGGAATTCTCACGACTATCAAGCTTTGAACCTCCGCGGTTAGGAGAATACAACTAGTTATACATAAGTGGTAACTCCGAGTTTCGTGACGACAATCCTATATTATTGGGCTTGACCAAAGTACGATTAGATGGGTACCCACATTTATAGATTCCTTAGCATGCACAATCATCATATTGCATTCACATTCAACCAAGCATATAAAGCATTACACTCATCAAGGCAAGCATAAACAACATTGCACTCATCGTTCATAATCATTTTCATCATTTCATTCATTAGACTATATAAGTGTAACGACCAGACTTAAAACCAATTATTTTGCTAAATGCTCCTATTTAAGTAAATTAATATTTACATGAATCTCCTTAAGAAAATAAAACTTTTACTGATGAAACTTGTTGTCCGTGTTTTCAATAAGTGACACGTGCCATACATTAAGAGTGATTACTTCTTCACGGAAGGTGATTAAGTCCCTTAGAGCTCGCCTAGGGCTCCCCAAAAAGAAAGCCTTACCTTTTATTCCCCGTTCACCTCCTTCCAAAGAAGTATGTCTTTGTGGAAAGCTACTTCCCAAGGATAGCATACAAAATGTAAGTCTGTCACCTCTTCTCTATTCAAGTCCTCCAGGATTGCGAGATCCCTCCTCCGGGACTAGAGTAGAGTGCCAAGTGTCAAGCATAGCGGCCTTGGACCACAAGCATCTATCTAACATTCACTATTCAAGTCGTGGTGTCAAATCCGTACAAGCAACAAGCACGATGTCTCACGACACCACCTAACATGGGAAAACATGCAGCTACCCCCTGGCGGTGACAGGGACGTGCTACCCCAAAAAATAGTGGGTTGAAACCTCATAATCGGGCTCACTGGGATACGCATGGGTCCACCAACACATTAATTGATGGAATGTATCAGTTATTATTCATTTAATACCCCATTAGATAATTAACCCTCATTAGATAATTAATTGCCCTCAACCATCTATAAATAGGGCTAGGGCACACATTGTAAAGGATCCTATAATTTTTGTATTCAGAGCAATGCAAAAACACAGCCTGAAACTCCATAGAAGCTTGAAACATCCAAGCTTCAACATCCTAATACAAGTGACTCGTGGACTAGGGTTAATTTATAACTTGAACCACATAAATCTCTATGTCTCTATCTCTATTTTTTAAACTTTTCTTTAATTATTGTTAGCAAAAAAGCCAGTCAACATTTTGGTGCTTCCATTGAAAGCTTGAAGAAAGCTTTGAGTCACAACCATGGTGAAGAATAAAAGAAATGTTGCTAAAGAAGTTCCTCCTTCCACCGCTGCTGTGGGAGCTGTAGGAAATGTGCCCTGAAAGCATATGTAGTTGACATGGTTTTTATGAAATAAATAAATGAATTGAATTTGTTATGAATATATTTTATGGACTATATTATTCTGTGATAATATTAAGTAAATATCAGGAAAATTCCTAAGTTCATATATGTGATCTCAAACACGTATTGGTACGGGAGGATTGTGTTTGAGATAAATGAACTTGAATAGTTCGCAGTAAAATAAAGTTGTGGAATCTTTAGATTAATTACTGCAAGCACGGTCCACTAGTATTATGAATACATGTGATCTAGATCCAGATCACTAGTGTGGTAGGACACTTTAGTGGAGGTGCCTTATATATTAGAGAATATATAGAACTGGACCAGATATGCTTATTAATACTTAGTTAAATACCGTTTCGAAGTATTAATTAAATATATCAACTGATGATCATATACAAATAGATCTTAATCCTGAAGTTACTATGAATTCCTATTTATGTTATATGAGTTCTTTGATTCACTTGTTAGGGTCTGTCAGAATGATTAGGCTAGAAAATTTTGTTTTGGGAACTCATTAATGTAGATGGCTGGGGACATAGTATACAGATATGGAATCTATGTCTTCTCGCAAGAGATTGAATGATGGTTCTCTTAAGGGTTGACTTTTGGGACTGAAAGGTTATTGAGCTCAAATTCATAATTTAGTTATGAATTAACCTTCACTAGTAGAGTCAATGGTACTTAAGGAAACAAGAGATAATTAAATGGGTAAAACGGTAATTTTATTCCCGATTAATTATGAACCATCATTAGAGGGTCAAGTTGTATGAAATGATTATATCAATGGACGCTTTATGATTATAAAGTACTCAGTAAATGAAATGTCTATAATTACAAGAGTGCAGTCTCATATTTATAGTGGAATAATCATGAGATTAATAAATTAAGATTATTTAATTAAAGAGTTTAATTAATAATCTCAAATTTATTGGAGCTTGGAATTATAGATCCATAGGTCCCCATAGCGGCTCTATCAACACTGTTCAAGGTAAGAGTTGATATGAAGGGAAAATAGTTTAAAGACATATTTAAGAAGAAATTTGTTCTTCAAGCCAAATATGCAATTATATGATAATAGTGATTAATTAATTAATTACAAATTAGTTGTAGTTAACAAAATTAATTAATATTTAATTATTGTATAATTTTTGAAATTATATTAAATAATTAAAGTAATTTTGAAATTTAATTAAATAATTAATTAATTATAATTTTTGAAATTATAATAAATTAAATATTTATTGTTCGAAAATTTTGGATTTAATTAATTGGTAGAATTAATTAAATATCTTTATTTGAGTGGGAGATAATAATCTGATAAGTTCAAATTGGATTTGAATTTAAAAGATTAATATTTATTCAAATAATTAATTATATTTGATAATTAATTAAAAAGATAATTAATTTAAATTTGAATTCAAATTTGAATTAGTTATGAGGTTGTTAGATCTTATCTGACAAAACAGTTTGAATAAATAATTAAATAAAAATTGAAAAAACAACATCCCTAAAATTAGGGAGGCTACACGTGCACACACAGTCCATGGACTGTGTGTGGCGTGTAGGGCAATTTTCAGGGATGAGATTTTCATTTTTATTTATTTAATTAATTAATTAATGGATAATTCAAAAATTGGGTTTTGGATTTTTTTCAATAATAGAATAATTAATTAATTAAAAAGTAAATTGTAAAATGGTTAAAGATTTATTTTTTAAAATTTGAATATTTTCTTTTAAGTATGACTAATCAGAAAAATATTCAGAGAAGTGAGACAACTCCGAACATTCGCTCTGTGAAAAATAGAACGATAGTTTTCTCTCCTTGAAAATAAAGAACCAATTCTCAAGCCTATTCTCTTGATTTCATGTGTTGAGTACATCAAGTAGAATCACAAATAAACTATCCTTCATTCTCTAAGTGCCCACACATTTCTTGAGGTGTAGAGAACGCTTTGGAAGATCTTGGTGTGAGTACGTGGGAGCGGCTTGGATAGGAAGATCGTTCTAAATACGAAAAGATAGCAATGATACTTGATAGGCTTCAAGAGGTATGAATTCTATCCTTATCTTGTTTATGATTAATGTATGTATATTAATGGATCCTCATATTTAAAGGTAGTTTAAATATGTTACAAAATTTTTGTTGTACACTAGGCCAACCACACCACAATTCCGCTGCGTATTAGGAAACTCGTTCCTAACAGGAGCAGAACCAAACAGACCACCTCCACCAGCTGATCCGGAGGTGGCTCATGAAAATTGTTATGAAGGAAACGAAGGCTACGATGGTGAGGACATATACTATTAGAGAGAGTACTCTCAGTCGTTTCACATGGAGGAGCCACCAGAAGTGGTATCCCTTAGAAGCCAAGTCGCTTCATAGTAGGCAAAAGATAGAGGCTCAAGAGCTAGTCTCACCACCCTACAGGAGGTGATTAATGCCATGAAGGCCACTTTGGCAGCTCAAGGGCTAGAAGTGGACCCTCAGAGCGCAGTACCACCTAGGCCGCCAGCTGGTGTGCCACTTGTGCCCCCAGCTGGAGTGCCACTTGTACAACTAGCGGGTGTGTCTCTCGAGCACCCTCTAACATGGTGCTAGAGCATCCAGCTGACTTGCCACTTGTGCACCCAGATGAAGCAACACCCGCGCCTTCAGCTTGTGGGAAGGAGAAGCTTGAGCCCTCCCGGATGAGGAAGGGACTCGTCGGGCTTTAGAGCCCATCGACGTCCCGAGGATAACATGGAGGAGGACTTCCCTCTATAGCTCGCCAGTCCCGGGGAAACCCCCAGAGAGGAGCCAACAGGAGAGAAGTCTCCGTGAACAAAGGACAAGGAATCAGTGTCTCAGTTAACAATGACTACGCCGACTCAGAAGGAGAAACAGAAGTCAGATTCTGCGAGGATGGATGGCGCTACGAAGTGCAACCAGACTTGCGAGATAACTTGAATGCTCGAAGGAACAGAGCCGCTCCTGAGGACCTCCCCGGGAGACACCCATAACTAGTCCTCTGAGACATTCTCAATGCTCGGAGAAGACAATCCATGCTCGACCAGGGGCATATCCAGCACAGAGTGCCAATAACGACCCTCTCTGTGCAAAGTTGGAGAGCTTGATAAAGATAATATTGAAGATGGCCAGGAGACAGAGCCAAAACTCTAACTCAAAGGATGAAGACGGGGAGTCGTACGCCCCATACATTGTCGAAGCCCCATTATCTCGAGGCTTCAAGATGCCAGATATCACTCCATACAGTAGAGTCACATACCCTTCCAACCACATATCCAAGTTTAACCACTTGATGTTCGTGCATCATGTCTCCGAGGATGCAAGGTGCCACGTCTTTCCATTAACCTTGACGAGACCTCCTGACAAATGGTTCAAGAAGCATCAACCAGGTTCAATCCATTCCTAGCATCAGCTCTTTGTTGCCTTCTGAAGACCAAGTGTCCCACCATGGGATGACCTATGGAGATACGGATGCCAAAATCTTGACAACTTCATTCATCGGGCCCAAGAATACATTCAGTGGGAAGATTTCCAGATTGGAGCTTTCAGAGGATCAATTTCCTTTCAGGCTCATATCATCCCACCTGCTACAGCTCTGGCCCCCAGTTCTCGCCTTACACTCCAACAGAGATGAATGTGATGAGCGCTCTGCAATACAGTCTAGTTGTTCCCCAAGTGGGTTATAGCACCACTCCTAACTCATTTGGAGGGACAGGGAGCGAAAGGAAACTTCAAAGTTTTGTAAGTTACATAACGACGTTGGACACCACACCACCGAATGTTGACAACTTCGCGATGAGATCGAGAATATCATCAAGTAAGGGCATCTTCATCAGTATGCTAGGGCTGGAGCATGCCCCACGCAAGCTCCAGCTGGAATTCAGCCTCTGTCTTAGTAGGTGGCACCTCCACAAGCCCAAGGCCAAGGGCCAGCTGCTCCGTAGACAAGTTCCCATGCATCTCATCTAGTGGACAGAAGAGTAGGGACTATCTCTGGAGGATCCCACCTAGGGGGCACATCAAGGGGCTCACAAAATGAGTATGAGCGCTCCCTAAACCATTATGATGAAGTGCTAGCCCTAGCCCAGCTCTCAGCGCAAATGCCTTAGATGATGGACTAGATAATAATGTTCTCCGAGGATGATGCTCGGAGAGTATACTTCCCCCACCATGATCTATTGGTAATCATGAGCAATATTTCCAACAAGATGGTAGATCAGATCCTGGTGGACAATAGGAGTTCAGTTAACATCCCTTTCAAGACAACCTTTGAGAAGATTGGGCTGATGACAAGCGAACTCTCCCCACGCACCTTAATGCTTTAAGGGTTCTCGAGTGAGGGATTGATTCCTATGGGGCAGATTAAGCCACCAATTACACTTGGAGAAGTAACTCATTAGGCCATCAAGTACTTCACATTCATAGTGGTGGAATGTTCCTTCGCTTTTAACGAAATTTTGGGACGTCTGACCTTGGAGGAGTTTCGAGCAGCCACCTCTATTCTCCATTTGTGCATGAAGTTCCCCACTAAGGTAGGAATTGGCACAACTCGCGTTGACCAGAAAGAGGCCCCCCTGATGCTACAATGTGTCACTAAGGCACCCCATGATGGAGATTGAAGCAGCAACCCTCGAGCAGCCTCCTCCAGTGGAGATGGAGGTCCAGGTTATTCTCGAAGAGAGGGAGTCCAACGAATTGGGCTATTAAGCCCACAGACAAGCTGAAGAAATCATCCTCGATGACTCCAACCAAGTGAAGAAAACCAAGGTCGGGAAGGACCATAAGGCAAAGGTCCGAGAAGCTTCGGGGAGCTTTCTACATGAGAACTAGGACGTCTTTGCCTTGTAACGCCTTGACATAGATCCAAACATTGCCCCAGTGCAACAACAAAGGAGGACAATGGATCTGACAAGGGCGGAGGCCTTGAAGGCGGAATTTGATAAGCTCCTCGCGAATGGCTTCATTTGAGAGGCCAAATATCCTAAGTGGCTGGCAAATTCAGTGCTGGTCCCGACACCTAATGGTACCTGGAGGACTTGAATTGACTTCTTCTACCTCAACAAGGCCTGCCTGAAAGATCACTTTTCCTTGCTAAAGATTGATCAGAAGGTTTATGCCGCCTCCGGGTATGAGCTCCTTACGTTCCTGGATGGCTACTTGGGGTATAATAAGATTTCCATGCACATTGAAGATTATGAGCATACTAGCTTCAGAACAGACAAATGTATCATAATTTTGCTTAAAGAATGTCAGGGCCATGTACCTAATGCTGGTAAACAACATGTTCAAAAAACAACATGGTCGGAACATGAAGGTGTATGTGGATGACATGCTAGTGAAGTCTAGAATGACTCTAGACCACGTGAAGGATTTGGCGGAAGCATTCTCGGTCCTCCGCAAGTATGAGATGAAGTTGAATCCCCAAAGTGCACATTTGGGGTAGCCTCCAAGAAATTCCTGGGATTTACTGTTTGCACCCAAGGAATAGAAGCAAACACATGAAGATGAGAGCCTTGATTGAGATGCCGTTCCCCAAGAAGCACAAGAAGATGCAAAGCATGACAGGTCGGATAACAACTCTCAACCGCTTTGTGTCCAATGCTTCCGACAAGTGCAACCCATTCTTTAACACCCACTCAAGAGGTCAGAGGTTTAAGTGGAGAGAGGAATGTGAACAGGCTTTCCAGTATCTCAAAGCACACATGGCGAATCCCCCAATTTTTTCAAAGCTTGCAAACGGAGAACCCCTTCTTCTCTACATGATTGTCTCCGAGAATGCCATTAGTGCAGCCTTGGTTCCCAAGGAAAGCCGCATCCAACACCCCGTCTACTACATGAGTAAAAGACTCCCCAAGTCTGAGTCTAGATACCCACTCATGGAGAACCTGACTTTCTGTTTGATGATAGCTTCTTGGAAGCTCAGGCTGTATTTCATGGCACATCCCATCAATGTCATCACTAACCAGCCTTTAAGGCAAGTCCTCTAGAAGACAGAGTCCTTGAGGAGACTCCTCAAATGGGCAGTTGAAATTATCCAGTTTTACATCACTTACCACCTGAGGACTGCAATAAAAGGGCAAGTACTGTCAGACTTTATCGTGGAGTGCACAAGAACGCATGAAAGGCCCAAGGAGGCCCAGAATTTTGGGACCATAAGGAAGTTGTGTTAGATTTGATCATGTGATTGACAGTGTAGTAGAAGCATACGATAATATTTCAGTGCGATAATAACAATTATTAAATAATGGGAATGAATCACTCTAGGAACCCTAACTAGAAGTGAATCTTTCTCATGCGACATGATTCTGAATAAAATGAAAATTACAAATACCTTTTCTATATGTAGAACACGTGTAGATCAAATAGCATCTTAGCCTCCTAACCATCATCTTCCATATTATTGCTTGCACAAAGAGAAGGAGAAAGGTGGATGCCAATGTTATTTGGTAGGATACACAAGAACACAGTTTTTTATCTCAACACATGAGAAAGTGAATCAGTGAGAATAAAGTTCTCTATTTTTCTCGTTGGGAAAATAACATTAAAACGCATTTGATCTCTTTTCATGATGTTATATTCTATTAATATAACAATCAAAAGAAGATCTAGCCCTAATCATGTTGGGCATCTGCGTGGGCCACATTCCATTTGGACTATGATTGGTGCAAACTACAGGGTTATGGGCCCTATGGTATTTTATCTCTATAAAATACCATTTGTTGGGCCTTTATCTTACTATTTTATGCACTATACAATTATACCACAAAATTAAATATGATTAAATTAATTTTCAATAAAAATTAATTTCACTTAATTATAAATATAATTTTATTTACCATTAAATATTATTTCATAAATAATATTTTAAATATTATTTTGTAAATAATATTAATTTGGGAGATTAAAAATAATACTTTATTATTTTTAATTATTTCCTTTTAATATCAAAATCCTACCTTTGTGTTATCGTGCTAGTACGGGGATAGTATGGACCCGTAGTTCTAAGCTCCAATAATTTAATTAATTTCACTAACTCTTAGTTCCATTAATTAATTTATTAACTCTGAATTATTCCACTAGAAATTCATAGTTGAACTCTCAAAGCTGCAGTCTTATATTATTAGAAGCTATGAATATAAAGTCGTCCATTGATTGAGTGATTAAATGAGTTATGACCCTTTGCTAGTTGTTCATAATTAGAGCTAGGTCTTAATGTCCATTAACCTCTCCAATTATGTCTTTATTAATTAGTTCCATTGATCCTCTAATGGACATTATTCTTTAAATTTAATTATAGAATGAAATTTCTGTTCGCTAACAGAAATTGAGTGCTCTATGTTCAAGCCCTGAATCAACCTAAAAGAAACAACTAATCTGCTTTCATTTAAGTAAGGAGCATATTCCATATCTGTGAAGTATGTTCCCAGCCACTTACAGTTCTATGACTCCAAGATATTAAGAATTTGGTTGTAGGAATATTGATCCTTACCCAATAAGTCAAAAGTCATAAAAGCACAAATATGAGTTCATTACTCACTTCAGGATTGAGGTCAAGTCTCAAACGACCATCGATTGATGGATGTTGAACTTCTATATTTTAACAGATATTATCAGAAGTTCTTTCTTTCATCGTGTCCCAATCCAATACAATCTATATTGTATATAGTACCTCTATCTCTTTGTGTCGCTACACTTAACAGTCTGGTAAACTGCTATGTCTTAAACAGAAGATAGACCTTACTCATAATCTTTATTAAATAAAGCTCCCACTTTATTTAACGATTATAGATAATTTTTATATTATTATCTTGAATTAAATCCTCTTGTATATATATCATTATACATATACTTAATTCGAGTCCACATCAATAATATTGGAACTTCATGATAAACGACATGTATAATTAAATACAAATATGAGTGAAAAATATACTTTATTTAATTAACAGTAATAGTTCATACAGAAATACACTTTAAAGGCACAAATCCAAAATATCTCCCACTTTCCCTAAAGCATATGAGACATGTCGCATAATCCTAAATCTAAGAAATGTCTATCAAAACTTGTAGCAGGCAACGTCTTTGTAAAGGGATAAACATTTGCTGATTCAATCTTCTAAATGATTACATCCCCTCTATGTATTATCTCTCTTATGAGGTGGTATTTACACTCTATATGCTCGTCTCTCTTATGGCCTCATTACTCTCTTGAGTTGGCAACTGCTCCGCTGTTGTCACACTAGAGGACTATTGGTTTATCAATGTTTGGAACAATTTCTAGATCACCCAAAATCTTCCTAAGCCATACAACCTCCTTAGCTGCTTCGCTTACAGCAACGTATTCTGCTTCCATGGTGGAGTCAACAATGAAAGCTTGCTTTATACTCCTCCATATAATTACTCCACCCGAAGTGTGAAAACAGATCCAGATGTAGATTTCTGAGAATCTTTGTCGGATTAGAAGTAAGAATCTGTATATCCGATTGGAATCAAATTCTTTCCAGAATATACTAGCATATAGTCTCTCGTTCTCCTATGATACTTGAGAATGTTTTTGACTGCTGTCTAGTGATCGAATCCTGGATTTGACTAGCACCTACTGACTATACCCACAACATAGCAAATGTCAGGTTTGGTACATAACATTGCAACATTAAGCTTCCTACTACGGAGGCATAGGGTATCCATCTCATTTCCTCTTCCTCTTGGGGGTGTCTGAGGACACTGGTATTTGGAAAGGTGAACACCATGGCGGGATGGGAGGATTCCCTTCTTGGAGTTCTACATCACATTCTTTGCAGTATTTTATCTATATAAGATGCTTGAAATAGTGCCAGCAACTTCTTCTTCCAGTCACAAATTAATCATATCCCAAGAACGTAGCTTTCCTCTCCCAAATATTTCATTTAGAAATGGTTAGATAGCCAGAGTTTTATGTTAGATAATTGTTGACCCTTGATTTGGCTAACGACACAGAGTCAAATGTACGACAAAAGATAAAACAACAATTAAGAATTTAATCCAATGGAAAAGAAGAAAACACCAAGGATTTATAGTGGTTCGGCCCCAAAGAATGGTAATGACCTACGTCCACTTAGTGCTATTATTGATATTGAATCTCAAAGCCGTGATCAAAGAACTAGGGTTCTTGAGTTTCACAAACCTTGGAAGAAATACAATGAAACGATGGATAATTGCACTATAGCTCTCTTTCTCTCTATTTTCGCAAAGAAATTCAGGGATCAAAAATCCCCTCCTTGAGCTAGTTCATGCATATTTATAGGCTCAAGGAGGGTTACATGGGCCAATGGGCCTTTACTTACCTTAATAACTGCGTATCAAGGTCATAATGAGGAAATATTCAGTGCATTTATTATAAGATTACAACTTTAGAAGTACATAAAACAAACTATACCACCAGACTGGTTGTATCTAATAATTAAGCCTGACGAAGTGATGTGCTTCTGGTCGATAGTCAAACAACACTTCTACCACGTGGGAGAAATCCCTGCCACGTCATCAGCAGTCGTTTTTGGGTAAATAATAATTTATTCACATCATTCCCAATGAGTAATATATCATCTACATAGAAAACTAGAAAAACCATTTTGTCCTTATCAATTTGCTTGTATACACAAGGCTCATCGAGATTTTTATCAAAACCATAAGATTTAACAGCTTGGTCAAATCTTATGTTCCATGATCCAAACGCTTGCTTAAGTCCATAAATGGACCTTTGCAATTTGCAAACCTTTTTCTCTTTGCTTTGTTCTATGAAACCCTTTAGTTGTACCATAAAGATACTTTCATCAAGATGGTCATTCAGAAAAGCCATTTTGATGTCCATTTGCCAAATCTCATAGTCAAAATGATTGGCAATGGATAAGAGGATCTGGATGGATTTTAGCATGGCCACAGAAGAAAATGTTTCTTCACAATCAATACCTTCTTTGTGTGTGTAGCCTTTAGCTACTTGCCTCGCTTTGAAAGTATCTACTTTCCCATCAACTCTTCTCTTTATCTTGTATATCCATTTGCGCCCAATGGGTTTTACATCTTAAGGCGGATCTACAAGTTCCCAGACTGAGTTGGAGTACATCAAATCCATCTCGAGTTTCATAGCTTCAAGCAATTATTCCTTATCAGGATCATTCATCGCTTGATCGAATGTCAATGGGTAATCAACATTGTCATAAGATATTACAACTTGTGCTTCTTGGAATCTAGTGTAATGAACATGTTGTTTTACAACTATCCCACTATGACAGACTACTATAGTATCCGAGTTTGGAATTGTGGTCTTTTCTGTTCCAACTTCTAATGTTTGTTGTGGTGTGATCTTTTCACTAAGTAACTCCTCAAGTACAACCTTACTTTGAGGTTTAAAGTCCCTCATATAGTCTTTTTCTAGAAAAGTAGCATTTGTCAATACAAATATTATCTTCTTTGTCGGAAAATAGAAGTAACCTCCTCTAGTGCCTCTAGGGAATCCAACAAATAAACATACTTTAGATATAGGTTCCAACTTCCCAGTCTTAGCTTTTAGCACATGTGTTGTACATCCCCATATACGCAGATGCCTCAGACTAGGTTTGCGACCTGTCCACAATTCTAAGGGTGTCTTAGCTACAGACTTAGATGGAACTAGGTTTAAGATGTATGCAGCTGTTTGTAAAGCATATCCCCAAAACGATAGAGAAAACAATGAGTAAATGACATTGATCTCATCATGTCCAACAAAGTCCTATTCCTCCTTCCTGCAACACCGTTTTGTTGCGGAGTACCTGCCGTAGTGAGCTATGAAATAATTCCATGTTTTATCAAGAAATCTTTGAATTCCTTGTCAAGGTAATCCCCGCCTTGATCTGATTGTAGCATTTTAAGGGTTTTGCCTAACTGATTTTCAGCTTCGGCTTAGAATTCTTTGAACTTTTAAAAAATGTTTTCCTTTTCATTAGGTATGCTTAACCATATCTTGAGTAGTCATCAATGAATGTGACATAATACTCATAACCACCTCGAGCTTGTACATTCGTTGGACCGCAAACGTCTGTGTGAATTAACTCGAGAGGTTCTTTGGCTCTAACACCTTTAGAGGAGAAATGTATTTTGGTAATTTTTCCTTCTAAACAAGATTCACAAACTCGTAGACACTACAAGAAAAAAATACTTTCAATAAGACCGAAAAAGTATTATCAAATATATACCATAACACTTTTTGATGTGTTAAGGAAAGCGGTGTTATAGTAGGTCGAAGCACTTTGCATAACATTTTTCCATAGTTATAGACATGTGTTATGATATAGCCTACGATAACACTTTTGTTGTGTTATTTTAATAGTTAGATAAGTATTTCATTATGCTATTTATAAATAGATTATATAACACTTTTTTGTACTTATAAAGTAGTGTTATGATACACTTTATAATAACACAATTTCTGCATTATAGAAAATAGTTTGCATAACATAATTTTATGCTTATAAACCAGTGTTATTGTAAAAGATACAATAACACATTTTTTGTATTATTCTAATATTTGGATAAGCTTGAATTATTGTTATATAAACCTGTACATTATAATCATTTTTTATTGCTTTAATTCAAATCTGCTTCATTTAATACACTTAAGACACCCTTAACATTGTACAAATATATTTTTGAGTACCAATTATATGGTTCATAACACATATAACCAAATAATTGTGTCAAAATACATTCAAGATGATCTTAAAAAATAATCCAAAATTCTTAAGATATTCAACACTGCCTAATTAACATAAACAAAATATTCTCACAATAGTCAACAAAATAGTCTTAAACAGTTGCATACTCAAAAGTAAAGGTAGGAATTCTTGATCTTACAAATGTTAGCACACCAAAGCCCTTCCAAATCAGATTTTCTTTTGCATTTCACTTGTTGAATCTGGTAAATAAAACATTAAAGAAAGACTAATGAGGTCATGAAATATCATATCATTCATCTAAAATAGTCAATAATATCATCACACATAACCAAATTTACAATAATTGAGTTTGAATAATAATCAAGTTATTATATTACACACATTACTACAACTATCTACACTCAAGTGACCTTAGAACTTTAATTAAATTGTGAATAATATTAATTCAAATTGGCCCTGCTATCATTTTGTCTTTCTCATCTTCCATATCAAATCTATTAGTAAAATAAAAAAGAGCATATATAACTTAATTGACTAAATTAATCAATAACTAGCAACCTTTCTCTCAATCTCTTTCTTTGAATGAACACTTCTTGTCCACTTTAAGCATTGGAATAATCAACTATGGCAGCATCATGACATTTTTTTTTGTTATACCTTTCCCAATGATAGAGCTTTTTGCAACCCTCCATAATAAAATTAGATCAATATCATACATAATAAAGATGGGTAAAGAGTGAAACACAACAAAAATATCTAAAATCCTTGTTGTCTTACCATTGCATCATATGACAAACCAATCTATATTGATTAACAAGGTAGGCATGTGTAGTGATTATGATGGGGCCATCTTGTACATTGTTAATAAAGAAATCTGGTTTGCAATGCAAACCAAAGCAATAAACAGCTGATATTTTGCTGTTAGAGAGGCTAAAATGTTAGCAAAACAGCTTCGGTAGTTCTGCCTATTGGGTAGGCTCACTAATTCCTTTAAAATTATTTTCCTGTTTTAGAAAGTGTCTTTCATTTAAAAAAAAAAAGGAAAAAATAAGAGCAAAGGTAAAACTGCATAACAAAGCAACAATGTTGATAAGTTTTTTAGGTTTAACAAAATATAGATTATTTTGTACCAAAAACATTGTATATATACAAATTTATATTTAATAAAAATTCTTACTACATTACACAGGCTTTAATTGAAACAACATGACATACATACAATCTGGCATATCGAAAAAATAATCCTAATTACTTGACCTACACACCTACATCTTAGACATATAGTAATCAAACCTCTTAATCTTTGCATCCAAATTATTTTCTCATAAATTTATATCGAAAATATATTCTAGCATGATAAACTCACCCCAAACCAATGTTAAATTAGAATAACCCTCGCATAGACTAATCACATTCCTATGAGCTAAGTTCAAACTACAAAATCAAGTACCCAAAACGTTAACGTTCTATCGTACCAATATGATATCATCTCAAAAGGGCCTAATTTCACAACTTCCAAGCATCTTAAATATAAATCATACAACATGCTAACAAGACCATAAAATACACACAGTTAAAGCCTAATCAATGTAGAAATGAAACCATAAGTAAAAGAAGAAAAAATTTGCCAATATGTTATAACACTCAAATTTATAGAATACAACCACAAGCCTAGAAATCAGAAATGAGATAACAAATACCAAATATGAGTAAGAGATAATAAGAACGCAATAACAACAATAGTCAGGCATCATATTGCAATTAAGTATAAAAGACACCATTATCCACAGTTGATGATGATTACTTTGAACAAGAATAACTAAAATCCTGATACTTTAAATTTGTGTATAAACTTTAAATTTTGCTCCACAAAGCAAAGCATATTATTTTTAAAACAACTATGACATCAAAACCACCATAAACCAAAATGAACAAAATACATATATAAATTTACCTATTAAAAAATAAAAGCAAGGTCAAATTAAATAAAATACCTAAGACTAAAATAATTACAAGAATAAAAGTAAGTGAAATGCAATATCAGTAAGACAAACAATTAAATAATTTATGAACTACACTCCAAAACGACTCTTAAAAAACAAAGTATTGGCAAGATAAGACTTCACTAAATTTTGACTTGCAAAAACAAATATTCCACGACTGTTTTATATTATACCATTGGACGGAAACAATAAACCTCTAGAAGCCAACTCAGATTTGGGTTAGCAAAAATCAAACAAAGGATAAAAATAACTATGAGGGGTTCAATTAACAAAATCAAACAACATATCCCCTAATTTACTTGCCTAGCAAACTGTCACAATCAACACAAACAATTCAAACAAATCAAAGAACACAGGTTTTCATCCATATATCACCGCAGCACACAAAATTCTCAGAACCTACTTCACTAAGACATGCAAGTTTTCAACCTTCCGTTATCACTGCATCACACATAATTCTCAGAATCTACTTCACTACGGATGAATATCTAAGATATCCAAACTCCACTAAAGTTATACAATTTATATTCAAAATTGTGAAAGATTTAAAAATAAGAAAAATCAAATACAACATACCTCTTACAAGCCAAGTACCAATCCAATGCTTTAAGATCAAATTATATTATAGCTCTCAGGAGGTAAAGACCCATATATGTACTGAGCAGTTAAATATGATTAGTGCTACCTAGTAATCAAAATTCAATCACACCGACTATGCCTATGCCCTTGTGAGTGATTTTTTTTAGATGAGTATTGTTAACTAAAAACTAACATACTATACAATTTCCAACAAACATACAAGACAATGAGAATCTATCCTAATCAACCACCAATCTAGTGCCAAATATTCGATGCTGTCGACTTCCCCAAATATCAGATTTATCCAGATAATAAGATTTTAGGCAACATTGCACCCATGGTAGATTTCTAGCATCTTCATCCACTTGCTTTCCATCATCATTTGTAGCCACTCCAAGCAATGCATTTCCCTTCTTCGTCAGAACATCAATGGCAGGTTGATCACCAACAAACTTGTTTTGCCACAAGTTGAAAATAATACAATCAATTGAAGATAACAATGGTAAGGGTGTACAATAAGAGTAATGCAGGTGACATATTTTACACAATAATAATAAAATTGCACAACCAACCATATGACTTCAAATGACAGATTCTATTTCGAAAAGGAAATATATATATATTTATATATATATGAACATTATGTGGTGCAAGATTTTTATATGAAATATGTGTCCCTAGCAAAATCTAGAAAATAAATAAATAAAAAATAACATAGAATGCAGTGTGACAAAGAGAAGAATAAGTTTTTCTAATGGAAAAACTAAGTAATGCATTGCAGAACTAGTTGATAGATAGACATAACTAGTCTTGTATACTATTATTGATTAAGATATTTCAAGATTAAGTTTAATACTATTATGAAAAATTAGAATTTTATAAATTTTAGTTTCCTAGAATAGTTTCCTAATTAAGTTAGAGCTTGTTATTTTGTTTATCTATAAAATATGCTCTTGGCCATGGGAATTATTTGTAAAACGATAGAATAAAAAAATTCAGATTATGAACAAAACTAATCATAGTTTTGTATACTAGTTCTACTGCATTTCAAAGTACATACATAATATAAAGTTTACAATAACAGATGGGTTATATGAATTGATATATATATATGTGTAAATATAATATGATAAAAATGAGTTATGCCACTATAACATATAACGTATGTATAATATATGTGTATATATAAAAAACAAGTTAGATGAATTAACACAATAACAAATCATAACAAACCATTGTACACATTCATGACCAAATCAAATCTAAAAAAATTAACACAATAACAAGTTAACTAAATCTTTGTTAAGACAAATATTAACATAACAAACCAAAACTTATTGATTAAACGCAGCAGCATCGAAGAAGTTATTTCAAAATTTGCTAAACTCACCCCACAAGAAAAGGCGAAAAGGAAGTTGGAAAGTGTTATGCCCTGGATAGCCAAGATCGTTACACTGTGTGTTTATAAAGGTGCAAGAAATGCTAATCAAGTCATTTAGTTAGAAACGTGTTACTGAGAATATAGTTGAATTAGGGTTAAAATATTTCGGTCACAAAAGTTACATTTCATATACTCAAACATTCTTTTACATGGGATCCCAAAAGTAATAACGTTTAAAAGACACTTTATGAAATTTCAAGATAAAAGTACAGCTACTAGCCACTCTAAGGGCAAAACAGACATTTAGGCTTTTCCCGTCCTGTACCACTCCTTGGTCGTGGCGGCCAATCAGCTGACTATGTACATTCAGCCCCAAGCTCTCCAACTCAAGGCTGGTCCACTTTGCCCTTGCCTTTACTTGCACCACGTAGAACTCGTGAGCCAAGGCCCAACAAGAAAATGTAATTACAGAGCATAATTAACAATCAAACTATTAGATAACTCGTACAGTATAACCATATACTGAACAATCCAAACCATTCACATAACCATGCATTCAGCATACTAAGCTCATCAACTCACATTAATAACCAATTCACATATAATAACCAGGGTCGACGCCCTTAGGTCGCACTCCCTATTTATCCCACTGACTCCGGCCTGCCTAAACTGAGTTCAGTGAATATCAAGCTGTCCTCAGCTACCAGTGGCTGAGCCGCGCCCTGTGCGCAAATATTGATTTCAGCACTCTTAGGCCATTTATCACATGTCCCATGGCATAATACCATCTATGGAATTATATAGATATAGGGAGCTCATAGTCCCAATACATTCACATATCAGGGTGTAGTTTTCTTACATTTGATTCTGCTAGCTTTGTTCAATGAAACTGACCCTCAAGCACGATCCCTTCCGAGAAATAGCATACACCTAGTCACAACCACAAATTAGAACCATACCAAACTTCAATTCAAAAACCTACCCTCGGGACCAATCCAGAGCCCTAGGGAGGCCCTAATTCCACCAAACAGGGTGGTGGAATCAAACCCCGAGCCCTCGGGCAAAAACCCTAGGAAATAACTCAAAAACCCCCTTCTGGAAATAGGGTAGCGCTACAACGCTACAAAGAGGGTGCTATAGCGCTACAAGCAGAGCGAAAAAGCTCCCAGACAACTAGGCCTAGCGCTATAGCACCCAAAGGCTAGCGCTACAACGCTAGTCACAGCACAGCCCGACCCTATTATTTCTTCCTTCGATTTCCCCAAGCCAAACCTCTACAAATCCTTCCAAACTTCAACCAAACACAAAAACAAGCCTACCAACATCTATAACTCACCCCATATGACCCAACCATACAAAATTCAACCACATGCACCCCAAAATTAAGAAACCACCATGATTGACTTTGAAACTCAAAAACTCAACAGAACATCAGAAACTTCAGAACTTTAAAGCCAGAATTTCATACCTTCAATGGGGAATTTCGACCTAGGTTATCTTCCACACTTCCTCAAATTTCAACTCCTCAAATACTCAGGCTTAACTCCATAGAATTCCCATCAAAACTCAGCTTAGAAAACCATTTCAACCTCGAAACCAGGAACTGAAGAAAACCTTGAAAACTTACCTTAATTGGATGAGTAACCTCTGCTAATCCTCAAGCTAAGTCAAGCTCCCTAACTCCAAGCTCTAGCCCAAGCTCTCCCTGAGTTACATCTCTAGAAAATCCTCAAGAAATAAAGAAGAATAGCTAACCGAATGGGAGAAAAGGGTCAGCTCCAAGTGTTCTTTTTTTCTTTCCTTCCTTCCTTCTTCTTTTCTTTTCTTTTTCAGCTTCCTTTAGTTTCTAAATATTCCACTAAGTGCATAAAGGATGAGTATGACTTATCCTCTTATAGAACAAATGACCATATTGCCCCCCCAATAAATCCTAAACCTTTAAATAATTCTAAGGGCATTTTGGTCATTGCTCCTAATTTTCCTCTAATTCCTCGAATGTCTCTAATATTTACCGCTTACTTCCCGAAACCTAATTAATCACCAATTATTTTCCTCAATAACAAATAATCTCCAATATATTCTCTAAATTCCCAGAAATATCCGCAGACTTACCCCGAGCCGGATATAAATCCCCGCCGTGACTTTTCTGCTAAACTGCTCACTTGGATTGCCTTGAGTCACAAGCTGCAGATATGTCCACATAATAATGTGGTATCAACAATTTATCACAAACATTTACATTTATGCCCTCAACGGGCCAAAATTATAAATATGCCCTTATAACCTATTCAGGGCCTACATTGTAACGACCCAAATTCGCTAATAAGGCTTATGGGCCTTGATTAGTGTGCCTGGAGGGCATAATGGGAATTATGTGTGACTTTAATGAGTAAGATGCATGATTATGATATAAAGCATGTTATATGGCTATTTGAATATTTGGGATGCATGACTATGTGTATTAGTATGCGTGTAGGCTCTTACTAGGTTAGAAGGGCATAATCGTAATTTTGGCCATTATGGGCATAACTGTTTTGATATATGTGATAATTGTCGAGACCACATTATTATGTGGATATATCTGTGACTCGAGACGATCCTAGTGAGCAAAGTAGCGAGAAAGTCATGGCGGGGATTTATACCCGGCTCGGGGTGAGCCTAGGGGTATAAATGGGAATTTAGTGAGGATATTGGAGTCTATTTTAACATCAAGGAATATAGTTGGAGGTTAGCTAGGCATCAGGAATTAAGCGGGAAATATTAGAGACACTTGAGGAGTTAGCGGGAATTGGGTAAATGACTAAAATGCCCCTAAGTGGATTCAAGGGGTTAGACTTAATAGGGAGGGCATAATAGTCATTTGGATTACAGGAGCTAAGTGTTACTAAGGCTTTATGGTAGTGGAAGTTGTAGAAAAATATAGAAGTCTGAGGAAAGGGAGAAAAGAAGGAAAAGGAAGAAAAAGGAAAGGAATAAAACAGAGCTGGTTTTCTCTAAGGTTGGTTTATGCTTTCTTCATCAATTTCTTGAGAAACTTTGGAGCAAAGCTCAGGGAGGATAGCTGAGTTAGGCTGAGCATCAAGAATCCTAGGCTAGGCTTGGAGAGTTGGCAGAGGTTTAGCAGGAACACCCTAACACTTGAGGTAATGTTCTATAGTTTCTTCAGTTTCTGGTTTTGGTTTTTGAACTATGGTGCATAAGCTAAGTTTGATGGGAATTCAAGCCAAAAGTTGAGGGAGAGCATGCCAAAGATGTGTAGAGGTTGTCTTGAAATCGAAACCCCAGTAAAGGTATGAATTCTAAGCTTCTAACTCTGATGTTTTGACTGGTTTTGATGAGTTTATGAGCTTAGGGTCAACTATGGTGAATTTTGGGATTAGAGATGCATGTGATTGGGTTTTGAGTATTTGGGGTGCTTGGGATGAGTGGACTATGTTCATAAGGTTGATTTTGAGTTTGGTAAAGGTTTGGAGAAGTTTTGGTTGAGTTTGACCCGAGGAAATCGCAGGAAGGGAAATTTGGAGTTTGCCTGTCTGTGACATGCGCTAGCCTTTGGGCACTGTAGCGCTAGGCCATGCATGCTGAGGGGATTTTGCTTCTGTTTGTAGCGCTATAGCGCCCTCCCATGAGCGCTGTAGCGCTACCCTGTCTTCTGAAGGGGATTTTAGGGTTGTTTGCAAGGGTTTTTGACCAAGGGTTTGGGGTTTGATTCCACCACCTTGTTTGGTGGAACTAGGACTTCCCGGGGGCTCGGGATTGGCCCCGAGGCTTGGTTTTGGACTTGAGGTTTGATGATGAATTTGACCTATGATTGTATTTAGGTGAGCGCTAGGGCTTAAGAGGGATCGTGCTCAAGGAGTCAAGTGATCAAAGCTAGCGAATCGAAAGGTAAGAAAACTGCACCCGGTTATATGTTTGTGATGGGACTAAGTGCTCCCAATATTTGCATTATGTCAATGATGGTATTATGCCATGGGACATGTGATAGTGGCCTAAGGGTGCCGTACATAATATTTGCGCATAGGGCGCGGCTTGGCCACTGGTAGCCGAGGACAACTTAATATTCACTGAGCTCGGTTTAAGTGGGCCGGAGTCAGTGGGATAACGAAGGGAGCGGTCTGAGGGCGCTAGCCCTAGTTATCATTTGTGAACTGATATATGATATGAGTTGATATGTCTAGTATGTTGAATACTTGATTATACTGAATGATTATATGGTTGAGAGTATGTGATGCGGTATGAGATATTGATTTGTCTGTTGATTGCTTATGCTCTGTTGTTGTGTTTTCTTGCTGGGCCTTGGCTCACGGGTGCTACATAGTGCAGGTAAAGGCAAAGGCAAGCTGGACCAATCTTGAGGTGGAGAGCTACGGGGTTGAATGTACATAACCAGCTGTTCGATCACCATGGTCGAGGAGTGGATCAGGAAATGGATTGCTTAACTGTCTGGTTTGCCTTAATATGGCTTGTTATTGTATCTAAACCTTATGAATTTTGTAAACGGTCTTCAAACTTAATATTTTTGGGATCCCGTGTAAACAGATAATGTTTCTTAATGAAAATGCGACTTTTGAGACCAAAACATTTTAACCCTAGTTCCTTTGTAGTTTCAGTAACACGTTTTAAATTAAATGACTTGATTAGCAAGTCTAACACTTTATAAACACACAGTGTAACGGTCTTGGCTATCCAGGGCGTTACATACATGCATACTAATACACATAGTCATGCATCACATATATCCAAATAATCATATTAGCATGCTTATCACACAATCATGCATTTTCACCATTAATTCACATAACTTCCAATTGTGCCCTCCCGGCACACTAATCAAGGCCTTTAAGTCTTATTAGTAATTTTGGGTCGTTATCCCCTCCTTATAATAATTTAGTCCTCAAAATTTATTCAAACACATTAGATAGTAAACCTCGTACCTCTGACCATAATTCCCAAGGTCCAATGCCTTTACTTTTACTCCTCGATACACTCTTACGAGAGTAACAATCTTGTTCCACAAGATCTTGTCTAATAGTCATACTTTCGTTAATCCCCGCTTGCACCACAAACCTATTGAAACTTCAGGGTCTGCTTAGTTCATAACGATCATTTCACTGTCTTATCCTTGATACCAGAAATACCTATGAGTCATCAACCCTACCAGGGTGAGATCAGTTTATAGGCTCCCGGCCTAACCCTTGGTACAACTTCAGAATTTCTGTCGAATCGGGAGTCAGAACTCCCCCTTTCTTTCTCTGAATGTCATACTTTTCCTTGTCTACACTTACTTGGAGAGATACAAATCTCTCATCCCGGAACATTGTATTCCAAGACTAACAATTTACAAGTTCTTATGTCCTTTCAGATAGGCAAATACTCATGCCTTAAAAATTCCAACAGCCTCTTTGGTTTTCCCCCTGAACTAAAACTAAACCGTAGTATCCACTATCTTTCACTTCTTTACTTCGCATAGTACTTCTTGCTTTTTATCTTACCATGTCCTATGTCGTGTTACCTTAGTTGTACTCTAGTATTCATCACCGTGACTATCTCATCAAGGACTACACTTTTCTTAATATCTCAAGTATTCACATACTCAACACTTAATTCCTTAAAATAACTATTAAGCATTCAGATTGGCATTCCATCTACAATCAACTGATAATTCCAGGTTCTCACTCTGTTGTCTTCGTTCTCAAGTTCCTATCCAAAACTCGGAAAGCTATAAGGTCTCAAATCAGCACCATCAATGTTCTGCCCCATTACCAGTTCACTTAAACTAACTACATTAACTCATTCAACTAAGTTATAACTTTTCCTGTCCAATTACCTTACTTATAGTCTAATGTGGTCAATTCCTATGACCCACCACCATATCTGTAACGCCCCAAACTCCAGTGACCGTTTCGGTGTGCCATATAAACAGTGCTAAACTCGCTAATCAAGTCATTTGGCCAAAATCGTGTAACAAAGTATGATTAGAGGTTTAGGGATTAAAAATTTTGGTTAAGATGTAACGTTTCATTAGAATGTTTACTGTATACATTGGGATCCCAAAATATAATTATAAAAGTCTATTACAAGAAAATATTTACAACAGGTCAATATAAGCGGCAAAACAGGGTTTAACCCTAGTTCCTCTTCCAACCCTTGGCCGTGGCGGTCGAGCAGCCGCATATGTACACATCGTCACCTAAGCTCTCCAGCTCAAGGATGGTCCAACTTTCTTTTGCCTTTACCTACACCACATAGCACCCGTGAGCCGAAGCCCAGCAAGACAACTTAATATGCTCATGATCAGTAATAACATGTCATCAAATCATAAGGCACACGCCTAACAAATATAGCCTTAATCAAGCAGGCAAATGAGTTCACGTAATGTTGAGTATAACACATCAACCAATGATCATAATAATCATCCAGGGAATTTAGCCCCAAATAGAAGAGTGACAGTTGTAATAGTCACTGAGGTGGGTTCATTCCCAATAGCCATGTGACGATAGGGTCACCGGGGCTTTGTAGTTAAGTGAACCTTTCACTAGCATAAATAGGATAGGTGCATGATGACTAGTCACCAACATAACATTCCTCATGACAATAGAGTCATAACCACGGAACACTGTTCCCTAGCCATGTGACAAACTATCACCTAGGCCTTTGGCCCTAGCTCTGAGTAACTAGCTTAGTCTAGTTAGGCGCTTATAAGATTCATCGACCTTAAGGTCGGTCCAGCATTAATACCTTAGGGTCATTCAATGCTGATATCGATTAGATCTAATCTTTAATCGGCCCTGCATTCATGACGCTATGCTGCTCTCGGCTCTTAGGTCAGTAATATTCGACCAATGCCGACCCTGACTAGTCAGTGCCATACACAAGTAAGCAATGCTACCAAATATTTTTCATATGTCAAATACTCGAATACAGGGCATTCAGCATGCTTACTCAAGAATTACTAGCACAATTCGGATCATGCATAAACAAAGAGGCTAAAGCTCTGAACAATCTTATACTCAATATACATCGCATGCCCTAATCACATGTTTCTTGTGCATCACACGCATTACACTTAAACATCCAACATTCATCAAGAATAACCATGCATGTCACATATACACAGGGTGCAGTTTTCTTACCTCTGGTTTGAGCGGGAATTAGAACAAGAACGACCCTTGAGAACGATCGATCCTTTAATCCTTTAGAGGTCACCTAGTCATAACCAAATACAATCTCCGATTAATGAAAATCAACAAAGATAAGGTCTTGACCTAAATCCCACTCTCGGGACCCCGAAATGTACCCACACGGTGAATAGATTCGATCCCGGGCCTTAAGGTTTGAAACCCCGAGCCAAAATCCCTTAAAACACACTCAAAACGGGGTTCTGAAGAAATAGGGTAGCGTTACAGCGCTACCCCCCTAGCGCCCCAGCGCTCTTCACAGAGCCAAACTGCCTCAGCACCCCCTGTAGGTAGCACTGTAGCGCCCCATACTGGGCGCTGTAGCGCTACCTCAGCCAGGAATTTTCCAGAAATCTATTCCTTCGATTCCACCATTTCCAACCCAAATTAAAAGCTTCCAAACATCAAATTAAGTCCCAAATGAACCCAAATACCACCTCCACATGTCCTAGGCACCACAACCACAAGAACCCTAGCCAAAACTCCAATTAACTCCCAACTTTCCAACTCAAAAACCAGCTGAAACTTAACTTGGAAAACAGAGCAAAAGCAAGAGTTATAATGGCTAAAAGCTCACCTCAATCTCTGCAACAAAACCTCTTCAATGGTGGAGCATAACCCTAGCTTATCCCTGGTTGGTTCCTTGGCTTGATTCCTCAAAAAGAGCCTGAAAATTCAAAGAAAAATGGAGGAGAAAACCATCAGGAAAGAAGGAGGAAATGGGACTCTGTTTTGGTGAGCTTCTACAACCTTAATGGCTGGTATAAATATCTAAGGGTGAAAAGACCTAAATTCCCTCAAGTCTAAAATAAACCTTAATAGCCACCAAGGGAAAAACCATCCTTTCGCACCTATTTCGTTAATCATAATTAACACACTCCAATTCCCGCTATTCTCAATATTCTCAAACACCAATAAATCATCTCCCATTACCCTTTAATTCCCAGTAATGCTCTAATCATTAAAATCACCCTGAGACTCAACCCGAGCCCCGAACTTAATCCTGTTATGACCAGACTGAACACTTGCATTCCATGATCGTCTCATGCCGAAAGGCTCGAATAAATCCATATATAATGTGGTACCACTCATAACTCACCCACATGCATGAAAATACACAATTATGCCCACAATGGGCCAAATTACCAAAATTCCCTTATAATTAAAATACAACCATATGTTTGCATTTATCGTCATATAATAATATAATTCACATAAACATGCATATGACAACTTAATAACATAATAAACCAATTATGGCCCTCCCGACCTCCTAATCAAGGTCCTCAACCTTTTTAGGAAATTTGGGGCATTACAATATCACTTTACCATCCAATATCCAAGTATACTAGATTTTGTCACCCGCTCAAACTTCCCGGTACAACATACCCAAGGGGGTGGGACGATATCCATTTAGAATTCCGACCTCCGCCCCACGTTTCCATCAGACCTATTATCCGATCCTTGTGCCCTAACTTGTGTTACATTGACAGAGTTCTTCCCTGTCTCCACCAATACCAGCACTTTGGATTCCATTGTCCAAAGAATACGTATCTGTTCATCACCACACACTAACACTATACCAATCTCTGCCGTTACCTTGTGCACTCCATTATAATCTATGGTGTTCTTTTAATTGACACACACCTCCCAAGTAAGAGATCCGCCTCCATTTAGATATTTTCCTCGCACAGTCGGGGATTTCTAACACCAACCATCCACCCATTCATTAAATTTCACTAAATCTTGGTCTCAAGGTTACCTTTCTTACAAATGATCAAACGCTCAAATACCTTACACTATGCATACACTGCCAACTCAACGTATTATGTATATCGACCATGTTCCCATTCTTTCACCTCCCGCGAGGCTTGAACCATTCTCTCGCCAGTTCGTGCCTTGGCGTGCCCTAACCTGTGATGCAACCCTCACAGTTTCATATCTTTATCAAAAGTTAGGTCCTTTATGCTACCCTTCTGTATTCACCCATACACACATATTCCTATCTCACCAAGCGCTAATCAATTCCTACTCTGTCTTCTGAACTCTCGATCCGACAGTATCCATTCAGTCTAACTTAAAGTTTTACAGTCCTTTTAATCTCTGGTGTAGCTGCCTGCAAAGATACTTATGTAGTAGATGACGCGTTTACCAGTCTTGTTGTGCTCCCTATCTTTTAGACGTTCTTCAGTAGCTTCTCTGTGGCTTCATATCAAATCTCTTCATACATGTTCCCTATTCTTCTTGTAGCATTATTCTGAATACCCCTGGTGAGTCCAAACTGACACTTCATGGAGCTTTACCTATGACCCTGCTTCCTTAGTACTAACGTCATCATCATAGTAGTTGTTCGCATTCCACTTTTAACTGGAAAGTAGCCCAATATACCGCCAATAAACCCTGAAGGAGACTTGTCCATACTGTTCCTATATCTTCTGCTTGTAGAGCTTACCTGAGTTGCTAACGCTTGAATCAATTAAGAACCTTTGTTACCAATTCATCACACCCTACTCGGTATAAGTTGTGATTCCTGAAATGTCTCTTTCCTTGATCCTCAGCTAGTAATAACCAGATCGTAGATCAATTCCTGTAGACATTGTCCTATCTTGTAACTGGGCATTTAAACTCTTTACTCTTAACAGACGATGCTAACAATTCCCGCAATACGACACTCTATCTGATCCACCCCGAGGTCAAACTTCTTCGACAACTTCAGTAATTCTTTCTGTCAAACCATTATCATCTTCCATAATGTCCCTGATACCGAACCTATCTGTAGCCAAGTTATGAAGCGTACCCAATCCTTCCTTGTATACCTATCTGAATCCCTACTTGTCAGCTTAGTTTCCATTCAGTCCAACTAAAGTACTCCAAATGATATTCCCTACAATCTATGGTTTTTTCTTAACAAATTAACTCGCACTCTGACTCATGTTAAGGCTTCCATACGACGAGCTCTATTGCTTTCACCACGAACCTCTCTATTACTTGTGTCCCAATTCCTCTTCCAAAAGTTTCTAATTCCTCTTAGTATTTCCAACCCCTTGCAAAGTACTTTGAGGCATATTCTCTATGCTTGAATCTTTCTTGGGACATTCTCAAAACCGAACTCTTCCAGCTCGTTATATAACCAAAAATGTGAGCTATCCAGTTAACTGATCAGCTCTGAGGTACTAGCCTCAGGCTTCAAATGTAACAAGGCATTTTAGTCTTCCATCCCCTAACCATGGGAAATCCATCCTAACATATCGAATCATTCCATGTAGAAGTTGTGCCCTCACCTGACATTTCCCCTAAGTGGCATCTCCTACCTCTGGTGCATAATAAATAACCTCACTGGTTCCCATCACTATCCTGATGGCTATCTTGTAAATCAGATTCCCCTTCCTGACAAGACCAGGGGCCATAAAATTGTCTGGGGTTCTTTGCTTCGATTACCGAGAATCTATCCTTACTTAAACTCCATCGATGGAAATACCATCATTTGCATCTTCGGCACTCATGCTTTATACCTCATTTCACAAATCTTAAATAACATGGCCCTCTCTGCTACCTAAATACAAATGATGATTTTGCTACATCAGAGTGGCCCAAATTCTCTGGACTATTCCAGAGTTTAATCCTTAAATGGGTCATCATTTCCAGCTACATCTGCCTGTATCAATTTTCCCAATATGAATTATCCAACTCACAAACTCATTGACATACACTGCTGTTACCTTATCATTCCAAATCAAGCTTATGAGCCTACCAGTCTCCGCAGCTTAAACTATGTGTTTATAACCTCTTTCATCAATTCACCATCTAAGTTCTTTCCAACCCATCATGCCAATGTCTCAACCTGAGTACCATTTCTAGGCATCCTTCTACCACAAATACTTAGCACAACCCCTTAGTCATGACCTCTCATCTTCATATAACCAAGGATGGAATTAGGTTTGCCCATCCACTGACCAATTCTTTGGCAACCCAAACTTTCCTTAAATCCAGAGGATAACGCCTTTTAGGCCTTCCATATAATACCCTTATCTGTCTATACCCTCACATTAAACCAACAATGGTAACCTCACTGTCAAAGCATACAAAGCAGCTCTTTCCCTAGAGAAGTCCACTGTTTCTCCATCTAGTCTCAACTATTAAACCCCACAACTTACTCACATACTAGCGAACATCTGCTGCGGCTTTCAGGGGCAGATAGAGGTTTCCAACTCCAACTATCATCTGCAATCCCCATATAAAGAACCACCAAGTCCACCTAACCATTCTAGGCCCAAACAATTTGAGTTCATCCGCCACTACTAACTAAACTCCTCAGCCCTGAGGTTTACACTCCGAACCATTCCACAGTCAGGTCCAAATAACCACAGTTATTATGCACACATAAAGCATATTAAACACAGATTCACAATACTATACATTTAGTTACCAAATTTTTATTACAACAAAGTATACTCACACTTTATCATGCTTCCTATAAGCCAATAAACATATACGCATATGAATTCAATTCAGGCAGTTAACCACATACACTCAGTATGCAAACCATTATCCAAACATTCATTCACATACAATAGCAATGCCAATCAGCACGCTTCAATCTCATCACGCAATAGTCAAGGGCTAGGCCCTATCAGTATCTCATGCTTCCTATTAATCATACAGATATCAGCATTCATATTTCTTTCCAATCATTTAAGCATATAATCATGTATACACAATTACCAAACCTTGAGTCGAGCTTGTCTTTCACGGAGAATGTACATGTCCAGCCAGTCCTCACGAACCCTTAAACCTAGGATGCTCTGATACCAAGTTGTAATGCCCTGGATAGCCAAGACCATTACATTGTGTGTTTCTAAAGGTGCATGACTTGCTAATCAAGTCATTTAGTTAGAAACGTGTTACTGAGACTATAGTTGAACTAGGGTTAAAATATTTCGGTCACAAAAGTTACATTTCATATACTCAAACATTCTTTAACATGGGATCCCAAAAGTAATAACGTTTAAAAGACAGTTTACAAAATTTCAGGTTAAAAGTACAGCTACCAGCCACTCTAAGGGCAAAACAGACATTTAGGCTTTTCCTGTCCTGTACCACTCCTCGGCCGTGGCGGCCGATCAGCTAACTATGTACATTCAGCCCAAAGCTCTCCAACTCAAGGCTGGTCCACTTTGCCCTTGCCTTTACCTGCACCACGTAGCACCCGTGAGCCAAGGCCCAACAAGAAAACGTAATTACAGAGCATCATCAACAATCAAACAATCAGATAACTCGTATAGTATAACCATATACTCAACAATCCAAACCATTCACATAACCATGCATTCAACATACTAAGCTCATCAAATCACATTAATAACCAATTCACATATAATAACCAGGGTCAACGCCCTTAGGTCGCACCCCCTAATTATCCCACTGGCTCCGGCCTGCTTAAACCGAGCTCAGTGAATATCAAGCTGTCCTCAACTACCAGTGGCCGAGCCGCGCCCTGTGCGCAAATATTGATTTCGACACTTTTAGGCCGTTTATCACATGTCCCATGGCATAATACCATCTATGACATTATACAGATATAGGGAGCTCTTAGTCCCAATACATTCACATATCCGGGTGCAGTTTTCTTACCTTTGATTCCACTAGCTTTGTTCAATGAAATCGACCCTCAAGCATGATCTCTTCTAAGCCCTAGCATACACCTAGTTACAACCACAAATTAGAACCATACCCAACTTCAATTCCAAAACCTACCCTCGGGATCAATCCCGAGCCCTCGGGAAGCCCTAATTCCACCAAATGGGGTGGTGGAATCAAACCCCGAGCCCCCAGCAAAAACCCTAGGAAATAACTCAAAAACCCCCTTCTGGAAACAGGTACCGCTACAACGCTACAAAGAGGGCACTATAGCGCTACAAGAAAAGCCAAAAAGCTCCCAGACAACTAGGCCTAGCGCTATAGCGCCCAAAGGCTAGCGCTACAGTGCTAGTCACAGCACAGCCCGACCCTGTTTTTTCTTCCTTCGATTTTCCCCGAGCCAAACCTCTACAAATCCTTCCAAACTTCAACCAAACACCAAAACAAGCCTGCCAACATGTATAACTCTCCCCATATGACCCAACCATACAAAACTCAACCACATGCACTCAAAAATAAAGAAACCATCATGATTGATCTTGAAACTCAAAATCTCAACAGAACATCAGAAACTTCAGAACTTATAAGCTAGAATTTCATACGTTCAATGGAGAATTTCCACCTAGGTTATCTTCCACACCTCCTCAGCTTTCAACTCCTCCAATCCTCAGGCTTAACTCCATAGAATTCCCATCAAAACTCAGCTTAGAAAACCATTACAACATCAAAACCAGGAACTGAAGAAAACCTTGAAAACTTACCTTAATTGGATGAGTAACCTCTGCTAATCCTCAAGCTATGTCAAGCTCCATAACTCCAAGCTCTAGCCCAAGCTCTCCCTGAGTTATAGCTCCAGAAAATCCTCAAGAAATAAAGAAGAATAACCAACCGAATGGGAGAAAAGGGTCAGCTCCAAGTGTTCTGTTTTTCTTTCCTTCCTTCCTTCTTCTTTTCTTTTCTTTTTCAGCTTCCTTTAGTTTCTAAACATTCCACTAAGTGCATAAAGGTTGAGTATGACTTATCCTCTTATAGACCAAATGACCATATTGCCCTCCCAATAAATCCTAAACCTTTAAATCATTCTAAGGGCATTTTGGTCATTGATCCTAATTTCTCGCTAATTCATCGAATGTCTCTAATATTTACCGCTTACTTCCCGACACCTAATTAATCACCAAGTATTTTCCTCAATAACAAATAATCTCCAATATATTCTCTAAATTCCCAGAAATAACCCCAGACTCTCCCCGAGCCGGATATAAATTTCCGCCGTGACTTTTCCACTAAACCGCTCACTAGGATCGCCTTGAGTCACAAGCTGCAGATATATCCACATAATAATATGGTCTCAACAATTTATCACAAATATTTACATTTATGCGCTCAACGGGCCAAAATTACAAATATGCCCTTAAAACCTAATCAGGACCTACATGCATACTAATACACATAGTCATGCATCACATATATCCAAATAATCATATAAGCATGCTTATCACATAATTATGCATTTTCACCATTAATTCACATAACTTCCAATTGTGCCCTCCCGGTACACTAATCAAGGCCCTTAAGCTTTATTAGTAATTTTGGGTCGTTACAGAAAGTCTCGAAGCACTGAAAAAACTTTTAAGAAGTTAGACCATGATGTAAATATTCAAATATTTTTGGGTACAGGTTCTCAAACCATTGAGGAACTATCTAACCAAGCTACGTTGTTTCAGACTCAACTTTCTGAAATACATAAGAGGCTCAACTATTGGACCAACCCTGATAAGATTGATAGTGTAGAACATCTGGGGCAAATGGAAAATTCTCTAAGAGAGTCGCTTAATCAAATTCCAAGCCACAAGGAAAATTTACAAAAGCAGCTATTCATGTCATTAGATTGCACTAGTCAGTTCCTTCTGAATAGCTTTCCTCATGCCTTCACGTACGGTGGTCACAAGTAATGGGCATGAGGATGAATAGAAGGTCTGAGAGAGTAGTGCATTGATAGTGGAACTACTCATGAGTAGTGAGGCTGTTATAATTACTACAAAATACATATTAGAGTGCCCAAGTTTGAAGGGGCTAGCAGAGTAAGACATTATTCTGATATATATGATCAGATTAATCGTTATCAGAATATGTATATAAGAAGGCTTTCAAGATTGAAGTAGTAGTAGTAGTACTGTTATGAAATGAAATGTGTGTATCTATAGGCTTAGGTAATATGCATATATATGCGCATGAAGACATACATAATTATATATACGTACAGAGATTGATAGCAAACTAAGTGTGTGTTTCAAATTAAATTCAAACTTTTTGCATGCTGACTGCTAAAAGCTCGTCTGTGGGACCACCTATATTGTTTGTTTCCACATACATATATAATAAATTAATTTGTATTATATATATATATATATTCTTTGTTTAATTTCTAGAGTTAAAACAACGAGAGAATGAAATATTCTTCTCTTCTAAAGGAGCTTAAATGTGTCTCAAACCTTTACATTTTGGAGTCTAATATTAAGATTATATGATAAAACTTAAACTTTCATCAAACAGATGCTATGCAAGAAAATTGTAGAATATGTACTAACTGCTATAATGATATAATCATACAACATAACCTCACTGAGCAAACCACAACATCAATTAACACAAATACAATTTATATACATGTTTAGCTTGCATACAAACATTTATTCTTACTCCAACATTAGAACAATAATTTTATTTTGCTAGATGGTTAATAAAATAACATTGGGGACATGCATACTCTGTAAATTCCTCTTGAAGACACAAATGTACAATTCCTCTGGTATCAACTAAACTCCTTAAAGCTTTCTAATGCAATGAAATTCCAATCAACAAACTAAACTACCAATCCCCAAGATCAAGTTACTAACAATTGATTAAGACATAAAGCGATGCAACAACTCCTCTAACCTCTCTAACCTCCTGTAGCAGAGCTGCAACACAACGTTTATATGACCCTACTTTTACAAAAGAACATAAACAAAGAAAGTTCATGATACCTTATTTGTACTTAATATATGAGGAGTAATTGCAAGGAGACATTTGTTCAGTAAGATGAAAATATAGATTTATTAAGAGTGTAGCAACAAGGGGTTACTTTTATGATGCTATATAAAATGCTAGTAGAAGCTCAAACTAAAAAACAAGAGCAAAACATATAATAGAACAAAAACAATAAACATAAAACAAAGACAATCAGATAAATAACCATGAAACCAAACCCAAAAAATAGAACCCTTGGATCCAATATTGTGGTTCAGCTACCACAATTCCACACATAACAAGTGTACTTTGCATTAGTAAAAAAAAACAAAAAATTATGCAAAACATAAAAGGAGAAATCAAGGGTTAGTGTAAAGAACGCCCTAACTAATACTTAATAAAACATTCACATAACATTGTTTATAAAAGAAAACCACTTATTATCAAGGTCTCAGTGGGGACTTGCTTAAAACCATGCAAGTTGGCGCCATTAGTTTTAAAAGAAAACATAAATTTTTATGCAAAGTTCAAAAGAAACAAAAATTAAATAACTGAGTCCCACTGATAATTAGGAAAGTCTCTTAAAGCAAAACATAATTTAAATGGCGTTCTAAGATGATCATTTTTCTGTCCATAGGATTACCCCACGCCATACAACCCACGATGATAGAACTCCTCACGTCACCACGCGTGCCATAAAGAAATCCTATTTGCTACCTGGAAGGAAAGTAAGGGGGTGAGCTAAAAGCCCAGTAAGGAAGTACAAACAATAAGCAAGTAAAGATACAACAAATACAAACACTTACGTTCATCTAAAACATCATGGCATATCATAACATTTTCGTAACATATCATCATAGCATATCATAACGTAATCGTAACATATCATCATATCACATTCATACAGCATACATGATGAGCATGGCCCGCTAGTTGTCCATGTCACCCTAATCATATTCATACAACATACATGATGAGCATGGCTCGCTAGTTGTCCATGTCACCCTATGAGGTAAACAAGAGTCTCTGGTCCTTGAATAACCTCGGCGCGTCCGCTCTATGAGTTACGTCTCTATATCTTTAGTAACTCGTTTGATGTGTCTAACATCCATAAACATATCATATTCAACATATTATCACATTATGGCATTCATAATTCATAACAATTCATTCATACAACAGTCTTACCATTCATAGCATAAAATCATAGAATCTATCTAACTTCCTTACCTCAGGTCCGAGCTAAGAAATTTTCACAACCTCTCAACGAGCCTATACCATAACCAATACAACATTTCTTAGGTTCATAAAATTACTATTTTGCCCATCCATACAACTCATGTGTGCATGGGCCATGCACACATAATAACAGTTACACATAACATGCAATTATTCTTAACTACACACAAAGCCATAAAATAATAATGCTCATTTTACCTATTTTACATGGATGATCTTTCTATAAAAACCACATAGTTGAATAATAAACATAATTTTGGACGTAAAAGTAGATTTGCATGTAACATGCATACGTGGGAACATTACGTAATTGCGACGTTTTTAAAAACGATAATTCTACATTTCTTACTTTTATTGTTTTAAAATTAATAGACATATAACATGCTTTATTTTTCTTAAAATTTATAGGTTGATTAAATTTCTCAAAACATCATTTTACTTTATAAAATAATTTGATTTAGCTTAAAAATAAAATATGTGACAATTTCATTTATTAATCTCAAATTACAAAGAATTAACAAAAAGCTTGGAATTAATTAAAATACCTATATTTAATATGTTTCTTTAGAAAAATAAATTTTAACATTGGTTAATTGTGTTACATAAATGATGTGAGAAAAATATATTTTTAAGTGTGGGAAAAATATATTTTTATTTAAATTATTTAAGACTTAGTTTTAAGTAACATAAATCCATATGTGACAATTAAATAATCATTTTTAAACTTTTTAAACTAAATTTTCAGCCACTATTTAATTTCTTTCAAAATCACAATAAATAGAATCTAAATATTTTTTTCTCAATCAAAATAAAGGAAAATCATAACTTATCAAAATATGCATTCATACCATTTTAAAATACAATTTTTCAATATTACCATAACTTAGGATAATAATTTGTTCCAAAAACTCATCAAATTTATTTTAGTGAAACACACTTTACATTTTCTTACAAAAATTCCAGCAACCATTTTTATCTTTAAAAATCACCATATTCAATTTAAAACCTCATATTTTCTAAAAATTCAATAAAAATTCTGTAGGTAATTATTTACACACAATATCATTTCAAAACATAATTAAATTTCACATTAAATTTCTTAAAACATCAAAACATTTGCAAACTTTATTTGAGCACTCAAAACATTAATCTCATCATGAACAACATCATTTTTGTACAAAAATCAGCAAGCACATTAAATCATAAAATTTATTCCTTTCATTATATTCACAAAATTCATGCTCAATTATGCACAATATTTCAACACAAACCCTAGCATGCCTCTAACCTCTTTATCCATTTTAATCACATCATGAGTATACAATAATTCATCATTCACCTTAGAACTTTATTCACAAGTCATGAACAACAACCACCATTGATCTTGTATTACATATATTCTCAATACATTATTACCATGCAATTATTCCAAAAATCACAACCATCATAACTTCATACAGGATCTTGCCACAACCTATCATGTTTCTAAAATTTTTATTGACATAAAACATAATAAAAATAACCATCATGCTTTTGAATATCCCTTTAGGCCGAAACACATCCAATAAACAAATAACCTATTCTTTTCATGTATTTCAAATACTCATCATCACTACACATATTCTCATTACACAACCATAAAAATCAAACCCAACAACATAAACCCATGCATAAAATTATAAGAAAACACTCCATCAATCTATGAACATCATATCATTAGGGTTATAGATTTGATACCTCTCTTGATTGTAAAATCAAGAATACAAAATGATCAACACCCAAACTTCACCACCCCTTGTTCAAGCCTAGGGTTTTTTTTTTTTGAAATCCACCATGAGGAGGAGAAAGAATTCAATCACACACAACAAATAAACAAAGTCAATATCATATAATCAAGAAAAAGAGATTAGACAAACAAAAATACAAGAAAAACATACTCTAGACTTGGTTCCTCTTCTCCTTCTTCTTCTTTCTTCCTTTCTTTCTTCTTCTCCCTCACTCTCTAACACGCCACCCTCTCTCTCTCACTCTCTCTCTCTAGGTCACGGTAGCCACAAAGAAAATGCTCTCCTCTTCCTTTCCTTTCCCCTTTATTTCAATTATCTCAATAAAGCCTCACCAACATAAAATGGTAAGTTTCCTTTTTCCATTTTATTTTCTCTTAATTTCTTATTATTTTCTTTTATGATAATAGATATAAAAGAATAAAGGGTGATCACATTCCTATCCCAAAATAGCTAGTTTCTTCCAATTTTTGATTTTATTGCCTTAGAAAAATAAATGGAAAAATCAATCCCTTTCCCACTATACTACACACACTACACACCCAAGCACTTTCCCCTTTTGAATTTTATTTATTTATTTTCCTATCTATTAAAATAAAACTACCCAAAAATATCAAATAAATGGCAATTATAAAATGTGTAGAAAATCCACACATGTGCACCCTATTACCATATACTTGCACACACTAAAACACTAGGGTGCATCACTATCTACCATGCACCTTAGTGCATTCAACCAAAACTCACATAATCACCTCAATTGTCACACTTATTTAAAATGTAACACTAATAGTAAAATAAACATGTTACACAATTATTCACATACTAAAAATAATTAACCAAACAAACAATTAACAAATTTAAATTCAAAAGATTATACCAAACAATTATAACAATTAAATAAAATAACAAACAACAACTAAATAAAATAAACAACATTTAAATAAAACAATTCATCAAACTTAACATTTTAATAAAATAAAACACAAAATTTGAATAATCTAAATTTTTTTTTTTGGTGCACTACAGTTAGCTACATTAAAATCACAGACAAAAGTTAGAAATTACTGTTCAATAGAGAAATTACTTTCGGAATGTAGCTGTTTATAAGGAAGAGAAGTAAAGGTGAAAAATAAGAGGTCAGAAACTAGGAAAATGATTCCACTCATCAGAGGCCATTTCTTAAGAGTGGTTAGAGGTGGGAGTCGAGAGTTGAGATTGCAAAAGAGGCATAAACTTTGAATCACACACATATATATATATACATACATATATATGTATATACATATAAAGTTAAAATTTTGAATTTCACAAACCATATATAAATGAATATTCTATTACATAATCAAATATGAAACACTTACATCCAATGGAAAGATTGACTAAGGCACAAAGAAGAGAAAATGCTCCACATCGTGGTATTTGTTTCAAGAATAATTGCTTAGATGGGGATTTCATTGTTGTTGACGGGTAGTGAGAGACCAAAGGCATGGAAGAACACTAAGGATTTATAGAGAGATGGGGGATTTCATTGTTTTTTTTTTTTGAAAAAAGACCTGCTCATAAATTTTTTGCCAAA